>NC_091479.1:4387012-4708031 GCF_036971445.1 Narcine bancroftii | reverse complement strand
TCCCAAATCTCATTTGCCCCCTCTGATAACCCGCCTCTGATTCCATGCCTCTGATTCACTGCCTCAGATTCCCTGCCTCAGATACCCCGACTCAGATTTACCGCCTCAGATTCCCTGTCTCAGATTTCCTGCCTCAGATTCCCTGCCTCAGATTCCCTGCCTCAGATTCCCTGCCTCCGATTCCCCGCCTCTGATTCCCCGCCTCTGATTCCCCGCCTCTGATTCCCAGCCTCTGAATCCCCGCCTCTGAATCCCCGCCTCTGATTCCCCGCCTCTGATTCCCCGCCTCTGATTCCCCGCCTCTGATTCCACGCCTCTGATTCCCCGCATCTGATTCCAGGCCTCTTATTCCCCGCCTCTGATTCCCCACCTCTGATTCCCCACCTCTGATTCCCCACCTCTGTCTGTATGCCTCTCTTACGCCTCCACTTTTTCCCCTACACTCTTTCCGCGCCTCTCTTTCCCTCCCTCAATTTCAACAACTCTGTTTGATCTGTTCTGTGTACCTCATTTTCAACACACAAGTTCCAACCACTATGTTTCACCCATCACTTTCCCCGCCTCTATTTTTCCGCCTATGTTTACCCGCCTCTGTTTATTCACCTGTTTCACTGCCTCTGATTCCCCGCCTCTGATTCCCCACCTCTGTCTCGACGCCTCTCTTTCGCCTCCACTCTTTCCCCTCCATTCTTTCCGTGCCTGTCTTTCCCTCCCTCAATTTCAACAACACTGTTTGATCTGTTTTGTGTACCTCATTTTAAACACACAACTTCCAACAACTATGTTTTGCCCGCCTCTTTCCCCGCCTCTATTTATCCACCTATGCTTACCTGCCTCTGTTTACCCACCTGTTTCCCCGCCTCTGATTCCCCACCTTTCATTCCCCGCCACTCTTTCCCTGCCTCTATTTCCGCGCCTCTTTCTCTGCCTCTCTTTCCCAACATCCCTTTTCCTCCCACTGATTCCCCGCCTCTGATTCCCCGCCTCTGATTCCCTGCCTCAGATTCCCTGCCTCAGATTCCCTGCCTCAGATTCCCTGCCTCTGATTCCCCGCCTCTGAATCCCCGCCTCTTATTCCCTGCCTCGGATTCCCCGCCTCTGATTCCCCGCCTCTGATTCCCTGCCTCAGATTCCCAGGCTCTGATTCCCTGCATCAGATTCCCTGCCTCAGATTCCCTGCCTCTGATTCCCCGCCTCTGATTCCCTGCCTCTGATTCCCCGCCTCTGATTCCCTGCCTCAGATTTTCTGCCTCAGATTCCCTGCCTCAGATTCCCGGCCTCTGATTCCCCGCCTTTGATTCCCCGCCTCTTATTCCCTGCCTCTGATTCCCCGCCTCTGATTCCCTGCCTGAGATTCCCTGCCTCAGATACCCCACCTCAGATACCCCGCCTCAGATTCCCCGCCTCAGATTCCCCGCCTCAGATTCCCCGCCTCAGATTCCCCGCCTCAGATTCCCCGCCTCAGATTCCCCGCCTCAGATTCCCCGCCTCAGATTCCCCGCCTCTGATACCCCGCCTCAGATTCCCCGCCTCAGATTCCCCGCCTCAGATTCCCCGCCTCAGATTCCCCGCCTCAGATTCCCCGCCTCAGATTCCCTGCCTCAGATTCCCTGCCTCTGATTGCCTGCCTCTGATTCCCTGCCTCTGATTCCCTGCCTCTGATTCCCTGCCTCTGATTCCCTGCCTCTGATTCCCTGCCTCTGATTCCCTGCCTCTGATTCCGCGCCTCTGATTCCACGCCTCACTTTCCATATCTCTGATTCCCCGCCTCTGATTCCCTGCATCTGATACCCTGCCTCTCTTTGCCTGCCTCTATTTCGGTGCCTCTTTCTCTGCATCTAGTTTTCCACATCTCATTTGCCCACTCTGATAACCCGCCTCTGATTCCATGCCTCTGATTCCCCACCTCTGATTCCCCGCCTCTGATTCCCTGCCTTTGATTCCCCGCCTCTGATTCCCTGCCTCAGATTCCCTGCCTCAGATTCCCTGCCTGATTCCCTGCCTCAGATTCCCTGCCTCTGATTCCCCGCCTCTGATTCCCCGCCTCTTATTCCCCGCCTCTGATTCCCCTCCTCTGATTCGCCGCCTCTGATTCCCTGCCTCTGTTTCCCCGCCTCTGATTCCCCGCCTCTGATTCCCCGCCTCAGATTTCCCAGCTCTGATTCCCTGCCTGAGATTCCCTGCCTGAGATTCCCCGCCTCAGATTCCCTGCCTCAGATTCCCCGCCTCAGATTCCCCGCCTCAGATTCCCCGCCTCATATTCCCTGCCTCAGATTCCCTGCCTCTGATTGCCTTCCTCTGATTCCCTGCCTCTGATTCCCCACCTTTCATTCCCCGCCACTCTTTCCCTGCCTCTATTTCCGCGCCTCTTTCTCTGCCTCTCTTTCCCAACATCCCTTTTCCTCCCGCTGATTCCCCGCCTCTGATTCCCCGCCTCTGATTCCCTGCCTCAGATTCCCTGCCTCAGATTCCCTGCCTCAGATTCCCTGCCTCTGATTCCCCGCCTCTGAATCCCCGCCTCTTATTCCCTGCCTCGGATTCCCCGCCTCTGATTCCCCGCCTCTGATTCCCTGCCTCAGATTCCCAGGCTCTGATTCCCTGCATCAGATTCCCTGCCTCAGATTCCCTGCCTCTGATTCCCCGCCTCTGATTCCCTGCCTCTGATTCCCCGCCTCTGATTCCCTGCCTCAGATTTTCTGCCTCAGATTCCCTGCCTCAGATTCCCGGCCTCTGATTCCCCGCCTTTGATTCCCCGCCTCTTATTCCCTGCCTCTGATTCCCCGCCTCTGATTCCCTGCCTGAGATTCCCTGCCTCAGATACCCCACCTCAGATACCCCGCCTCAGATTCCCCGCCTCAGATTCCCCGCCTCAGATTCCCCGCCTCAGATTCCCCGCCTCAGATTCCCCGCCTCAGATTCCCCGCCTCAGATTCCCCGCCTCAGATTCCCCGCCTCTGATACCCCGCCTCAGATTCCCCGCCTCAGATTCCCCGCCTCAGATTCCCCGCCTCAGATTCCCCGCCTCAGATTCCCCGCCTCAGATTCCCTGCCTCAGATTCCCTGCCTCTGATTGCCTGCCTCTGATTCCCTGCCTCTGATTCCCTGCCTCTGATTCCCTGCCTCTCATTCCCTGCCTCTGATTCCCTGCCTCTGATTCCCTGCCTCTGATTCCGCGCCTCTGATTCCACGCCTCTCTTTCCATATCTCTGATTCCCCGCCTCTGATTCCCTGCATCTGATACCCTGCCTCTCTTTGCCTGCCTCTATTTCGGTGCCTCTTTCTCTGCATCTAGTTTTCCACATCTCATTTGCCCACTCTGATAACCCGCCTCTGATTCCATGCCTCTGATTCCCCACCTCTGATTCCCCGCCTCTGATTCCCTGCCTTTGATTCCCCGCCTCTGATTCCCTGCCTCAGATTCCCTGCCTCAGATTCCCTGCCTGATTCCCTGCCTCAGATTCCCTGCCTCTGATTCCCCGCCTCTGATTCCCCTCCTCTGATTCGCCGCCTCTGATTCCCTGCCTCTGTTTCCCCGCCTCTGATTCCCCGCCTCTGATTCCCCGCCTCAGATTTCCCAGCTCTGATTCCCTGCCTGAGATTCCCTGCCTGAGATTCCCCGCCTCAGATTCCCTGCCTCAGATTCCCCGCCTCAGATTCCCCGCCTCTGATTCCCCTCCTCTGATTCGCCGCCTCTGATTCCCTGCCTCTGTTTCCCTGCCTCTGTTTCCCCGCCTCTGATTCCCCGCCTCTGATTCCCCGCCTCAGATTTCCCAGCTCTGATTCCCTGCCTGAGATTCCCTGCCTGAGATTCCCCGCCTCAGATTCCCTGCCTCAGATTCCCCGCCTCAGATTCCCCGCCTCAGATTCCCCGCCTCATATTCCCTGCCTCAGATTCCCTGCCTCTGATTGCCTTCCTCTGATTCCCTGCCTCTGATTCCCTGCCTCTGATTCCCTGCCTCTGATTCCCTGCCTCTGATACCCTGCCTCTCTTTGCCTGCCTCTATTTCCGTGCCACTTCCTCTGCATCTAGTTTCCCACATCTCATTTGCACCCTCTGATAACCCACCTCTGATTCCATGCCTCTGATTCCCCGCCTCTGATTCCCCGCCTCTGATTCCCTGCCTCAGATTCCCTGCCTCAGATTCCTTGCCTCAGATTCCCTGCCTCTGATTCCCCGCTTCTGATTCCCCGCCTCTTATTCCCCGCCTCTGATTCCCCACCTCTGATTGCCTGCCACTGAGTGCCCGCCTCTGATTCCCCGCCTCTGATTCCCCGCCTCTGATTCCCCACCTCTGTCTGTATGCCTCTCTTACGCCTCCACTTTTTCCCCTACACTCTTTCCGCGCCTCTCTTTCCCTCCCTCAATTTCAACAACTCTGTTTGATCTGTTCTGTGTACCTCATTTTCAACACACAAGTTCCAACCACTATGTTTCACCCATCACTTTCCCCGCCTCTATTTTTCCGCCTATGTTTACCCGCCTCTGTTTATTCACCTGTTTCACTGCCTCTGATTCCCCGCCTCTGATTCCCCACCTCTGTCTCGACGCCTCTCTTTCGCCTCCACTCTTTCCCCTCCATTCTTTCCGTGCCTGTCTTTCCCTCCCTCAATTTCAACAACACTGTTTGATCTGTTTTGTGTACCTCATTTTAAACACACAACTTCCAACAACTATGTTTTGCCCGCCTCTTTCCCCGCCTCTATTTATCCACCTATGCTTACCTGCCTCTGTTTACCCACCTGTTTCCCCGCCTCTGATTCCCCACCTTTCATTCCCCGCCACTCTTTCCCTGCCTCTATTTCCGCGCCTCTTTCTCTGCCTCTCTTTCCCAACATCCCTTTTCCTCCCGCTGATTCCCCGCCTCTGATTCCCCGCCTCTGATTCCCTGCCTCAGATTCCCTGCCTCAGATTCCCTGCCTCAGATTCCCTGCCTCTGATTCCCCGCCTCTGAATCCCCGCCTCTTATTCCCTGCCTCGGATTCCCCGCCTCTGATTCCCCGCCTCTGATTCCCTGCCTCAGATTCCCAGGCTCTGATTCCCTGCATCAGATTCCCTGCCTCAGATTCCCTGCCTCTGATTCCCCGCCTCTGATTCCCTGCCTCTGATTCCCCGCCTCTGATTCCCTGCCTCAGATTTTCTGCCTCAGATTCCCTGCCTCAGATTCCCGGCCTCTGATTCCCCGCCTTTGATTCCCCGCCTCTTATTCCCTGCCTCTGATTCCCCGCCTCTGATTCCCTGCCTGAGATTCCCTGCCTCAGATACCCCACCTCAGATACCCCGCCTCAGATTCCCCGCCTCAGATTCCCCGCCTCAGATTCCCCGCCTCAGATTCCCCGCCTCAGATTCCCCGCCTCAGATTCCCCGCCTCAGATTCCCCGCCTCAGATTCCCCGCCTCTGATACCCCGCCTCAGATTCCCCGCCTCAGATTCCCCGCCTCAGATTCCCCGCCTCAGATTCCCCGCCTCAGATTCCCCGCCTCAGATTCCCTGCCTCAGATTCCCTGCCTCTGATTGCCTGCCTCTGATTCCCTGCCTCTGATTCCCTGCCTCTGATTCCCTGCCTCTGATTCCCTGCCTCTGATTCCCTGCCTCTGATTCCCTGCCTCTGATTCCGCGCCTCTGATTCCACGCCTCTCTTTCCATATCTCTGATTCCCCGCCTCTGATTCCCTGCATCTGATACCCTGCCTCTCTTTGCCTGCCTCTATTTCGGTGCCTCTTTCTCTGCATCTAGTTTTCCACATCTCATTTGCCCACTCTGATAACCCGCCTCTGATTCCATGCCTCTGATTCCCCACCTCTGATTCCCCGCCTCTGATTCCCTGCCTTTGATTCCCCGCCTCTGATTCCCTGCCTCAGATTCCCTGCCTCAGATTCCCTGCCTGATTCCCTGCCTCAGATTCCCTGCCTCTGATTCCCCGCCTCTGATTCCCCGCCTCTTATTCCCCGCCTCTGATTCCCCTCCTCTGATTCGCCGCCTCTGATTCCCTGCCTCTGTTTCCCCGCCTCTGATTCCCCGCCTCTGATTCCCCGCCTCAGATTTCCCAGCTCTGATTCCCTGCCTGAGATTCCCTGCCTGAGATTCCCCGCCTCAGATTCCCTGCCTCAGATTCCCCGCCTCAGATTCCCCGCCTCAGATTCCCCGCCTCATATTCCCTGCCTCAGATTCCCTGCCTCTGATTGCCTTCCTCTGATTCCCTGCCTCTGATTCCCCACCTTTCATTCCCCGCCACTCTTTCCCTGCCTCTATTTCCGCGCCTCTTTCTCTGCCTCTCTTTCCCAACATCCCTTTTCCTCCCGCTGATTCCCCGCCTCTGATTCCCCGCCTCTGATTCCCTGCCTCAGATTCCCTGCCTCAGATTCCCTGCCTCAGATTCCCTGCCTCTGATTCCCCGCCTCTGAATCCCCGCCTCTTATTCCCTGCCTCGGATTCCCCGCCTCTGATTCCCCGCCTCTGATTCCCTGCCTCAGATTCCCAGGCTCTGATTCCCTGCATCAGATTCCCTGCCTCAGATTCCCTGCCTCTGATTCCCCGCCTCTGATTCCCTGCCTCTGATTCCCCGCCTCTGATTCCCTGCCTCAGATTTTCTGCCTCAGATTCCCTGCCTCAGATTCCCGGCCTCTGATTCCCCGCCTTTGATTCCCCGCCTCTTATTCCCTGCCTCTGATTCCCCGCCTCTGATTCCCTGCCTGAGATTCCCTGCCTCAGATACCCCACCTCAGATACCCCGCCTCAGATTCCCCGCCTCAGATTCCCCGCCTCAGATTCCCCGCCTCAGATTCCCCGCCTCAGATTCCCCGCCTCAGATTCCCCGCCTCAGATTCCCCGCCTCAGATTCCCCGCCTCTGATACCCCGCCTCAGATTCCCCGCCTCAGATTCCCCGCCTCAGATTCCCCGCCTCAGATTCCCCGCCTCAGATTCCCCGCCTCAGATTCCCTGCCTCAGATTCCCTGCCTCTGATTGCCTGCCTCTGATTCCCTGCCTCTGATTCCCTGCCTCTGATTCCCTGCCTCTGATTCCCTGCCTCTGATTCCCTGCCTCTGATTCCCTGCCTCTGATTCCGCGCCTCTGATTCCACGCCTCTCTTTCCATATCTCTGATTCCCCGCCTCTGATTCCCTGCATCTGATACCCTGCCTCTCTTTGCCTGCCTCTATTTCGGTGCCTCTTTCTCTGCATCTAGTTTTCCACATCTCATTTGCCCACTCTGATAACCCGCCTCTGATTCCATGCCTCTGATTCCCCACCTCTGATTCCCCGCCTCTGATTCCCTGCCTTTGATTCCCCGCCTCTGATTCCCTGCCTCAGATTCCCTGCCTCAGATTCCCTGCCTGATTCCCTGCCTCAGATTCCCTGCCTCTGATTCCCCGCCTCTGATTCCCCTCCTCTGATTCGCCGCCTCTGATTCCCTGCCTCTGTTTCCCCGCCTCTGATTCCCCGCCTCTGATTCCCCGCCTCAGATTTCCCAGCTCTGATTCCCTGCCTGAGATTCCCTGCCTGAGATTCCCCGCCTCAGATTCCCTGCCTCAGATTCCCCGCCTCAGATTCCCCGCCTCTGATTCCCCTCCTCTGATTCGCCGCCTCTGATTCCCTGCCTCTGTTTCCCTGCCTCTGTTTCCCCGCCTCTGATTCCCCGCCTCTGATTCCCCGCCTCAGATTTCCCAGCTCTGATTCCCTGCCTGAGATTCCCTGCCTGAGATTCCCCGCCTCAGATTCCCTGCCTCAGATTCCCCGCCTCAGATTCCCCGCCTCAGATTCCCCGCCTCATATTCCCTGCCTCAGATTCCCTGCCTCTGATTGCCTTCCTCTGATTCCCTGCCTCTGATTCCCTGCCTCTGATTCCCTGCCTCTGATTCCCTGCCTCTGATACCCTGCCTCTCTTTGCCTGCCTCTATTTCCGTGCCACTTCCTCTGCATCTAGTTTCCCACATCTCATTTGCACCCTCTGATAACCCACCTCTGATTCCATGCCTCTGATTCCCCGCCTCTGATTCCCCGCCTCTGATTCCCTGCCTCAGATTCCCTGCCTCAGATTCCTTGCCTCAGATTCCCTGCCTCTGATTCCCCGCTTCTGATTCCCCGCCTCTTATTCCCTGCCTCTGATTCCCCGCCTCTGATTCCCCACCTCTGATTCCCTGCCTCTGTTTCCCCGCCGTTGGTTCCCCGCGTCTGATTCCCCGCCTCAGATTCCCCGGCTCTGATTCCCTGCCTGAGATTCCATGCCTCAGAATCCCCGCCTCAGATTCCCTGCCTCAGATTCCCCGCCGCAGATTCCCCGCCTCAGATTCCCCGCCTCAGATTCCCTGCCTCAGATTCCCCGTCTCAGATTCCCCGCCTCAGATTCCCTGCCTCAGATTCCCTGCCTCAGATTCCCTGCCTCAGATTCCCTGCCTCAGATTCCCTGCCTCTGATTGCCTGCCTCTGATTCCCTGCCTCTGATTGCCTGCCTCTGATTCCCTGCCTCTGATTCCCTGCCTCTGATTCCCTGCCTCTGATTCCGCACCTCTGATTCCACGCCTCTCTTTCCTTGTCTCTGATTCCCCGCCTCTGATTCACTGCCTCTGATACCCTGCCTCTTTTTGCCTGCCTCTATTTCCGTGCCTCTTTCTCTGCATCTAGATTCCCACATCTCATTTTCCCCCTCTGATAACCCGCCTCTGATTCCATGCCTCTGATTCACTGCCTCAGATTCCCTGCCTCAGATTCCCTGCCTCAGATTCCCTGCCTCAGATTCCCTGCCTCCGATTCCCCGCCTCTGATTCCCCGCCTCTGATTCCCAGCCACTGATTCCCAGCCTCTGAATCCCCGCCTCTGAATCTCCGCCTCTGATTCCCCGCCTCTGTTTCCCCGCCTCTGATTCCCCGCCTCTGATTCCCCGCCTCTGATTCCACGCCTCTGATTCCCCGTATCTGATTCCAGGCCTCTTATTCCCCGCCTCTGATTCCCCACCTCTGATTGCCTGCCACTGAGTGCCCGCCTCTGATTCCCCGCCTCTGATTCCCCGCCTCTGATTCCCCACCTCTGTCTGTATGCCTCTCTTACGCCTCCACTTTTTCCCCTACACTCTTTCCGCGCCTCTCTTTCCCTCCCTCAATTTCAACAACTCTGTTTGATCTGTTCTGTGTACCTCATTTTCAACACACAAGTTCCAACCACTATGTTTCACCCATCACTTTCCCCGCCTCTATTTTTCCGCCTATGTTTACCCGCCTCTGTTTATTCACCTGTTTCACTGCCTCTGATTCCCCGCCTCTGATTCCCCACCTCTGTCTCGACGCCTCTCTTTCGCCTCCACTCTTTCCCCTCCATTCTTTCCATGCCTGTCTTTCCCTCCCTCAACTTCAACAACACTGTTTGATCTGTTTTGTGTACCTCATTTTAAACACACAACTTCCAACCAGTATGTTTTGCCCGCCTCTTTCCCCGCCTCTATTTATCCACCTATGCTTACCTGCCTCTGTTTACCCGCCTGTTTCCCCGCCTCTGATTCCCCACCTTTCATTCCCCGCCACTCTTTCCCTGCCTCTATTTCCGCGCCTCTTTCTCTGCCTCTCTTTCCCCACATAATTTTTCCTCCCGCTGATTCCCCGCCTCTGATTCCCCGCCTCTGATTCCCTGCCTCTGATTCCCTGCCTCAGATTCCCCGCCTCTGATTCCCCGCCTCTTATTTCCTGCCTCGGATTCCCCGCCTCTGATTCCTCGCCTCTGATTCACTGCCTCAGATTCCCAGGCTCTGATTCCCTGCATCAGATTCCCTGCCTCAGATTCCCTGCCTCTGATTCCCCGCCTCTGATTCCCTGCCTCTGATTCCCCGCCTTTGATTCCCTGCCTCTGATTCCCTGCCTCAGATTCCCCGCCTTTGATTCCCCGCCTATTATTCCCCGCCTCTGATTCCCCGCCTCTGATTCCCCGCCTCTGATTCCCTGCCTCTGTTTCCCCGCCTCTGATTCCCCGCCTCTGATTCCACGCCTCAGATTCCCCGGCTCTGATTCCCTGCCTGAGATTCCCTGCCTCAGATACCCCACCTCAGATTCCCCGCCTCAGATTCCACGCCTCAGATTCCCCGCCTCAGATTCCCCGCCTCAGATTCCCCGCCTCAGATTCCCCACCTCAGATTCCCCGCCTCAGATTCCCCGCCTCAGATTCCCCGCCTCAGATTCCCCGCCTCAGATTCCCCGCCTCAGATTCCCCGCCTCAGATTCCCCGCCTCAGATTCCCCGCCTCAGATTCCCTGCCTCAGATTCCCTGCCTCTGATTGCCTGCCTCTGATTCCCTGCCTCTGATTCCCTGCCTCTGATTCCCTGCCTCTGATTCCCTGCCTCTGATTCCCTGCCCCTCATTCCCTGCCTCTGATTCCGCGCCTCTGATTCCACGCCTCTGTTTCCGTATCTCTGATTCCCCGCCACTGATTCCCTGCATCTGATACCCTGCCTCTCTTTGCCTGCCTCTATTTCGGTGCCTATTTCTTTGCATCTAGTTTCCCACATCTCATTTGCCCACTCTGATAACCCGCCTCTGATTCCATGCCTCTGATTCCCCGCCTCTGATTCCCCGCCTCTGATTCCCTGCCTTTGATTCCCCGCCTCTGATTCCCTGCCTCAGATTCCCTGCCTCAGATTCCCTGCCTCAGATTCCCTGCCTCAGATTCCCTGCCTCTGATTCCCCGCCTCTGATTCCCCGCCTCTGATTCCCCGCCTCTGATTCCCCGCCTCTGATTCCACGCCTCTGATTCCCCGCATCTGATTCCAGGCCTCTTATTCCCCGCCTCTGATTCCCCACCTCTGATTGCCTGCCACTGAGTGCCCGCCTCTGATTCCCCACCTCTGATTCCCCGCCTCTGATTCCCCACCTCTGTCTGTATGCCTCTCTTACACCTCCACTTTTTCCCCTACACTCTTTCCGCGCCTCTCTTTCCCTCCCTCAATTTCAACAACTCTGTTTGATCTGTTCTGTGTACCTCATTTTCAACACACAAGTTCCAACCACTATGTTTCACCCATCACTTTCCCCGCCTCTATTTTTCCGCTTATGTTTACCCGCCTCTGTTTATTCACCTGTTTCACTGCCTCTGATTCCCCGCCTCTGATTCCCCACCTCTGTCTCGACGCCTCTCTTTCGCCTCCACTCTTTCCCCTCCATTCTTTCCGTGCCTGTCTTTCCCTCCCTCAATTTCAACAACACTGTTTGATCTGTTTTGTGTACCTCATTTTAAACACACAACTTCCAACAACTATGTTTTGCCCGCCTCTTTCCCCGCCTCTATTTATCCACCTATGCTTACCTGCCTCTGTTTACCCACCTGTTTCCCCGCCTCTGATTCCCCACCTTTCATTCCCCGCCACTCTTTCCCTGCCTCTATTTCCGCGCCTCTTTCTCTGCCTCTCTTTCCCCACATCCCTTTTCCTCCCGCTGATTCCCCGCCTCTGATTCCCCGCCTCTGATTCCCCGCCTCAGATTCCCTGCCTCAGATTCCCTGCCTCTGATTCCCCGCCTCTGAATCCCCGCCTCTTATTCCCTGCCTCGGATTCCCCGCCTCTGATTCCCCGCCTCTGATTCCCTGCCTCAGATTCCCAGGCTCTGATTCCCTGCATCAGATTCCCTGCCTCAGATTCCCTGCCTCTGATTCCCCGCCTCTGATTCCCTGCCTCTGATTCCCCGCCTCTGATTCCCTGCCTCAGATTTTCTGCCTCAGATTCCCTGCCTCAGATTCCCGGCCTCTGATTCCCCGCCTTTGATTCCCCGCCTCTTATTCCCTGCCTCTGATTCCCCGCCTCTGATTCCCTGCCTGAGATTCCCTGCCTCAGATACCCCACCTCAGATACCCCGCCTCAGATTCCCCGCCTCAGATTCCCCGCCTCAGATTCCCCGCCTCAGATTCCCCGCCTCAGATTCCCCGCCTCAGATTCCCCGCCTCAGATTCCCCGCCTCAGATTCCCCGCCTCTGATACCCCGCCTCAGATTCCCCGCCTCAGATTCCCCGCCTCAGATTCCCCGCCTCAGATTCCCCGCCTCAGATTCCCCGCCTCAGATTCCCTGCCTCAGATTCCCTGCCTCTGATTGCCTGCCTCTGATTCCCTGCCTCTGATTCCCTGCCTCTGATTCCCTGCCTCTGATTCCCTGCCTCTGATTCCCTGCCTCTGATTCCGCGCCTCTGATTCCACGCCTCTCTTTCCATATCTCTGATTCCCCGCCTCTGATTCCCTGCATCTGATACCCTGCCTCTCTTTGCCTGCCTCTATTTCGGTGCCTCTTTCTCTGCATCTAGTTTTCCACATCTCATTTGCCCACTCTGATAACCCGCCTCTGATTCCCCACCTCTGATTCCCCACCTCTGATTCCCTGCCTTTGATTCCCCGCCTCTGATTCCCTGCCTCAGATTCCCTGCCTCAGATTCCCTGCCTGATTCCCTGCCTCAGATTCCCTGCCTCTGATTCCCCGCCTCTGATTCCCTGCATCTGATACCCTGCCTCTCTTTGCCTGCCTCTATTTCGGTGCCTCTTTCTCTGCATCTAGTTTTCCACATCTCATTTGCCCACTCTGATAACCCGCCTCTGATTCCCCTCCTCTGATTCGCCGCCTCTGATTCCCTGCCTCTGTTTCCCCGCCTCTGATTCCCCGCCTCTGATTCCCCGCCTCAGATTTCCCAGCTCTGATTCCCTGCCTGAGATTCCCTGCCTGAGATTCCCCGCCTCAGATTCCCTGCCTCAGATTCCCCGCCTCAGATTCCCCGCCTCAGATTCCCCGCCTCATATTCCCTGCCTCAGATTCCCTGCATCTGATTACCTTCCTCTGATTCCCTGCCTCTGATTCCCTGCCTCTGATTCCCTGCCTCTGATTCCCTGCCTCTGATTCCCTGCCTCTGATTCCGCACCTCTGATTCCACGCCTCTCTTTCCGTGTCTCTGATACCCTGCCTCTGATTCCCTGCCTCTGATACCCTGCCTCTCTTTGCCTGCCTCTATTTCCGTGCCACTTCCTCTGCATCTAGTTTCCCACATCTCATTTGCACCCTCTGATAACCCACCTCTGATTCCATGCCTCTGATTCCCCGCCTCTGATTCCCCGCCTCTGATTCCCTGCCTCAGATTCCCTGCCTCAGATTCCTTGCCTCAGATTCCCTGCCTCTGATTCCCCGCTTCTGATTCCCCGCCTCTTATTCCCTGCCTCTGATTCCCCACCTCTGATTCCCCACCTCTGATTCCCTGCCTCTGTTTCCCCGCCGTTGGTTCCCCGCGTCTGATTCCCCGCCTCAGATTCCCCGGCTCTGATTCCCTGCCTGAGATTCCATGCCTCAGAATCCCCGCCTCAGATTCCCTGCCTCAGATTCCCCGCCGCAGATTCCCCGCCTCAGATTCCCCGCCTCAGATTCCCTGCCTCAGATTCCCCGCCTCAGATTCCCCGCCTCAGATTCCCTGCCTCAGATTCCCTGCCTCAGATTCCCTGCCTCAGATTCCCTGCCTCAGATTCCCTGCCTCTGATTGCCTGCCTCTGATTCCCTGCCTCTGATTGCCTGCCTCTGATTCCCTGCCTCTGATTCCCTGCCTCTGATTCCCTGCCTCTGATTCCGCACCTCTGATTCCACGCCTCTCTTTCCTTGTCTCTGATTCCCCGCCTCTGATTCACTGCCTCTGATACCCTGCCTCTTTTTGCCTGCCTCTATTTCCGTGCCTCTTTCTCTGCATCTAGATTCCCACATCTCATTTTCCCCCTCTGATAACCCGCCTCTGATTCCATGCCTCTGATTCACTGCCTCAGATTCCCTGCCTCAGATTCCCTGCCTCAGATTCCCTGCCTCAGATTCCCTGCCTCCGATTCCCCGCCTCTGATTCCCCGCCTCTGATTCCCAGCCACTGATTCCCAGCCTCTGAATCCCCGCCTCTGAATCTCCGCCTCTGATTCCCCGCCTCTGTTTCCCCGCCTCTGATTCCCCGCCTCTGATTCCCCGCCTCTGATTCCACGCCTCTGATTCCCCGTATCTGATTCCAGGCCTCTTATTCCCCGCCTCTGATTCCCCACCTCTGATTGCCTGCCACTGAGTGCCCGCCTCTGATTCCCCGCCTCTGATTCCCCGCCTCTGATTCCCCACCTCTGTCTGTATGCCTCTCTTACGCCTCCACTTTTTCCCCTACACTCTTTCCGCGCCTCTCTTTCCCTCCCTCAATTTCAACAACTCTGTTTGATCTGTTCTGTGTACCTCATTTTCAACACACAAGTTCCAACCACTATGTTTCACCCATCACTTTCCCCGCCTCTATTTTTCCGCCTATGTTTACCCGCCTCTGTTTATTCACCTGTTTCACTGCCTCTGATTCCCCGCCTCTGATTCCCCACCTCTGTCTCGACGCCTCTCTTTCGCCTCCACTCTTTCCCCTCCATTCTTTCCATGCCTGTCTTTCCCTCCCTCAACTTCAACAACACCGTTTGATCTGTTTTGTGTACCTCATTTTAAACACACAACTTCCAACCACTATGTTTTGCCCGCCTCTTTCCCCGCCTCTATTTATCCACCTATGCTTACCTGCCTCTGTTTACCCGCCTGTTTCCCCGCCTCTGATTCCCCACCTTTCATTCCCCGCCACTCTTTCCCTGCCTCTATTTCCGCGCCTCTTTCTCTGCCTCTCTTTCCCCACATCCCTTTTCCTCCCGCTGATTCCCCGCCTCTGATACCCCGCCTCTGATTCCCTGCCTCTGATTCCCTGCCTCAGATTCCCCGCCTCTGATTCCCCGCCTCTTATTCCCTGCCTCGGATTCCCCGCCTCTGATTCCCCGCCTCTGATTCACTGCCTCAGATTCCCAGGCTCTGATTCCCTGCATCAGATTCCCTGCCTCAGATTCCCTGCCTCTGATTCCCCGCCTCTGATTCCCTGCCTCTGATTCCCCGCCTTTGATTCCCTGCCTCAGATTCTCTGCCTCAGATTCCCTGCCTCAGATTCCCTGCCTCTGATTCCCCGCCTTTGATTCCCCGCCTATTATTCCCCGCCTCTGATTCCCCGCCTCTGATTCCCCGCCTCTGATTCCCTGCCTCTGTTTCCCCGCCTCTGATTCCCCGCCTCTGATTCCACGCCTCAGATTCCCCGGCTCTGATTCCCTGCCTGAGATTCCCTGCCTCAGATACCCCACCTCAGATTCCCCGCCTCAGATTCCCCGCCTCAGATTCCCCGCCTCAGATTCCCCGCCTCAGATTCCCCGCCTCAGATTCCCCGCCTCAGATTCCCCGCCTCAGATTCCCCGCCTCAGATTCCCCGCCGCAGATTCCCCGCCTCAGATTCCCCGCCTCAGATAACCCGCCTCAGATTCCCCGCCTCAGATTCCCCGCCTCAGATTCCCCGCCTCAGATTCCCTGCCTCAGATTCCCTGCCTCTGATTGCCTGCCTCTGATTCCCTGCCTCTGATTCCCTGCCTCTGATTCCCTGCCTCTGATTCCCTGCCCCTCATTCCCTGCCCCTCATTCCCTGCCTCTGATTCCGCGCCTCTGATTCCACGCCTCTGTTTCCGTATCTCTGATTCCCCGCCACTGATTCCCTGCATCTGATACCCTGCCTCTCTTTGCCTGCCTCTATTTCGGTGCCTCTTTCTTTGCATCTAGTTTCCCACATCTCATTTGCCCACTCTGATAACCCGCCTCTGATTCCATGCCTCTGATTCCCCGCCTCTGATTCCCCGCCTCTGATTCCCTGCCTTTGATTCCCCGCCTCTGATTCCCTGCCTCAGATTCCCTGCCTCAGATTCCCTGCCTCAGATTCCCTGCCTCAGATTCCCTGCCTCTGATTCCCCGCCTCTGATTCCCCGCCTCTTATTCCCCGCCTCTGATTCCCCGCCTCTGATTCCTCGCCTCTGATTCCCTGCCTCTGTTTCCCCGCCTCTGATTCCCCGCCTCTGATTCCCCGCCTCAGATTTCCCGGCTCTGATTCCCTGCCTGAGATTCCCTGCCTGAGATTCCCCGCCTCAGATTCCCTGCCTCAGATTCCCCGCCTCAGATTCCCCGCCTCAAATTCCCCGCCTCAGATTCCCCGTCTCAGATTCCCCGCCTCAGATTCCCCGCCTCAGATTCCCCGCCTCTGATTCCCTGCCTCAGATTCCCTGCCTCAGATTCCCTGCCTCAGATTCCCTGCCTCTGATTGCCTTCCTCTGATTCCCTGCCTCTGATTCCCTGCCTCTGATTCCCTGCCTCTGATTCCCTGCCTCTGATTCCCTGCCTCTGATTCCGCACCTCTGATTCCACGCCTCTCTTTCCGTGTCTCTGATTCCCTGCCTCTGATTCCCTGCCTCTGATACCCTGCCTCTCTTTGCCTGCCTCTATTTCCGTGCCTCTTCCTCTGCATCTAGTTTCCCACATCTCATTTGCACCCTCTGATAACCCACCTCTGATTCCATGCCTCTGATTCCCCGCCTCTGATTCCCCGCCTCTGATTCCCTGCCTCAGATTCCCTGCCTCAGATTCCTTGCCTCAGATTCCCTGCCTCTGATTCCCCACTTCTGATTCCCCGCCTCTTATTCCCCGCCTCTGATTCCCCGCCTCTGATTCCCCACCTCTGATTCCCTGCCTCTGTTTCCCCGCCTCTGGTTCCCTGCATCTGATTCCCCGCCTCAGATTCCCCGGCTCTGATTCCCTGCCTGAGATTCCATGCCTCAGAATCCCCACCTCAGATTCCCTGCCTCAGATTCCCCGCCGCAGATTCCCCGCCTCAGATTCCCCACCTCAGATTCCCTGCCTCAGATTCCCCGCCTCAGATTCCCCGCCTCAGATTCCCTGCCTCAGATTCCTCGCCTCAGATTCCCTGCCTCAGATTCCCTGCCTCAGATTCCCTGCCTCAGATTCCCTTCATCTGATTCCCTTCATCTGATTCCCTGCCTCTGTTACCCTGCCTCTGATTCCCTGCCTCTGATTCCCCGCCTCTGATTCCCTGCCTCTGATTCCCTGCCTCTGATTGCCTGCCTCTGATTCCCTGCCTCTGATTCCCTGCCTCTGATTCCCTGCCTCTGATTCCGCACCTCTGATTCCACGCCTCTCTTTCCTTGTCTCTGATTCCCCGCCTCTGATTCCCTGCCTCTGATACCCTGCCTCTCTTTGCCTGCCTCTATTTCCGTGCCTCTTTCTCTGCATCTAGGTTCCCAAATCTCATTTGCCCCCTCTGATAACCCGCCTCTGATTCCATGCCTCTGATTCACTGCCTCAGATTCCCTGCCTCAGATACCCCGACTCAGATTTACCGCCTCAGATTCCCTGTCTCAGATTTCCTGCCTCAGATTCCCTGCCTCAGATTCCCTGCCTCAGATTCCCTGCCTCCGATTCCCCGCCTCTGATTCCCCGCCTCTGATTCCCCGCCTCTGATTCCCAGCCTCTGAATCCCCACCTCTGAATCCCCGCCTCTGATACCCCGCCTCTGTTTCCCCGCCTCTGATTCCCCGCCTCTGATTCCACGCCTCTGATTCCCCGCCTCTGATTCCAGGCCTCTTATTCCCCGCCTCTGATTCCCCACCTCTGATTCACTGCCTCAGATTCCCTGCCTCAGATTCCCTGCCTCAGATTCCCGGCCTCTGATTCCCCGCCTCTGATTCCCCGCCTCTTATTTCCCGCCTCTGATTCCCCGCCTCTGATTCCCCGCCTCTGATTCCCTGCCTCAGATTCCCCGGCTCTGATTCCCTGCATCAGATTCCCTGTCTCAGATTCCCTGCCTCTGATTCCCCGCCTCTGATTCCCTGCCTCTGATTCCCCGCCTCTGATTCCCTGCCTCAGATTCCCTGCCTCAGATTCCCTGCCTCTGATTCCCCGCCTTTGATTCCCCGCCCCTTATTCCCCGCCTCTGATTCCCCGCCTCTGATTCCCCGCCTCTGATTCCCTGCCTCTGTTTCCCCGCCTCTGAGTCCCCGCCTCTGATTCCCCGCCTCAGATTCCCCGGCTCTGATTCCCTGCCTGAGATTCCCTGCCTCAGATACCCCGCCTCAGATTCCCCGCCTCAGATTCCCTGCCTCAGATTCCCTGCCTCAGATTCCCTGCCTCTGATACCCCGCCTTTGATTCCCCGCCTCTTATTCCCCGCCTCTGATTCCCCACCTCTGATTCCCCGCCTCTGATTCCCTGCCTCTGTTTCCCCGCCTCTGAATCCCCGCCTCTGATTCCCCGCCTCAGATTCCCCGGCTCTGATTCCCTGCCTGAGATTCCCTGCCTCAGATACCCTGCCTCAGATTCCCCGCCTCAGATTCCCCGTCTCAGATTCCCCGCCTCAGATTCCCCGCCTCAGATTCCCCGCCTCAGATTCCCCGCCTCAGATTCCCCGCCTCAGATTCCCCGCCTCAGATTCCCCGCCTCAGATTCCCTGCCTCAGATTCCCTGCCTCTTCTTGCCTGCCTCTATTTCCGTGCCTCTTTCTCTGCATCTAGATTCCCATATCTCATTTGCCCCCTCTGATAACCCGCCTCTGATTCCATGCCTCTGATTCACTGCCTCAGATTCCCTGCCTCAGATACCCTGACTCAGATTTACCACCTCAGATTCCCCGCCTCAGATTCCCTGCCTCAGATTCCCCGCCTCAGATTCCCTGCCTCAGATTCCCTGCCTCAGATTCCCTGCCTCCGATTCCCCGCCTCTGATTCCCCGCCTCTGATTCCATGCCTCTGATTCACTGCCTCAGATTCCCTGCCTCAGATACCCTGACTCAGATTTACCACCTCAGATTCCCCGCCTCAGATTCCCTGCCTCAGATTCCCTGCCTCAGATTCCCTGCCTCAGATTCCCTGCCTCAGATTCCCTGCCTCCGATTCCCTGCCTCTGAATCCCCGCCTCTGAATCCCCGCCTCTGATTCCCCGCCTCTGTTTCCCCGCCTCTGATTCCCCGCCTCTGATTCCCCGCCTCTGATTCCACGCCTCTGATTGCCTGCCACTGAGTGCCCGCCTCTGATTCCCCGCCTCTGATTCCCCACCTCTGTCTGTATGCCTCTCTTACGCCTCCACTTTTTCCCCTACACTCTTTCCGCGCCTCTCTTTCCCTCCCTCAATTTCAACAACTCTGTTTGTTCTGTTTTGTGTACCTCATTTTAAACACACAAGTTCCAACCACTATGTTTCACCCATCACTTTCCCCGCCTCTATTTTTCCGCCTATATTTACCCGCCTCTGTTTATTCACCTGTTTCACTGCCTCTGATTCCCCATCTCTGATTCCCCACCTCTGTCTCGACGCCTCTCTTTCGCCTCCACTCTTTCCCCTCCATTCTTTCCGTGCCTGTCTTTCCCTCCCTCAATTTCAACAACACTGTTTGATCTGTTTTGTGTACCTCATTTTAAACACACAACTTCCAACCACTAGGTTTTGCCCGCCTCTTTCCCCGCCTCTATTTATCCACCTATGTTTACCTGCCTCTGTTTACCCGCCTGTTTCCCCGCCTCTGATTCCCCACCTTTCATTCCCCGCCACTCTTTCCCTGCCTCTATTTCCGCGCCTCTTTCTCTGCCTCTCTTTCCCCACATCCCTTTTCCTCCCGCTGATTCCCCGCCTCTGATTCCCCGCCTCTGATTCCCTGCCTCTGATTCCCCGCCTCTGATTCCCTGCCTCAGATTCCCTGCCTCAGATTCCCTGCCTCAGATTCCCTGCCTCAGATTCCCTGCCTCCGATTCCCCGCCTCTGATTCCCCGCCTCTGATTCCCCGCCTCTGATTCCCAGCCTCTGAATCCCCGCCTCTGAATCCCCGCCTCTGATTCCCCGCCTCTGTTTCCCCGCCTCTGATTCCCCGCCTCTGATTCCACGCCTCTGATTCCCCGCCTCTGATTCCAGGCCTCTTATTCCCCGCCTCTGATTCCCCACCTCTGATTGCCTGCCACTGATTGCCCGCCTCTGATTCCCCGCCTCTGATTCCCCGCCTCTGATTCCCCACCTCTGTCTGTATGCCTCTCTTTCGCCTCCGCTTTTTCCCCTACACTCTTTCCGCGCCTCTCTTTCCCTCCCTCAATTTGAACAACTCTGTTTGATCTGTTCTGTGTACCTCATTTTCAACACACAAGTTCCAACCACTATGTTTCACCCATCACTTTCCCCGCCTCTATTTTTCCGCCTATGTTTACCCGCCTCTGTTTACCCACCTGTTTCACCGCCTCTGATTCCCCGCCTCTGATTCCCCACCTCTGTGTCGACGCCTCTCTTTCGCCTCCACTCTTTCCCCTCCACTCTTTCCGTGCCTGTCTTTCCCTCCCTCAATTTCAACAACACTGTTTGATCTGTTTTGTGTACCTCATTTTAAACACACAACTTCCAACCACTATGTTTTGCCCGCCTCTTTCCCCGCCTCTATTTATCCACCTATGTTTACCTGCCTCTGTTTACCCGCCTGTTTCCCCACCTCTGATTCCCCACCTTTCATTCCCCACCTCTCTTTCCCTGCCTCTATTTCCGCGCCTCTTTCTCTGCCTCTCTTTCCTCACATCTCTTTTCCTCCCACTGATTCCCCGCCTCTGATTCCCTGCCTCTGATTCCCTGCCTCTGATTCCCCGCCTCTGATTCCCTGCCTCAGATTCCCTGCCTCAGATTCCCTGCCTCAGATTCCCGGCCTCTGATTCCCCGCCTCTGATTCCCCGCCTCTTATTTCCCGCCTCTGATTCCCCGCCTCTGATTCCCCGCCTCTGATTCCATGCCTCAGTTTCCCCGGCTCTGATTCCCTGCATCAGATTCCCTGTCTCAGATTCCCTGCCTCTGATTCCCCGCCTCTGATTCCCTGCCTCTGATTCCCCGCCTCTGATTCCCTGCCTCAGATTCCCTGCCTCATATTCCCTGCCTCAGATTCCCTGCCTCTGATTGCCCGCCTTTGATTCCCCGCCCCTTATTCCCCGCCTCTGATTCCCCGCCTCTGATTCCCCGCCTCTGATTCCCTGCCTCTGTTTCCCCGCCTCTGAATCCCCGCCTCTGATTCCCCGCCTCAGATTCCCCGGCTCTGATTCCCTGCCTGAGATTCCCTGCCTCAGATACCCCGCCTCAGATTCCCCGCCTCAGATTCCCCGTCTCAGATTCCCCGCCTCAGATTCCCCGCCTCAGATTCCCCGCCTCAGATTCCCCGCCTCAGATTCCCCGCCTCAGATTCCCCGCCTCAGATTCCCTGCCTCAGATTCCCTGCCTCTTTTTGCCTGCCTCTATTTCCGTGCCTCTTTCTCTGCATCTAGATTCCCATATCTCATTTGCCCCCTCTGATAACCCGCCTCTGATTCCATGCCTCTGATTCACTGCCTCAGATTCCCTGCCTCAGATACCCTGACTCAGATTTACCACCTCAGATTCCCCGCCTCAGATTCCCTGCCTCAGATTCCCTGCCTCAGATTCCCTGCCTCAGGTTCCCTGCCTCAGATTCCCTGCCTCCGATTCCCCGCCTCTGATTCCCCGCCTCTGATTCCCAGCCACTGATTCCCAGCCTCTGAATCCCCGCCTCTGAATCCCCGCCTCTGATTCCCCGCCTCTGTTTCCCCGCCTCTGATTCCCCGCATCTGATTCCCCGCCTCTGATTCCACGCCTCTGATTCCCCGCATCTGATTCCAGGCCTCTTATTCCCCGCCTCTGATTCCCCACCTCTGATTGCCTGCCACTGAGTGCCCGCCTCTGATTCCCCGCCTCTGATTCCCCGCCTCTGATTCCCCACCTCTGTCTGTATGCCTCTCTTACGCCTCCACTTTTTCCCCTACACTCTTTCCGCGCCTCTCTTTCGCTCCCTCAATTTCAACAACTCTGTTTGATCTGTTCTGTGTACCTCATTTTCAACACACAAGTTCCAACCACTATGTTTCACCCATCACTTTCCCCGCCTCTATTTTTCCGCCTATGTTTACCCGCCTCTGTTTATTCACCTGTTTCACTGCCTCTGATTCCCCATCTCTGATTCCCCACCTCTGTCTCGACGCCTCTCTTTCGCCTCCACTCTTTCCCCTCCATTCTTTCCGTGCCTGTCTTTCCCTCCCTCAATTTCAACAACACTGTTTGATCTGTTTTGTGTACCTCATTTTAAACACACAAGTTCCAACCACTATGTTTTGCCCGCCTCTTTCCCCGCCTCTATTTATCCACCTATGTTTACCTGCCTGTTTACCCGCCTGTTTCCCCGCCTCTGATTCCCCACCTTTCATTCCCCTCCACTCTTTCCCTGCCTCTATTTCCGCGCCTCTTTCTCTGCCTCTCTTTCCCCACATCCCTTTTCCTCCCGCTGATTCCCCGCCTCTGATTCCCCGCCTCTGATTCCCTGCCTCTGATTCCCCGCCTCTGATTCCCTGCCTCAGATTCCCTGCCTCAGAATCCCTGCCTCAGATTCCCTGCCTCTGATTCCCCGCCTCTGATTCCCCGCCTCTTATTCCCCGCCTCGGATTCCCCGCCTCTGATTCCCCGCCTCTGATTCCCTGCCTCAGATTCCCAGGCTCTGATTCCCTGCATCAGATTCCCTGCCTCAGATTCCCTGCCTCTGATTCCCCGCCTCTGATTCCCTGCCTCTGATTCCCCGCCTCTGATTCCCTGCCTCAGATTCTCTGCCTCAGATTCCCTGCCTCAGATTCCCTGCCTCTGATTCCCCGCCTTTGATTCCCCGCCTCTTATTCCCCGCCTCTGATTCCCCGCCTCTGATTCCCCGCCTCTGATTCCCTGCCTCTGTTTCCCCGCCTCTGATTCCCCGCCTCATATTCCCCGGCTCAGATTCCCTGCCTGAGATTCCCTGCCTCAGATACCCCACCTCAGATTCCCCGCCTCAGATTCCCCGCCTCAGATTCCCCGCCTCAGATTCCCCGCCTCAGATTCCCCACCTCAGATTCCCCGCCTCAGATTCCCCGCCTCAGATTCCCCGCCTCAGATTCCCCGCCTCAGATTCCCCACCTCAGATTCCCCGCCTCAGATTCCCCGCGTCAGATTCCCCGCCTCAGATTCCCCGCCTCAGATTCCCCGCCTCAGATTCCCTGCCTCAGATTCCCTGCCTCTGATTGCCTGCCTCTGATTCCCTGCCTCTGATTCCCTGCCTCTGATTCCCTGCCTCTGATTCCCTGCCTCTGATTCCCTGCCTCTGATTCCCTGCCTCTGATTCCGCGCCTCTGATTCCACGCCTCTCTTTCCGTATCTCTGATTCCCCGCCTCTGATTCCCTGCATCTGATACCCTGCCTCTCTTTGCCTGCCTCTATTTCGGTGCCTCTTTCTCTGCATCTAGTTTCGCACATCTCATTTGCCCACTCTGATAACCCGCCTCTGATTCCCTGCCTCTGATTCCATGCCTCTGATTCCCCGCCTCTGATTCCCCGCCTCTGATTCCCTGCCTTTGATTCCCCGCCTCTGATTCCCTGCCTCAGATTCCCTGCCTCAGATTACCTGCCTCAGATTCCCTGCCTCAGATTCACTGCCTCTGATTCCCCGCCTCTGATTCCCCGCCTCTGATTCCCCGCCTCTGATTCCCCGCCTCAGATTTCCCGGCTCTGATTCCCTGCCTGAGATTCCCTGCCTGAGATTCCCCGCCTCAGATTCCCTGCCTCAGATTCCCCGCCTCAGATTCCCCGCCTCAGATTCCCCGCCTCAGATTCCCCGTCTCAGATTCTCCGCCTCAGATTCCCCGCCTCAGATTCCCCGCCTCATATTCCCTGCCTCAGATTCCCTGCCTCTGATTGCCTTCCTCTGATTCCCTGCCACTGATTCCCTGCCTCTGATTCCCTGCCTCTGATTCCCTGCCTCTTATTCCCTGCCTCTGATTCCCTGCCTCTGATTCCGCACCTCTGATTCCACGCCTCTCTTTCCGTGTCTCTGATTCCCTGCCTCTGATTCCCTGCCTCTGATTCCCTGCCTGAGATTCCATGCCTCAGAATCCCCGCCTCAGATTCCCTGCCTCAGATTCCCCGCCGCAGATTCCCCGCCTCAGATTCCCCGCCTCAGATTCCCTGCCTCAGATTCCCCGCCTCAGATTCCCCTCCTCGGATTCCCTGCCTCAGATTCCTCACCTCAGATTCCCTGCCTCAGATTCCCTGCCTCAGATTCCCTTCATCTGATTCCCTTCATCTGATTCCCTGCCTCTGTTACCCTGCCTCTGATTCCCTGCCTCTGATTCCCCGCCTCTGATTCCCTGCCTCTGATTCCCTGCCTCTGATTGCCTGCCTCTGATTCCCTGCCTCTGATTCCCTGCCTCTGATTCCACGCCTCTCTTTCCTTGTCTCTGATTCCCCGCCTCTGATTCCCTGCCTCAGATACCCCGACTCAGATTTACCGCCTCAGATTCCCCGCCTCAGATTCCCTGTCTCAGATTTCCTGCCTCAGATTTCCTGCCTCCGATTCCCCGCCTCTGATTCCCCGCCTCTGATTCCCCGCCTCTGATTCCCAGCCTCTGAATCCCCGCCTCTGAATCCCCGCCTCTGATTCCCCGCCTCTGTTTCCCCGCCTCTGATTCCCCGCACCTGATTCCCCGCCTCTGATTCCACGCCTCTGATTCCCCGCCTCTGATTCCCCGCCTCTGATTCCCCACCTCTGTCTGTATGCCTCTCTTTCGCCTCCGCTTTTTCCCCTACACTCTTTCCGCGCCTCTCTTTCCCTCCCTCAATTTGAACAACTCTGTTTGATCTGTTCTGTGTACCTCATTTTCAACACACAAGTTCCAACCACTATGTTTCACCCATCACTTTCCCCGCCTCTATTTTTCCGCCTATGTTTACCCGCCTCTGTTTACCCACCTGTTTCACTGCCTCTGATTCCACGCCTCTGATTCCCCACCTCTGTCTCGACGCCTCTCTTTCGCCTCCACTCTTTCCCCTCCACTCTTTCTGTGCCTGTCTTTCCCTCCCTCAATTTCAACAACACTGTTTGATCTGTTTTGTGTACCTCATTTTAAACACACAACTTCCAACCACTATGTTTTGCCCGCCTCTTTCCCCGCCTCTATTTATCCACCTATGTTTACCTGCCTCTGTTTACCCGCCTGTTTCCCCGCCTCTGATTCCCCACCTTTCATTCCCCGCCTCTCTTTCCCTGCCTCTATTTCCGCGCCTCTTTCTCTGCCTCTCTTTCCTCACATCTCTTTTCCTCCCGCTGATTCCCCGCCTCTGATTCCCCGCCTCTGATTCCCTGCCTCTGATTCCCTGCCTCTGATTCCCTGCCTCAGATTCCCTGCCTCAGATTCCCTGCCTCAGATTCCCGGCCTCTGATTCCCCGCCTCTGATTCCCCGCCTCTTATTTCCCGCCTCTGATTCCCCGCCTCTGAATCCCCGCCTCTGATTCCCTGCCTCAGATTCCCCGGCTCTGATTCCCTGCATCAGATTCCCTGCCTCAGATTCCCTGCCTCTGATTCCCCGCCTCTGATTCCCTGCCTCTGATTCCCCGCCTCTGATTCCCTGCCTCAGATTCCCTGCCTCAGATTCCCTGCCTCAGATTCCCTGCCTCTGATTACCCGCCTTTGATTCCCCGCCTCTTATTCCCCGCCTCTGATTCCCCGCCTCTGATTCCCCGCCTCTGATTCCCTGCCTCTGTTTTCCCGCCTCTAAATCCCCGCCTCTGATTCCCCGCCTCAGATTCCCCGGCTCTGATTCCCTGCCTGAGATTCCCTGCCTCAGATACCCCGCCTCAGATTCCCCGCATCAGATTCCCCGTCTCAGATTCCCCGCCTCAGATTCCCCGCCTCAGATTCCCCGCCTCAGATTCCCCGCCTCAGATTCCCCGCCTCAGATTCCCCGCCTCAGATTCCCTGCCTCAGATTCCCTGCCTCTTTTTGCCTGCCTCTATTTCCGTTCCTCTTTCTCTGCATCTAGATTCCCACATCTCATTTGCCCCCTCTGATAACCCGCCTCTGATTCCATGCCTCTGATTCACTGCCTCAGATTCCCTGCCTCAGATACCCCGACTCAGATTTACCACCTCAGATTCCCCGCCTCAGATTCCCTGCCTCAGATTCCCTGCCTCAGATTCCCTGCCTCAGATTCCCTGCCTCAGATTCCCTGCCTCCAATTCCCCGCCTCTGATTCCCCGCCTCTGATTCCCAGCCACTGATTCCCAGCCTCTGAATCCCCGCCTCTGAATCCCCGCCTCTGATTCCCCGCCTCTGTTTCCCCGCCTCTGATTCCCCGCCTCTGATTCCCCGCCTCTGATTCCACGCCTCTGATTCCCCGCCTCTGATTCCAGGCCTCTTATTCCCCGCCTCTGATTCCCCACCTCTGATTGCCTGCCACTGAGTGCCTGCGTCTGATTCCCCGCCTCTGATTCCCCGCCTGTGATTCCCCACCTCTGTCTGTATGCCTCTCTTACGCCTCCACTTTTTCCCCTACACTCTTTCCACGCCTCTCTTTCCCTCCCTCAATTTCAACAACTCTGTTTGATCTGTTCTGTGTACCTCATTTTCAACACACAAGTTCCAACCACTATGTTTCACCCATCACTTTCCCCGCCTCTATTTTTCCGCCTATGTTTACCCGCCTCT
Source organism: Narcine bancroftii (assembly GCF_036971445.1). Classification (NCBI taxonomy): domain Eukaryota; kingdom Metazoa; phylum Chordata; class Chondrichthyes; order Torpediniformes; family Narcinidae; genus Narcine; species Narcine bancroftii. The sequence continues at coordinate 4,681,638 of NC_091479.1, read as the reverse complement.
GTTTATTCACCTGTTTCACTGCCTCTGATTCCCCGCCTCTGATTCCCCACCTCTGTCTCGACGCCTCTCTTTCGCCTCCACTCTTTCCCCTCCATTCTTTCTGTGCCTGTCTTTCCCTCCCTCAATTTCAACAACACTGTTTGATCTGTTTTGTGTACCTCATTTTAAACACACAAATTCCAACCACTATGTTTTGCCCGCCTCTTTCCCCGCCTCTATTTATCCACCTATGTTTACCTGCCTCTGTTTACCCGCCTGTTTCCCCGCCTCTGATTCCCCACCTTTCATTCCCAGCCACTCTTTCCCTGCCTCTATTTCCGCGCCTCTTTCTCTGCCTCTCTTTCCCCACATCCCTTTTCCTCCCGCTGATTCCCCGCCTCTGATTCCCCGCCTCTGATTCCCTGCCTCTGATTCCCCGCCTCTGATTCCCTGCCTCAGATTCCCTGCCTCAGATTCCCTGCCTCAGATTCCCTGCCTCTGATTCCCCGCCTCTGATTCCCCGCCTCTTATTCCCCACCTCGGATTCCCCGCCTCTGATTCCCCGCCTCTGCTTCCCTGCCTCAGATTCCCAGGCTCTGATTCCCTGCATCAGATTCCCTGACTCAGATTCCCTGCCTCTGATTCCCCGCCTCTGATTCCCTGCCTCTGATTCCCCGCCTCTGATTCCCTGCCTCAGATTCTCTGCCTCAGATTCCCTGCCTCAGATTCCCTGCCTCTGATTCCCCGCCTTTGATTCCCCGCCTCTGATACCCTGCCTCAGATTCCATGCCTCAGATTCCTTGCCTCAGATTACCTGCCTCTGATTCCCCACTTCTGATTCCCCGCCTCTTATTCCCCGCCTCTGATTTCCCGCCTCTAATTCCCCACCTCTGATTCCCTGCCTCTGTTTCCCCGCCACTGGATCCCCGCGTCTGATTCCCCGCCTCAGATTCCCCGGCTCTGATTCCCTGCCTGAGATTCCATGCCTCAGAATCCCCACCTCAGATTCCCTGCCTCAGATTCCCCGCCGCAGATTCCCCGCCTCAGATTCCCCACCTCAGATTCCCTGCCTCAGATTCCCCGCCTCAGATTCCCCGCCTCAGATTCCCTGCCTCAGATTCCTCGCCTCAGATTCCCTGCCTCAGATTCCCTGTCTCAGATTCCCTGCCTCAGATTCCCTTCATCTGATTCCCTTCATCTGATTCCCTGCCTCTGTTACCCTGCCTCTGATTCCCTGCCTCTGATTCCCCGCCTCTGATTCCCTGCCTCTGATTCCCTGCCTCTGATTGCCTGCCTCTGATTCCCTGCCTCTGATTCCCTGCCTCTGATTCCCTGCCTCTGATTCCGCACCTCTGATTCCACGCCTCTCTTTCCTTGTCTCTGATTCCCCGCCTCTGATTCCCTGACTCTGATACCCTGCCTCTCTTTGCCTGCCTCTATTTCCGTGCCTCTTTCTCTGCATCTAGGTTCCCAAATCTCATTTGCCCCCTCTGATAACCCGCCTCTGATTCCATGCCTCTGATTCACTGCCTCAGATTCCCTGCCTCAGATACCCCGACTCAGATTTACCGCCTCAGATTCCCTGTCTCAGATTTCCTGCCTCAGATTCCCTGCCTCAGATTCCCTGCCTCAGATTCCCTGCCTCCGATTCCCCGCCTCTGATTCCCCGCCTCTGATTCCCCGCCTCTGATTCCCAGCCTCTGAATCCCCGCCTCTGAATCCCCGCCTCTGATTCCCCGCCTCTGATTCCCCGCCTCTGATTCCCCACCTCTGATTACCCGCCTCTGATTCCCCGCCTCTGAATCCCCGCCTCTGATTCCCCGCCTCTGATTCCACGCCTCTGATTCCCCGCATCTGATTCCAGGCCTCTTATTCCCCGCCTCTGATTCCCCACCTCTGATTGCCTGCCACTGAGTGCCCGCCTCTGATTCCCCACCTCTGATTCCCCGCCTCTGATTCCCCACCTCTGTCTGTATGCCTCTCTTACGCCTCCACTTTTTCCCCTACACTCTTTCCGCGCCTCTCTTTCCCTCCCTCAATTTCAACAACTCTGTTTGATCTGTTCTGTGTACCTCATTTTCAACACACAAGTTCCAACCACTATGTTTCACCCATCACTTTCCCCGCCTCTATTTTTCCGCCTATGTTTACCCGCCTCTGTTTATTCACCTGTTTCACTGCCTCTGATTCCCCGCCTCTGATTCCCCACCTCTGTCTCGACGCCTCTCTTTCGCCTCCACTCTTTCCCCTCCATTCTTTCCGTGCCTGTCTTTCCCTCCCTCAATTTCAACAACACTGTTTGATCTGTTTTGTGTACCTCATTTTAAACACACAACTTCCAACAACTATGTTTTGCCCGCCTCTTTCCCCGCCTCTATTTATCCACCTATGCTTACCTGCCTCTGTTTACCCACCTGTTTCCCCGCCTCTGATTCCCCACCTTTCATTCCCCGCCACTCTTTCCCTGCCTCTATTTCCGCGCCTCTTTCTCTGCCTCTCTTTCCCCACATCCCTTTTCCTCCCGCTGATTCCCCGCCTCTGATTCCCCGCCTCTGATTCCCTGCCTCAGATTCCCTGCCTCAGATTCCCTGCCTCAGATTCCCTGCCTCTGATTCCCCGCCTCTGAATCCCCGCCTCTTATTCCCCGCCTCGGATTCCCCACCTCTGATTCCCCGCCTCTGATTCCCTGCCTCAGATTCCCAGGCTCTGATTCCCTGCATCAGATTCCCTGCCTCAGATTCCCTGCCTCTGATTCCCCGCCTCTGATTCCCTGCCTCTGATTCCCCGCCTCTGATTCCCTGCCTCAGATTTTCTGCCTCAGATTCCCTGCCTCAGATTCCCGGCCTCTGATTCCCCGCCTTTGATTCCCCGCCTCTTATTCCCTGCCTCTGATTCCCCGCCTCTGATTCCCTGCCTGAGATTCCCTGCCTCAGATACCCCACCTCAGATACCCCGCCTCAGATTCCCCGCCTCAGATTCCCCGCCTCAGATTCCCCACCTCAGATTCCCCGCCTCAGATTCCCCGCCTCAGATTCCCCACCTCAGATTCCCCGCCTCAGATTCCCCGCCTCTGATACCCCGCCTCAGATTCCCCGCCTCAGATTCCCCGCCTCAGATTCCCCGCCTCAGATTCCCCGCCTCAGATTCCCCGCCTCAGATTCCCTGCCTCAGATTCCCTGCCTCTGATTGCCTGCCTCTGATTCCCTGCCTCTGATTCCCTGCCTCTGATTCCCTGCCTCTGATTCCCTGCCTCTGATTCCCTGCCTCTGATTCCCTGCCTCTGATTCCGCGCCTCTGATTCCACGCCTCTCTTTCCATATCTCTGATTCCCCGCCTCTGATTCCCTGCATCTGATACCCTGCCTCTCTTTGCCTGCCTCTATTTCGGTGCCTCTTTCTCTGCATCTAGTTTTCCACATCTCATTTGCCCACTCTGATAACCCGCCTCTGATTCCATGCCTCTGATTCCCCACCTCTGATTCCCCGCCTCTGATTCCCTGCCTTTGATTCCCCGCCTCTGATTCCCTGCCTCAGATTCCCTGCCTCAGATTCCCTGCCTGATTCCCTGCCTCAGATTCCCTGCCTCTGATTCCCCGCCTCTGATTCCCCTCCTCTGATTTGCCGCCTCTGATTCCCTGCCTCTGTTTCCCCGCCTCTGATTCCCCGCCTCTGATTCCCCGCCTCAGATTTCCCAGCTCTGATTCCCTGCCTGAGATTCCCTGCCTGAGATTCCCCACCTCAGATTCCCTGCCTCGGATTCCCCGCCTCAGATTCCCCGCCTCAGATTCCCCGCCTCATATTCCCTGCCTCAGATTCCCTGCCTCTGATTGCCTTCCTCTGATTCCCTGCCTCTGATTGCCTTCCTCTGATTCCCTGCCTCTGATTCCCTGCCACTGATTCCCTGCCTCAGATTCCCTGCCTCTGATTGCCTTCCTCTGATTCCCTGCCTCTGATTCCCTGCCTCTGATTCCCTGCCTCTGATTCCCTGCCTCTGATTCCGCACTTCTGATTCCACGCCTCTCTTTCCGTGTCTCTGATACCCTGCCTCTGATTCCCTGCCTCTGATACCCTGCCTCTCTTTGCCTGCCTCTATTTCCGTGCCACTTCCTCTGCATCTAGTTTCCCACATCTCATTTGCACCCTCTGATAACCCACCTCTGATTCCATGCCTCTGATTCCCCGCCTCTGATTCCCTGCCTCAGATTCCCTGCCTCAGATTCCTTGCCTCAGATTCCCTGCCTCTGATTCCCCGCTTCTGATTCCCCGCCTCTTATTCCCTGCCTCTGATTCCCCGCCTCTGATTCCCCACCTCTGATTCCCCGGCTCTGATTCCCTGCCTGAGATTCCCTGCCTCAGATACCCCACCTCAGATTCCCCGCCTCAGATTCCCCGCCTCAGATTCCCCGCCTCAGATTCCCCGCCTCAGATTCCCCGCCTCAGATTCCCCACCTCAGATTCCCCGCCTCAGATTCCCCGCCTCAGATTCCCCGCCTCAGATTTCCCAGCTCTGATTCCCTGCCTGAGATTCCCTGCCTGAGATTCCCCGCCTCAGATTCCCTGCCTCAGATTCCCCGCCTCAGATTCCCCGCCTCAAATTCCCCGCCTCAGATTCCCCGTCTCAGATTCCCCGCCTCAGATTCCCCGCCTCAGATTCCCCGCCTCATATTCACTGCCTCAGATTCCCTGCCTCTGATTGCTTTCCTCTGATTCCCTGCCTCTGATTCCCTGCCTCTGATTCCCTGCCTCTGATTCCCTGCCTCTGATTCCCTGCCTCTGATTCCCTGCCTCTGATTCCGCACCTCTGATTCCACGCCTCTCTTTCCGTGTCTCTGATTCCCTGCCTCTGATTCCCTGCCTCTGATACCCTGCCTCTCTTTGCCTGCCTCTATTTCCGTGCCTCTTCCTCTGCATCTAGTTTCCCACATCTCATTTGCACCCTCTGATAACCCACCTCTGATTCCATGCCTCTGATTCCCCGCCTCTGATTCCCCGCCTCTGATTCCCTGCCTCAGATTCCATGCCTCAGATTCCTTGCCTCAGATTCCCTGCCTCTGATTCCCCACTTCTGATTCCCCGCCTCTTATTCCCCGCCTCTGATTCCCCGCCTCTAATTCCCCACCTCCGATTCCCTGCCTCTGTTTCCCCGCCACTGGTTCCCCGCGTCTGATTCCCCGCCTCAGATTCCCCGGCTCTGATTCCCTGCCTGAGATTCCATGCCTCAGAATCCCCACCTCAGATTCCCTGCCTCAGATTCCCCGCCGCAGATTCCCCGCCTCAGATTCCCCACCTCAGATTCCCTGCCTCAGATTCCCCGCCTCAGATTCCCCGCCTCAGATTCCCTGCCTCAGATTCCTCGCCTCAGATTCCCTGCCTCAGATTCCCTGCCTCAGATTCCCTGCCTCAGATTCCCTTCATCTGATTCCCTTCATCTGATTCCCTGCCTCTGTTACCCTGCCTCTGATTCCCTGCCTCTGATTCCCCGCCTCTGATTCCCTGCCTCTGATTCCCTGCCTCTGATTGCCTGCCTCTGATTCCCTGCCTCTGATTCCCTGCCTCTGATTCCCTGCCTCTGATTCCGCACCTCTGATTCCACGCCTCTCTTTCCTTGTCTCTGATTCCCCGCCTCTGATTCCCTGCCTCTGATACCCTGCCTCTCTTTGCCTGCCTCTATTTCCGTGCCTCTTTCTCTGCATCTAGGTTCCCAAATCTCATTTGCCCCCTCTGATAACCCGCCTCTGATTCCATGCCTCTGATTCACTGCCTCAGATTCCCTGCCTCAGATACCCCGACTCAGATTTACCGCCTCAGATTCCCTGTCTCAGATTTCCTGCCTCAGATTCCCTGCCTCAGATTCCCTGCCTCAGATTCCCTGCCTCCGATTCCCCGCCTCTGATTCCCCGCCTCTGATTCCCCGCCTCTGATTCCCAGCCTCTGAATCCCCGCCTCTGAATCCCCGCCTCTGATTCCCCGCCTCTGATTCCCCGCCTCTGATTCCCCGCCTCTGATTCCACGCCTCTGATTCCCCGCATCTGATTCCAGGCCTCTTATTCCCCGCCTCTGATTCCCCACCTCTGATTCCCCACCTCTGATTCCCCACCTCTGTCTGTATGCCTCTCTTACGCCTCCACTTTTTCCCCTACACTCTTTCCGCGCCTCTCTTTCCCTCCCTCAATTTCAACAACTCTGTTTGATCTGTTCTGTGTACCTCATTTTCAACACACAAGTTCCAACCACTATGTTTCACCCATCACTTTCCCCGCCTCTATTTTTCCGCCTATGTTTACCCGCCTCTGTTTATTCACCTGTTTCACTGCCTCTGATTCCCCGCCTCTGATTCCCCACCTCTGTCTCGACGCCTCTCTTTCGCCTCCACTCTTTCCCCTCCATTCTTTCCGTGCCTGTCTTTCCCTCCCTCAATTTCAACAACACTGTTTGATCTGTTTTGTGTACCTCATTTTAAACACACAACTTCCAACAACTATGTTTTGCCCGCCTCTTTCCCCGCCTCTATTTATCCACCTATGCTTACCTGCCTCTGTTTACCCACCTGTTTCCCCGCCTCTGATTCCCCACCTTTCATTCCCCGCCACTCTTTCCCTGCCTCTATTTCCGCGCCTCTTTCTCTGCCTCTCTTTCCCAACATCCCTTTTCCTCCCACTGATTCCCCGCCTCTGATTCCCCGCCTCTGATTCCCTGCCTCAGATTCCCTGCCTCAGATTCCCTGCCTCAGATTCCCTGCCTCTGATTCCCCGCCTCTGAATCCCCGCCTCTTATTCCCTGCCTCGGATTCCCCGCCTCTGATTCCCCGCCTCTGATTCCCTGCCTCAGATTCCCAGGCTCTGATTCCCTGCATCAGATTCCCTGCCTCAGATTCCCTGCCTCTGATTCCCCGCCTCTGATTCCCTGCCTCTGATTCCCCGCCTCTGATTCCCTGCCTCAGATTTTCTGCCTCAGATTCCCTGCCTCAGATTCCCGGCCTCTGATTCCCCGCCTTTGATTCCCCGCCTCTTATTCCCTGCCTCTGATTCCCCGCCTCTGATTCCCTGCCTGAGATTCCCTGCCTCAGATACCCCACCTCAGATACCCCGCCTCAGATTCCCCGCCTCAGATTCCCCGCCTCAGATTCCCCGCCTCAGATTCCCCGCCTCAGATTCCCCGCCTCAGATTCCCCGCCTCAGATTCCCCGCCTCAGATTCCCCGCCTCTGATACCCCGCCTCAGATTCCCCGCCTCAGATTCCCCGCCTCAGATTCCCCGCCTCAGATTCCCCGCCTCAGATTCCCCGCCTCAGATTCCCTGCCTCAGATTCCCTGCCTCTGATTGCCTGCCTCTGATTCCCTGCCTCTGATTCCCTGCCTCTGATTCCCTGCCTCTGATTCCCTGCCTCTGATTCCCTGCCTCTGATTCCCTGCCTCTGATTCCGCGCCTCTGATTCCACGCCTCTCTTTCCATATCTCTGATTCCCCGCCTCTGATTCCCTGCATCTGATACCCTGCCTCTCTTTGCCTGCCTCTATTTCGGTGCCTCTTTCTCTGCATCTAGTTTTCCACATCTCATTTGCCCACTCTGATAACCCGCCTCTGATTCCATGCCTCTGATTCCCCACCTCTGATTCCCCGCCTCTGATTCCCTGCCTTTGATTCCCCGCCTCTGATTCCCTGCCTCAGATTCCCTGCCTCAGATTCCCTGCCTGATTCCCTGCCTCAGATTCCCTGCCTCTGATTCCCCGCCTCTGATTCCCCGCCTCTTATTCCCCGCCTCTGATTCCCCTCCTCTGATTCGCCGCCTCTGATTCCCTGCCTCTGTTTCCCCGCCTCTGATTCCCCGCCTCTGATTCCCCGCCTCAGATTTCCCAGCTCTGATTCCCTGCCTGAGATTCCCTGCCTGAGATTCCCCGCCTCAGATTCCCTGCCTCAGATTCCCCGCCTCAGATTCCCCGCCTCAGATTCCCCGCCTCATATTCCCTGCCTCAGATTCCCTGCCTCTGATTGCCTTCCTCTGATTCCCTGCCTCTGATTCCCCACCTTTCATTCCCCGCCACTCTTTCCCTGCCTCTATTTCCGCGCCTCTTTCTCTGCCTCTCTTTCCCAACATCCCTTTTCCTCCCGCTGATTCCCCGCCTCTGATTCCCCGCCTCTGATTCCCTGCCTCAGATTCCCTGCCTCAGATTCCCTGCCTCAGATTCCCTGCCTCTGATTCCCCGCCTCTGAATCCCCGCCTCTTATTCCCTGCCTCGGATTCCCCGCCTCTGATTCCCCGCCTCTGATTCCCTGCCTCAGATTCCCAGGCTCTGATTCCCTGCATCAGATTCCCTGCCTCAGATTCCCTGCCTCTGATTCCCCGCCTCTGATTCCCTGCCTCTGATTCCCCGCCTCTGATTCCCTGCCTCAGATTTTCTGCCTCAGATTCCCTGCCTCAGATTCCCGGCCTCTGATTCCCCGCCTTTGATTCCCCGCCTCTTATTCCCTGCCTCTGATTCCCCGCCTCTGATTCCCTGCCTGAGATTCCCTGCCTCAGATACCCCACCTCAGATACCCCGCCTCAGATTCCCCGCCTCAGATTCCCCGCCTCAGATTCCCCGCCTCAGATTCCCCGCCTCAGATTCCCCGCCTCAGATTCCCCGCCTCAGATTCCCCGCCTCAGATTCCCCGCCTCTGATACCCCGCCTCAGATTCCCCGCCTCAGATTCCCCGCCTCAGATTCCCCGCCTCAGATTCCCCGCCTCAGATTCCCCGCCTCAGATTCCCTGCCTCAGATTCCCTGCCTCTGATTGCCTGCCTCTGATTCCCTGCCTCTGATTCCCTGCCTCTGATTCCCTGCCTCTGATTCCCTGCCTCTGATTCCCTGCCTCTGATTCCCTGCCTCTGATTCCGCGCCTCTGATTCCACGCCTCTCTTTCCATATCTCTGATTCCCCGCCTCTGATTCCCTGCATCTGATACCCTGCCTCTCTTTGCCTGCCTCTATTTCGGTGCCTCTTTCTCTGCATCTAGTTTTCCACATCTCATTTGCCCACTCTGATAACCCGCCTCTGATTCCATGCCTCTGATTCCCCACCTCTGATTCCCCGCCTCTGATTCCCTGCCTTTGATTCCCCGCCTCTGATTCCCTGCCTCAGATTCCCTGCCTCAGATTCCCTGCCTGATTCCCTGCCTCAGATTCCCTGCCTCTGATTCCCCGCCTCTGATTCCCCTCCTCTGATTCGCCGCCTCTGATTCCCTGCCTCTGTTTCCCCGCCTCTGATTCCCCGCCTCTGATTCCCCGCCTCAGATTTCCCAGCTCTGATTCCCTGCCTGAGATTCCCTGCCTGAGATTCCCCGCCTCAGATTCCCTGCCTCAGATTCCCCGCCTCAGATTCCCCGCCTCTGATTCCCCTCCTCTGATTCGCCGCCTCTGATTCCCTGCCTCTGTTTCCCTGCCTCTGTTTCCCCGCCTCTGATTCCCCGCCTCTGATTCCCCGCCTCAGATTTCCCAGCTCTGATTCCCTGCCTGAGATTCCCTGCCTGAGATTCCCCGCCTCAGATTCCCTGCCTCAGATTCCCCGCCTCAGATTCCCCGCCTCAGATTCCCCGCCTCATATTCCCTGCCTCAGATTCCCTGCCTCTGATTGCCTTCCTCTGATTCCCTGCCTCTGATTCCCTGCCTCTGATTCCCTGCCTCTGATTCCCTGCCTCTGATACCCTGCCTCTCTTTGCCTGCCTCTATTTCCGTGCCACTTCCTCTGCATCTAGTTTCCCACATCTCATTTGCACCCTCTGATAACCCACCTCTGATTCCATGCCTCTGATTCCCCGCCTCTGATTCCCCGCCTCTGATTCCCTGCCTCAGATTCCCTGCCTCAGATTCCTTGCCTCAGATTCCCTGCCTCTGATTCCCCGCTTCTGATTCCCCGCCTCTTATTCCCCGCCTCTGATTCCCCACCTCTGATTGCCTGCCACTGAGTGCCCGCCTCTGATTCCCCGCCTCTGATTCCCCGCCTCTGATTCCCCACCTCTGTCTGTATGCCTCTCTTACGCCTCCACTTTTTCCCCTACACTCTTTCCGCGCCTCTCTTTCCCTCCCTCAATTTCAACAACTCTGTTTGATCTGTTCTGTGTACCTCATTTTCAACACACAAGTTCCAACCACTATGTTTCACCCATCACTTTCCCCGCCTCTATTTTTCCGCCTATGTTTACCCGCCTCTGTTTATTCACCTGTTTCACTGCCTCTGATTCCCCGCCTCTGATTCCCCACCTCTGTCTCGACGCCTCTCTTTCGCCTCCACTCTTTCCCCTCCATTCTTTCCGTGCCTGTCTTTCCCTCCCTCAATTTCAACAACACTGTTTGATCTGTTTTGTGTACCTCATTTTAAACACACAACTTCCAACAACTATGTTTTGCCCGCCTCTTTCCCCGCCTCTATTTATCCACCTATGCTTACCTGCCTCTGTTTACCCACCTGTTTCCCCGCCTCTGATTCCCCACCTTTCATTCCCCGCCACTCTTTCCCTGCCTCTATTTCCGCGCCTCTTTCTCTGCCTCTCTTTCCCAACATCCCTTTTCCTCCCGCTGATTCCCCGCCTCTGATTCCCCGCCTCTGATTCCCTGCCTCAGATTCCCTGCCTCAGATTCCCTGCCTCAGATTCCCTGCCTCTGATTCCCCGCCTCTGAATCCCCGCCTCTTATTCCCTGCCTCGGATTCCCCGCCTCTGATTCCCCGCCTCTGATTCCCTGCCTCAGATTCCCAGGCTCTGATTCCCTGCATCAGATTCCCTGCCTCAGATTCCCTGCCTCTGATTCCCCGCCTCTGATTCCCTGCCTCTGATTCCCCGCCTCTGATTCCCTGCCTCAGATTTTCTGCCTCAGATTCCCTGCCTCAGATTCCCGGCCTCTGATTCCCCGCCTTTGATTCCCCGCCTCTTATTCCCTGCCTCTGATTCCCCGCCTCTGATTCCCTGCCTGAGATTCCCTGCCTCAGATACCCCACCTCAGATACCCCGCCTCAGATTCCCCGCCTCAGATTCCCCGCCTCAGATTCCCCGCCTCAGATTCCCCGCCTCAGATTCCCCGCCTCAGATTCCCCGCCTCAGATTCCCCGCCTCAGATTCCCCGCCTCTGATACCCCGCCTCAGATTCCCCGCCTCAGATTCCCCGCCTCAGATTCCCCGCCTCAGATTCCCCGCCTCAGATTCCCCGCCTCAGATTCCCTGCCTCAGATTCCCTGCCTCTGATTGCCTGCCTCTGATTCCCTGCCTCTGATTCCCTGCCTCTGATTCCCTGCCTCTGATTCCCTGCCTCTGATTCCCTGCCTCTGATTCCCTGCCTCTGATTCCGCGCCTCTGATTCCACGCCTCTCTTTCCATATCTCTGATTCCCCGCCTCTGATTCCCTGCATCTGATACCCTGCCTCTCTTTGCCTGCCTCTATTTCGGTGCCTCTTTCTCTGCATCTAGTTTTCCACATCTCATTTGCCCACTCTGATAACCCGCCTCTGATTCCATGCCTCTGATTCCCCACCTCTGATTCCCCGCCTCTGATTCCCTGCCTTTGATTCCCCGCCTCTGATTCCCTGCCTCAGATTCCCTGCCTCAGATTCCCTGCCTGATTCCCTGCCTCAGATTCCCTGCCTCTGATTCCCCGCCTCTGATTCCCCGCCTCTTATTCCCCGCCTCTGATTCCCCTCCTCTGATTCGCCGCCTCTGATTCCCTGCCTCTGTTTCCCCGCCTCTGATTCCCCGCCTCTGATTCCCCGCCTCAGATTTCCCAGCTCTGATTCCCTGCCTGAGATTCCCTGCCTGAGATTCCCCGCCTCAGATTCCCTGCCTCAGATTCCCCGCCTCAGATTCCCCGCCTCAGATTCCCCGCCTCATATTCCCTGCCTCAGATTCCCTGCCTCTGATTGCCTTCCTCTGATTCCCTGCCTCTGATTCCCCACCTTTCATTCCCCGCCACTCTTTCCCTGCCTCTATTTCCGCGCCTCTTTCTCTGCCTCTCTTTCCCAACATCCCTTTTCCTCCCGCTGATTCCCCGCCTCTGATTCCCCGCCTCTGATTCCCTGCCTCAGATTCCCTGCCTCAGATTCCCTGCCTCAGATTCCCTGCCTCTGATTCCCCGCCTCTGAATCCCCGCCTCTTATTCCCTGCCTCGGATTCCCCGCCTCTGATTCCCCGCCTCTGATTCCCTGCCTCAGATTCCCAGGCTCTGATTCCCTGCATCAGATTCCCTGCCTCAGATTCCCTGCCTCTGATTCCCCGCCTCTGATTCCCTGCCTCTGATTCCCCGCCTCTGATTCCCTGCCTCAGATTTTCTGCCTCAGATTCCCTGCCTCAGATTCCCGGCCTCTGATTCCCCGCCTTTGATTCCCCGCCTCTTATTCCCTGCCTCTGATTCCCCGCCTCTGATTCCCTGCCTGAGATTCCCTGCCTCAGATACCCCACCTCAGATACCCCGCCTCAGATTCCCCGCCTCAGATTCCCCGCCTCAGATTCCCCGCCTCAGATTCCCCGCCTCAGATTCCCCGCCTCAGATTCCCCGCCTCAGATTCCCCGCCTCAGATTCCCCGCCTCTGATACCCCGCCTCAGATTCCCCGCCTCAGATTCCCCGCCTCAGATTCCCCGCCTCAGATTCCCCGCCTCAGATTCCCCGCCTCAGATTCCCTGCCTCAGATTCCCTGCCTCTGATTGCCTGCCTCTGATTCCCTGCCTCTGATTCCCTGCCTCTGATTCCCTGCCTCTGATTCCCTGCCTCTGATTCCCTGCCTCTGATTCCCTGCCTCTGATTCCGCGCCTCTGATTCCACGCCTCTCTTTCCATATCTCTGATTCCCCGCCTCTGATTCCCTGCATCTGATACCCTGCCTCTCTTTGCCTGCCTCTATTTCGGTGCCTCTTTCTCTGCATCTAGTTTTCCACATCTCATTTGCCCACTCTGATAACCCGCCTCTGATTCCATGCCTCTGATTCCCCACCTCTGATTCCCCGCCTCTGATTCCCTGCCTTTGATTCCCCGCCTCTGATTCCCTGCCTCAGATTCCCTGCCTCAGATTCCCTGCCTGATTCCCTGCCTCAGATTCCCTGCCTCTGATTCCCCGCCTCTGATTCCCCTCCTCTGATTCGCCGCCTCTGATTCCCTGCCTCTGTTTCCCCGCCTCTGATTCCCCGCCTCTGATTCCCCGCCTCAGATTTCCCAGCTCTGATTCCCTGCCTGAGATTCCCTGCCTGAGATTCCCCGCCTCAGATTCCCTGCCTCAGATTCCCCGCCTCAGATTCCCCGCCTCTGATTCCCCTCCTCTGATTCGCCGCCTCTGATTCCCTGCCTCTGTTTCCCTGCCTCTGTTTCCCCGCCTCTGATTCCCCGCCTCTGATTCCCCGCCTCAGATTTCCCAGCTCTGATTCCCTGCCTGAGATTCCCTGCCTGAGATTCCCCGCCTCAGATTCCCTGCCTCAGATTCCCCGCCTCAGATTCCCCGCCTCAGATTCCCCGCCTCATATTCCCTGCCTCAGATTCCCTGCCTCTGATTGCCTTCCTCTGATTCCCTGCCTCTGATTCCCTGCCTCTGATTCCCTGCCTCTGATTCCCTGCCTCTGATACCCTGCCTCTCTTTGCCTGCCTCTATTTCCGTGCCACTTCCTCTGCATCTAGTTTCCCACATCTCATTTGCACCCTCTGATAACCCACCTCTGATTCCATGCCTCTGATTCCCCGCCTCTGATTCCCCGCCTCTGATTCCCTGCCTCAGATTCCCTGCCTCAGATTCCTTGCCTCAGATTCCCTGCCTCTGATTCCCCGCTTCTGATTCCCCGCCTCTTATTCCCTGCCTCTGATTCCCCGCCTCTGATTCCCCACCTCTGATTCCCTGCCTCTGTTTCCCCGCCGTTGGTTCCCCGCGTCTGATTCCCCGCCTCAGATTCCCCGGCTCTGATTCCCTGCCTGAGATTCCATGCCTCAGAATCCCCGCCTCAGATTCCCTGCCTCAGATTCCCCGCCGCAGATTCCCCGCCTCAGATTCCCCGCCTCAGATTCCCTGCCTCAGATTCCCCGTCTCAGATTCCCCGCCTCAGATTCCCTGCCTCAGATTCCCTGCCTCAGATTCCCTGCCTCAGATTCCCTGCCTCAGATTCCCTGCCTCTGATTGCCTGCCTCTGATTCCCTGCCTCTGATTGCCTGCCTCTGATTCCCTGCCTCTGATTCCCTGCCTCTGATTCCCTGCCTCTGATTCCGCACCTCTGATTCCACGCCTCTCTTTCCTTGTCTCTGATTCCCCGCCTCTGATTCACTGCCTCTGATACCCTGCCTCTTTTTGCCTGCCTCTATTTCCGTGCCTCTTTCTCTGCATCTAGATTCCCACATCTCATTTTCCCCCTCTGATAACCCGCCTCTGATTCCATGCCTCTGATTCACTGCCTCAGATTCCCTGCCTCAGATTCCCTGCCTCAGATTCCCTGCCTCAGATTCCCTGCCTCCGATTCCCCGCCTCTGATTCCCCGCCTCTGATTCCCAGCCACTGATTCCCAGCCTCTGAATCCCCGCCTCTGAATCTCCGCCTCTGATTCCCCGCCTCTGTTTCCCCGCCTCTGATTCCCCGCCTCTGATTCCCCGCCTCTGATTCCACGCCTCTGATTCCCCGTATCTGATTCCAGGCCTCTTATTCCCCGCCTCTGATTCCCCACCTCTGATTGCCTGCCACTGAGTGCCCGCCTCTGATTCCCCGCCTCTGATTCCCCGCCTCTGATTCCCCACCTCTGTCTGTATGCCTCTCTTACGCCTCCACTTTTTCCCCTACACTCTTTCCGCGCCTCTCTTTCCCTCCCTCAATTTCAACAACTCTGTTTGATCTGTTCTGTGTACCTCATTTTCAACACACAAGTTCCAACCACTATGTTTCACCCATCACTTTCCCCGCCTCTATTTTTCCGCCTATGTTTACCCGCCTCTGTTTATTCACCTGTTTCACTGCCTCTGATTCCCCGCCTCTGATTCCCCACCTCTGTCTCGACGCCTCTCTTTCGCCTCCACTCTTTCCCCTCCATTCTTTCCATGCCTGTCTTTCCCTCCCTCAACTTCAACAACACTGTTTGATCTGTTTTGTGTACCTCATTTTAAACACACAACTTCCAACCAGTATGTTTTGCCCGCCTCTTTCCCCGCCTCTATTTATCCACCTATGCTTACCTGCCTCTGTTTACCCGCCTGTTTCCCCGCCTCTGATTCCCCACCTTTCATTCCCCGCCACTCTTTCCCTGCCTCTATTTCCGCGCCTCTTTCTCTGCCTCTCTTTCCCCACATAATTTTTCCTCCCGCTGATTCCCCGCCTCTGATTCCCCGCCTCTGATTCCCTGCCTCTGATTCCCTGCCTCAGATTCCCCGCCTCTGATTCCCCGCCTCTTATTTCCTGCCTCGGATTCCCCGCCTCTGATTCCTCGCCTCTGATTCACTGCCTCAGATTCCCAGGCTCTGATTCCCTGCATCAGATTCCCTGCCTCAGATTCCCTGCCTCTGATTCCCCGCCTCTGATTCCCTGCCTCTGATTCCCCGCCTTTGATTCCCTGCCTCTGATTCCCTGCCTCAGATTCCCCGCCTTTGATTCCCCGCCTATTATTCCCCGCCTCTGATTCCCCGCCTCTGATTCCCCGCCTCTGATTCCCTGCCTCTGTTTCCCCGCCTCTGATTCCCCGCCTCTGATTCCACGCCTCAGATTCCCCGGCTCTGATTCCCTGCCTGAGATTCCCTGCCTCAGATACCCCACCTCAGATTCCCCGCCTCAGATTCCACGCCTCAGATTCCCCGCCTCAGATTCCCCGCCTCAGATTCCCCGCCTCAGATTCCCCACCTCAGATTCCCCGCCTCAGATTCCCCGCCTCAGATTCCCCGCCTCAGATTCCCCGCCTCAGATTCCCCGCCTCAGATTCCCCGCCTCAGATTCCCCGCCTCAGATTCCCCGCCTCAGATTCCCTGCCTCAGATTCCCTGCCTCTGATTGCCTGCCTCTGATTCCCTGCCTCTGATTCCCTGCCTCTGATTCCCTGCCTCTGATTCCCTGCCTCTGATTCCCTGCCCCTCATTCCCTGCCTCTGATTCCGCGCCTCTGATTCCACGCCTCTGTTTCCGTATCTCTGATTCCCCGCCACTGATTCCCTGCATCTGATACCCTGCCTCTCTTTGCCTGCCTCTATTTCGGTGCCTCTTTCTTTGCATCTAGTTTCCCACATCTCATTTGCCCACTCTGATAACCCGCCTCTGATTCCATGCCTCTGATTCCCCGCCTCTGATTCCCCGCCTCTGATTCCCTGCCTTTGATTCCCCGCCTCTGATTCCCTGCCTCAGATTCCCTGCCTCAGATTCCCTGCCTCAGATTCCCTGCCTCAGATTCCCTGCCTCTGATTCCCCGCCTCTGATTCCCCGCCTCTGATTCCCCGCCTCTGATTCCCCGCCTCTGATTCCACGCCTCTGATTCCCCGCATCTGATTCCAGGCCTCTTATTCCCCGCCTCTGATTCCCCACCTCTGATTGCCTGCCACTGAGTGCCCGCCTCTGATTCCCCACCTCTGATTCCCCGCCTCTGATTCCCCACCTCTGTCTGTATGCCTCTCTTACACCTCCACTTTTTCCCCTACACTCTTTCCGCGCCTCTCTTTCCCTCCCTCAATTTCAACAACTCTGTTTGATCTGTTCTGTGTACCTCATTTTCAACACACAAGTTCCAACCACTATGTTTCACCCATCACTTTCCCCGCCTCTATTTTTCCGCTTATGTTTACCCGCCTCTGTTTATTCACCTGTTTCACTGCCTCTGATTCCCCGCCTCTGATTCCCCACCTCTGTCTCGACGCCTCTCTTTCGCCTCCACTCTTTCCCCTCCATTCTTTCCGTGCCTGTCTTTCCCTCCCTCAATTTCAACAACACTGTTTGATCTGTTTTGTGTACCTCATTTTAAACACACAACTTCCAACAACTATGTTTTGCCCGCCTCTTTCCCCGCCTCTATTTATCCACCTATGCTTACCTGCCTCTGTTTACCCACCTGTTTCCCCGCCTCTGATTCCCCACCTTTCATTCCCCGCCACTCTTTCCCTGCCTCTATTTCCGCGCCTCTTTCTCTGCCTCTCTTTCCCCACATCCCTTTTCCTCCCGCTGATTCCCCGCCTCTGATTCCCCGCCTCTGATTCCCCGCCTCAGATTCCCTGCCTCAGATTCCCTGCCTCTGATTCCCCGCCTCTGAATCCCCGCCTCTTATTCCCTGCCTCGGATTCCCCGCCTCTGATTCCCCGCCTCTGATTCCCTGCCTCAGATTCCCAGGCTCTGATTCCCTGCATCAGATTCCCTGCCTCAGATTCCCTGCCTCTGATTCCCCGCCTCTGATTCCCTGCCTCTGATTCCCCGCCTCTGATTCCCTGCCTCAGATTTTCTGCCTCAGATTCCCTGCCTCAGATTCCCGGCCTCTGATTCCCCGCCTTTGATTCCCCGCCTCTTATTCCCTGCCTCTGATTCCCCGCCTCTGATTCCCTGCCTGAGATTCCCTGCCTCAGATACCCCACCTCAGATACCCCGCCTCAGATTCCCCGCCTCAGATTCCCCGCCTCAGATTCCCCGCCTCAGATTCCCCACCTCAGATTCCCCGCCTCAGATTCCCCGCCTCAGATTCCCCGCCTCAGATTCCCCGCCTCTGATACCCCGCCTCAGATTCCCCGCCTCAGATTCCCCGCCTCAGATTCCCCGCCTCAGATTCCCCGCCTCAGATTCCCCGCCTCAGATTCCCTGCCTCAGATTCCCTGCCTCTGATTGCCTGCCTCTGATTCCCTGCCTCTGATTCCCTGCCTCTGATTCCCTGCCTCTGATTCCCTGCCTCTGATTCCCTGCCTCTGATTCCGCGCCTCTGATTCCACGCCTCTCTTTCCATATCTCTGATTCCCCGCCTCTGATTCCCTGCATCTGATACCCTGCCTCTCTTTGCCTGCCTCTATTTCGGTGCCTCTTTCTCTGCATCTAGTTTTCCACATCTCATTTGCCCACTCTGATAACCCGCCTCTGATTCCCCACCTCTGATTCCCCACCTCTGATTCCCTGCCTTTGATTCCCCGCCTCTGATTCCCTGCCTCAGATTCCCTGCCTCAGATTCCCTGCCTGATTCCCTGCCTCAGATTCCCTGCCTCTGATTCCCCGCCTCTGATTCCCTGCATCTGATACCCTGCCTCTCTTTGCCTGCCTCTATTTCGGTGCCTCTTTCTCTGCATCTAGTTTTCCACATCTCATTTGCCCACTCTGATAACCCGCCTCTGATTCTCCTCCTCTGATTCGCCGCCTCTGATTCCCTGCCTCTGTTTCCCCGCCTCTGATTCCCCGCCTCTGATTCCCCGCCTCAGATTTCCCAGCTCTGATTCCCTGCCTGAGATTCCCTGCCTGAGATTCCCCGCCTCAGATTCCCTGCCTCAGATTCCCCGCCTCAGATTCCCCGCCTCAGATTCCCCGCCTCATATTCCCTGCCTCAGATTCCCTGCATCTGATTACCTTCCTCTGATTCCCTGCCTCTGATTCCCTGCCTCTGATTCCCTGCCTCTGATTCCCTGCCTCTGATTCCCTGCCTCTGATTCCGCACCTCTGATTCCACGCCTCTCTTTCCGTGTCTCTGATACCCTGCCTCTGATTCCCTGCCTCTGATACCCTGCCTCTCTTTGCCTGCCTCTATTTCCGTGCCACTTCCTCTGCATCTAGTTTCCCACATCTCATTTGCACCCTCTGATAACCCACCTCTGATTCCATGCCTCTGATTCCCCGCCTCTGATTCCCCGCCTCTGATTCCCTGCCTCAGATTCCCTGCCTCAGATTCCTTGCCTCAGATTCCCTGCCTCTGATTCCCCGCTTCTGATTCCCCGCCTCTTATTCCCTGCCTCTGATTCCCCACCTCTGATTCCCCACCTCTGATTCCCTGCCTCTGTTTCCCCGCCGTTGGTTCCCCGCGTCTGATTCCCCGCCTCAGATTCCCCGGCTCTGATTCCCTGCCTGAGATTCCATGCCTCAGAATCCCCGCCTCAGATTCCCTGCCTCAGATTCCCCGCCGCAGATTCCCCGCCTCAGATTCCCCGCCTCAGATTCCCTGCCTCAGATTCCCCGCCTCAGATTCCCCGCCTCAGATTCCCTGCCTCAGATTCCCTGCCTCAGATTCCCTGCCTCAGATTCCCTGCCTCAGATTCCCTGCCTCTGATTGCCTGCCTCTGATTCCCTGCCTCTGATTGCCTGCCTCTGATTCCCTGCCTCTGATTCCCTGCCTCTGATTCCCTGCCTCTGATTCCGCACCTCTGATTCCACGCCTCTCTTTCCTTGTCTCTGATTCCCCGCCTCTGATTCACTGCCTCTGATACCCTGCCTCTTTTTGCCTGCCTCTATTTCCGTGCCTCTTTCTCTGCATCTAGATTCCCACATCTCATTTTCCCCCTCTGATAACCCGCCTCTGATTCCATGCCTCTGATTCACTGCCTCAGATTCCCTGCCTCAGATTCCCTGCCTCAGATTCCCTGCCTCAGATTCCCTGCCTCCGATTCCCCGCCTCTGATTCCCCGCCTCTGATTCCCAGCCACTGATTCCCAGCCTCTGAATCCCCGCCTCTGAATCTCCGCCTCTGATTCCCCGCCTCTGTTTCCCCGCCTCTGATTCCCCGCCTCTGATTCCCCGCCTCTGATTCCACGCCTCTGATTCCCCGTATCTGATTCCAGGCCTCTTATTCCCCGCCTCTGATTCCCCACCTCTGATTGCCTGCCACTGAGTGCCCGCCTCTGATTCCCCGCCTCTGATTCCCCGCCTCTGATTCCCCACCTCTGTCTGTATGCCTCTCTTACGCCTCCACTTTTTCCCCTACACTCTTTCCGCGCCTCTCTTTCCCTCCCTCAATTTCAACAACTCTGTTTGATCTGTTCTGTGTACCTCATTTTCAACACACAAGTTCCAACCACTATGTTTCACCCATCACTTTCCCCGCCTCTATTTTTCCGCCTATGTTTACCCGCCTCTGTTTATTCACCTGTTTCACTGCCTCTGATTCCCCGCCTCTGATTCCCCACCTCTGTCTCGACGCCTCTCTTTCGCCTCCACTCTTTCCCCTCCATTCTTTCCATGCCTGTCTTTCCCTCCCTCAACTTCAACAACACCGTTTGATCTGTTTTGTGTACCTCATTTTAAACACACAACTTCCAACCACTATGTTTTGCCCGCCTCTTTCCCCGCCTCTATTTATCCACCTATGCTTACCTGCCTCTGTTTACCCGCCTGTTTCCCCGCCTCTGATTCCCCACCTTTCATTCCCCGCCACTCTTTCCCTGCCTCTATTTCCGCGCCTCTTTCTCTGCCTCTCTTTCCCCACATCCCTTTTCCTCCCGCTGATTCCCCGCCTCTGATACCCCGCCTCTGATTCCCTGCCTCTGATTCCCTGCCTCAGATTCCCCGCCTCTGATTCCCCGCCTCTTATTCCCTGCCTCGGATTCCCCGCCTCTGATTCCCCGCCTCTGATTCACTGCCTCAGATTCCCAGGCTCTGATTCCCTGCATCAGATTCCCTGCCTCAGATTCCCTGCCTCTGATTCCCCGCCTCTGATTCCCTGCCTCTGATTCCCCGCCTTTGATTCCCTGCCTCAGATTCTCTGCCTCAGATTCCCTGCCTCAGATTCCCTGCCTCTGATTCCCCGCCTTTGATTCCCCGCCTATTATTCCCCGCCTCTGATTCCCCGCCTCTGATTCCCCGCCTCTGATTCCCTGCCTCTGTTTCCCCGCCTCTGATTCCCCGCCTCTGATTCCACGCCTCAGATTCCCCGGCTCTGATTCCCTGCCTGAGATTCCCTGCCTCAGATACCCCACCTCAGATTCCCCGCCTCAGATTCCCCGCCTCAGATTCCCCGCCTCAGATTCCCCGCCTCAGATTCCCCGCCTCAGATTCCCCGCCTCAGATTCCCCGCCTCAGATTCCCCGCCTCAGATTCCCCGCCTCAGATTCCCCGCCTCAGATTCCCCGCCTCAGATAACCCGCCTCAGATTCCCCGCCTCAGATTCCCCGCCTCAGATTCCCCGCCTCAGATTCCCTGCCTCAGATTCCCTGCCTCTGATTGCCTGCCTCTGATTCCCTGCCTCTGATTCCCTGCCTCTGATTCCCTGCCTCTGATTCCCTGCCTCTGATTCCCTGCCCCTCATTCCCTGCCTCTGATTCCGCGCCTCTGATTCCACGCCTCTGTTTCCGTATCTCTGATTCCCCGCCACTGATTCCCTGCATCTGATACCCTGCCTCTCTTTGCCTGCCTCTATTTCGGTGCCTCTTTCTTTGCATCTAGTTTCCCACATCTCATTTGCCCACTCTGATAACCCGCCTCTGATTCCATGCCTCTGATTCCCCGCCTCTGATTCCCCGCCTCTGATTCCCTGCCTTTGATTCCCCGCCTCTGATTCCCTGCCTCAGATTCCCTGCCTCAGATTCCCTGCCTCAGATTCCCTGCCTCAGATTCCCTGCCTCTGATTCCCCGCCTCTGATTCCCCGCCTCTTATTCCCCGCCTCTGATTCCCCGCCTCTGATTCCTCGCCTCTGATTCCCTGCCTCTGTTTCCCCGCCTCTGATTCCCCGCCTCTGATTCCCCGCCTCAGATTTCCCGGCTCTGATTCCCTGCCTGAGATTCCCTGCCTGAGATTCCCCGCCTCAGATTCCCTGCCTCAGATTCCCCGCCTCAGATTCCCCGCCTCAAATTCCCCGCCTCAGATTCCCCGTCTCAGATTCCCCGCCTCAGATTCCCCGCCTCAGATTCCCCGCCTCTGATTCCCTGCCTCAGATTCCCTGCCTCAGATTCCCTGCCTCAGATTCCCTGCCTCTGATTGCCTTCCTCTGATTCCCTGCCTCTGATTCCCTGCCTCTGATTCCCTGCCTCTGATTCCCTGCCTCTGATTCCCTGCCTCTGATTCCGCACCTCTGATTCCACGCCTCTCTTTCCGTGTCTCTGATTCCCTGCCTCTGATTCCCTGCCTCTGATACCCTGCCTCTCTTTGCCTGCCTCTATTTCCGTGCCTCTTCCTCTGCATCTAGTTTCCCACATCTCATTTGCACCCTCTGATAACCCACCTCTGATTCCATGCCTCTGATTCCCCGCCTCTGATTCCCCGCCTCTGATTCCCTGCCTCAGATTCCCTGCCTCAGATTCCTTGCCTCAGATTCCCTGCCTCTGATTCCCCACTTCTGATTCCCCGCCTCTTATTCCCCGCCTCTGATTCCCCGCCTCTGATTCCCCACCTCTGATTCCCTGCCTCTGTTTCCCCGCCTCTGGTTCCCTGCATCTGATTCCCCGCCTCAGATTCCCCGGCTCTGATTCCCTGCCTGAGATTCCATGCCTCAGAATCCCCACCTCAGATTCCCTGCCTCAGATTCCCCGCCGCAGATTCCCCGCCTCAGATTCCCCACCTCAGATTCCCTGCCTCAGATTCCCCGCCTCAGATTCCCCGCCTCAGATTCCCTGCCTCAGATTCCTCGCCTCAGATTCCCTGCCTCAGATTCCCTGCCTCAGATTCCCTGCCTCAGATTCCCTTCATCTGATTCCCTTCATCTGATTCCCTGCCTCTGTTACCCTGCCTCTGATTCCCTGCCTCTGATTCCCCGCCTCTGATTCCCTGCCTCTGATTCCCTGCCTCTGATTGCCTGCCTCTGATTCCCTGCCTCTGATTCCCTGCCTCTGATTCCCTGCCTCTGATTCCCTGCCTCTGATACCCTGCCTCTCTTTGCCTGCCTCTATTTCCGTGCCTCTTTCTCTGCATCTAGGTTCCCAAATCTCATTTGCCCCCTCTGATAACCCGCCTCTGATTCCATGCCTCTGATTCACTGCCTCAGATTCCCTGCCTCAGATACCCCGACTCAGATTTACCGCCTCAGATTCCCTGTCTCAGATTTCCTGCCTCAGATTCCCTGCCTCAGATTCCCTGCCTCAGATTCCCTGCCTCCGATTCCCCGCCTCTGATTCCCCGCCTCTGATTCCCCGCCTCTGATTCCCAGCCTCTGAATCCCCACCTCTGAATCCCCGCCTCTGATACCCCGCCTCTGTTTCCCCGCCTCTGATTCCCCGCCTCTGATTCCACGCCTCTGATTCCCCGCCTCTGATTCCAGGCCTCTTATTCCCCGCCTCTGATTCCCCACCTCTGATTCACTGCCTCAGATTCCCTGCCTCAGATTCCCTGCCTCAGATTCCCGGCCTCTGATTCCCCGCCTCTGATTCCCCGCCTCTTATTTCCCGCCTCTGATTCCCCGCCTCTGATTCCCCGCCTCTGATTCCCTGCCTCAGATTCCCCGGCTCTGATTCCCTGCATCAGATTCCCTGTCTCAGATTCCCTGCCTCTGATTCCCCGCCTCTGATTCCCTGCCTCTGATTCCCCGCCTCTGATTCCCTGCCTCAGATTCCCTGCCTCAGATTCCCTGCCTCTGATTCCCCGCCTTTGATTCCCCGCCCCTTATTCCCCGCCTCTGATTCCCCGCCTCTGATTCCCCGCCTCTGATTCCCTGCCTCTGTTTCCCCGCCTCTGAGTCCCCGCCTCTGATTCCCCGCCTCAGATTCCCCGGCTCTGATTCCCTGCCTGAGATTCCCTGCCTCAGATACCCCGCCTCAGATTCCCCGCCTCAGATTCCCTGCCTCAGATTCCCTGCCTCAGATTCCCTGCCTCTGATACCCCGCCTTTGATTCCCCGCCTCTTATTCCCCGCCTCTGATTCCCCACCTCTGATTCCCCGCCTCTGATTCCCTGCCTCTGTTTCCCCGCCTCTGAATCCCCGCCTCTGATTCCCCGCCTCAGATTCCCCGGCTCTGATTCCCTGCCTGAGATTCCCTGCCTCAGATACCCTGCCTCAGATTCCCCGCCTCAGATTCCCCGTCTCAGATTCCCCGCCTCAGATTCCCCGCCTCAGATTCCCCGCCTCAGATTCCCCGCCTCAGATTCCCCGCCTCAGATTCCCCGCCTCAGATTCCCCGCCTCAGATTCCCTGCCTCAGATTCCCTGCCTCTTCTTGCCTGCCTCTATTTCCGTGCCTCTTTCTCTGCATCTAGATTCCCATATCTCATTTGCCCCCTCTGATAACCCGCCTCTGATTCCATGCCTCTGATTCACTGCCTCAGATTCCCTGCCTCAGATACCCTGACTCAGATTTACCACCTCAGATTCACCGCCTCTGATTCCCCGCCTCTGATTCCCCACCTCTGTCTCGACGCCTCTCTTTCGCCTCCACTCTTTCCCCTCCATTCTTTCCGTGCCTGTCTTTCCCTCCCTCAATTTCAACAACACTGTTTGATCTGTTTTGTGTACCTCATTTTAAACACACAACTTCCAACCACTAGGTTTTGCCCGCCTCTTTCCCCGCCTCTATTTATCCACCTATGTTTACCTGCCTCTGTTTACCCGCCTGTTTCCCCGCCTCTGATTCCCCACCTTTCATTCCCCGCCACTCTTTCCCTGCCTCTATTTCCGCGCCTCTTTCTCTGCCTCTCTTTCCCCACATCCCTTTTCCTCCCGCTGATTCCCCGCCTCTGATTCCCCGCCTCTGATTCCCTGCCTCTGATTCCCCGCCTCTGATTCCCTGCCTCAGATTCCCTGCCTCAGATTCCCTGCCTCAGATTCCCTGCCTCAGATTCCCTGCCTCCGATTCCCCGCCTCTGATTCCCCGCCTCTGATTCCCCGCCTCTGATTCCCAGCCTCTGAATCCCCGCCTCTGAATCCCCGCCTCTGATTCCCCGCCTCTGTTTCCCCGCCTCTGATTCCAGGCCTCTTATTCCCCGCCTCTGATTCCCCACCTCTGATTGCCTGCCACTGATTGCCCGCCTCTGATTCCCCGCCTCTGATTCCCCGCCTCTGATTCCCCACCTCTGTCTGTATGCCTCTCTTTCGCCTCCGCTTTTTCCCCTACACTCTTTCCGCGCCTCTCTTTCCCTCCCTCAATTTGAACAACTCTGTTTGATCTGTTCTGTGTACCTCATTTTCAACACACAAGTTCCAACCACTATGTTTCACCCATCACTTTCCCCGCCTCTATTTTTCCGCCTATGTTTACCCGCCTCTGTTTACCCACCTGTTTCACCGCCTCTGATTCCCCGCCTCTGATTCCCCACCTCTGTGTCGACGCCTCTCTTTCGCCTCCACTCTTTCCCCTCCACTCTTTCCGTGCCTGTCTTTCCCTCCCTCAATTTCAACAACACTGTTTGATCTGTTTTGTGTACCTCATTTTAAACACACAACTTCCAACCACTATGTTTTGCCCGCCTCTTTCCCCGCCTCTATTTATCCACCTATGTTTACCTGCCTCTGTTTACCCGCCTGTTTCCCCACCTCTGATTCCCCACCTTTCATTCCCCACCTCTCTTTCCCTGCCTCTATTTCCGCGCCTCTTTCTCTGCCTCTCTTTCCTCACATCTCTTTTCCTCCCACTGATTCCCCGCCTCTGATTCCCTGCCTCTGATTCCCTGCCTCTGATTCCCCGCCTCTGATTCCCTGCCTCAGATTCCCTGCCTCAGATTCCCTGCCTCAGATTCCCGGCCTCTGATTCCCCGCCTCTGATTCCCCGCCTCTTATTTCCCGCCTCTGATTCCCCGCCTCTGATTCCCCGCCTCTGATTCCATGCCTCAGTTTCCCCGGCTCTGATTCCCTGCATCAGATTCCCTGTCTCAGATTCCCTGCCTCTGATTCCCCGCCTCTGATTCCCTGCCTCTGATTCCCCGCCTCTGATTCCCTGCCTCAGATTCCCTGCCTCATATTCCCTGCCTCAGATTCCCTGCCTCTGATTGCCCGCCTTTGATTCCCCGCCCCTTATTCCCCGCCTCTGATTCCCCGCCTCTGATTCCCCGCCTCTGATTCCCTGCCTCTGTTTCCCCGCCTCTGAATCCCCGCCTCTGATTCCCCGCCTCAGATTCCCCGGCTCTGATTCCCTGCCTGAGATTCCCTGCCTCAGATACCCCGCCTCAGATTCCCCGCCTCAGATTCCCCGTCTCAGATTCCCCGCCTCAGATTCCCCGCCTCAGATTCCCCGCCTCAGATTCCCCGCCTCAGATTCCCCGCCTCAGATTCCCCGCCTCAGATTCCCTGCCTCAGATTCCCTGCCTCTTTTTGCCTGCCTCTATTTCCGTGCCTCTTTCTCTGCATCTAGATTCCCATATCTCATTTGCCCCCTCTGATAACCCGCCTCTGATTCCATGCCTCTGATTCACTGCCTCAGATTCCCTGCCTCAGATACCCTGACTCAGATTTACCACCTCAGATTCCCCGCCTCAGATTCCCTGCCTCAGATTCCCTGCCTCAGATTCCCTGCCTCAGGTTCCCTGCCTCAGATTCCCTGCCTCCGATTCCCCGCCTCTGATTCCCCGCCTCTGATTCCCAGCCACTGATTCCCAGCCTCTGAATCCCCGCCTCTGAATCCCCGCCTCTGATTCCCCGCCTCTGTTTCCCCGCCTCTGATTCCCCGCATCTGATTCCCCGCCTCTGATTCCACGCCTCTGATTCCCCGCATCTGATTCCAGGCCTCTTATTCCCCGCCTCTGATTCCCCACCTCTGATTGCCTGCCACTGAGTGCCCGCCTCTGATTCCCCGCCTCTGATTCCCCGCCTCTGATTCCCCACCTCTGTCTGTATGCCACTCTTACGCCTCCACTTTTTCCCCTACACTCTTTCCGCGCCTCTCTTTCGCTCCCTCAATTTCAACAACTCTGTTTGATCTGTTCTGTGTACCTCATTTTCAACACACAAGTTCCAACCACTATGTTTCACCCATCACTTTCCCCGCCTCTATTTTTCCGCCTATGTTTACCCGCCTCTGTTTATTCACCTGTTTCACTGCCTCTGATTTCCCATCTCTGATTCCCCACCTCTGTCTCGACGCCTCTCTTTCGCCTCCACTCTTTCCCCTCCATTCTTTCCGTGCCTGTCTTTCCCTCCCTCAATTTCAACAACACTGTTTGATCTGTTTTGTGTACCTCATTTTAAACACACAAGTTCCAACCACTATGTTTTGCCCGCCTCTTTCCCCGCCTCTATTTATCCACCTATGTTTACCTGCCTCTGTTTACCCGCCTGTTTCCCCGCCTCTGATTCCCCACCTTTCATTCCCCTCCACTCTTTCCCTGCCTCTATTTCCGCGCCTCTTTCTCTGCCTCTCTTTCCCCACATCCCTTTTCCTCCCGCTGATTCCCCGCCTCTGATTCCCCGCCTCTGATTCCCTGCCTCTGATTCCCCGCCTCTGATTCCCTGCCTCAGATTCCCTGCCTCAGAATCCCTGCCTCAGATTCCCTGCCTCTGATTCCCCGCCTCTGATTCCCCGCCTCTTATTCCCCGCCTCGGATTCCCCGCCTCTGATTCCCCGCCTCTGATTCCCTGCCTCAGATTCCCAGGCTCTGATTCCCTGCATCAGATTCCCTGCCTCAGATTCCCTGCCTCTGATTCCCCGCCTCTGATTCCCTGCCTCTGATTCCCCGCCTCTGATTCCCTGCCTCAGATTCTCTGCCTCAGATTCCCTGCCTCAGATTCCCTGCCTCTGATTCCCCGCCTTTGATTCCCCGCCTCTTATTCCCCGCCTCTGATTCCCCGCCTCTGATTCCCTGCCTCTGTTTCCCCGCCTCTGATTCCCCGCCTCATATTCCCCGGCTCAGATTCCCTGCCTGAGATTCCCTGCCTCAGATACCCCACCTCAGATTCCCCGCCTCAGATTCCCCGCCTCAGATTCCCCGCCTCAGATTCCCCGCCTCAGATTCCCCACCTCAGATTCCCCGCCTCAGATTCCCCGCCTCAGATTCCCCGCCTCAGATTCCCCGCCTCAGATTCCCCACCTCAGATTCCCCGCCTCAGATTCCCCGCGTCAGATTCCCCGCCTCAGATTCCCCGCCTCAGATTCCCTGCCTCTGATTGCCTTCCTCTGATTCCCCGCCTCTGATTCCCCGCCTCTGATTCCCTGCCTTTGATTCCCCGCCTCTGATTCCCTGCCTCAGATTCCCTGCCTCAGATTACCTGCCTCAGATTCCCTGCCTCAGATTCACTGCCTCTGATTCCCCGCCTCTGATTCCCCGCCTCTGATTCCCCGCCTCTGATTCCCCGCCTCAGATTTCCCGGCTCTGATTCCCTGCCTGAGATTCCCTGCCTGAGATTCCCCGCCTCAGATTCCCTGCCTCAGATTCCCCGCCTCAGATTCCCCGCCTCAGATTCCCCGCCTCAGATTCCCCGTCTCAGATTCTCCGCCTCAGATTCCCCGCCTCAGATTCCCCGCCTCATATTCCCTGCCTCAGATTCCCTGCCTCTGATTGCCTTCCTCTGATTCCCTGCCACTGATTCCCTGCCTCTGATTCCCTGCCTCTGATTCCCTGCCTCTTATTCCCTGCCTCTGATTCCCTGCCTCTGATTCCGCACCTCTGATTCCACGCCTCTCTTTCCGTGTCTCTGATTCCCTGCCTCTGATTCCCTGCCTCTGATTCCCTGCCTGAGATTCCATGCCTCAGAATCCCCGCCTCAGATTCCCTGCCTCAGATTCCCCGCCGCAGATTCCCCGCCTCAGATTCCCCGCCTCAGATTCCCTGCCTCAGATTCCCCGCCTCAGATTCCCCTCCTCGGATTCCCTGCCTCAGATTCCTCACCTCAGATTCCCTGCCTCAGATTCCCTGCCTCAGATTCCCTTCATCTGATTCCCTTCATCTGATTCCCTGCCTCTGTTACCCTGCCTCTGATTCCCTGCCTCTGATTCCCCGCCTCTGATTCCCTGCCTCTGATTCCCTGCCTCTGATTGCCTGCCTCTGATTCCCTGCCTCTGATTCCCTGCCTCTGATTCCACGCCTCTCTTTCCTTGTCTCTGATTCCCCGCCTCTGATTCCCTGCCTCAGATACCCCGACTCAGATTTACCGCCTCAGATTCCCCGCCTCAGATTCCCTGTCTCAGATTTCCTGCCTCAGATTTCCTGCCTCCGATTCCCCGCCTCTGATTCCCCGCCTCTGATTCCCCGCCTCTGATTCCCAGCCTCTGAATCCCCGCCTCTGAATCCCCGCCTCTGATTCCCCGCCTCTGTTTCCCCGCCTCTGATTCCCCGCACCTGATTCCCCGCCTCTGATTCCACGCCTCTGATTCCCCGCCTCTGATTCCCCGCCTCTGATTCCCCACCTCTGTCTGTATGCCTCTCTTTCGCCTCCGCTTTTTCCCCTACACTCTTTCCGCGCCTCTCTTTCCCTCCCTCAATTTGAACAACTCTGTTTGATCTGTTCTGTGTACCTCATTTTCAACACACAAGTTCCAACCACTATGTTTCACCCATCACTTTCCCCGCCTCTATTTTTCCGCCTATGTTTACCCGCCTCTGTTTACCCACCTGTTTCACTGCCTCTGATTCCACGCCTCTGATTCCCCACCTCTGTCTCGACGCCTCTCTTTCGCCTCCACTCTTTCCCCTCCACTCTTTCTGTGCCTGTCTTTCCCTCCCTCAATTTCAACAACACTGTTTGATCTGTTTTGTGTACCTCATTTTAAACACACAACTTCCAACCACTATGTTTTGCCCGCCTCTTTCCCCGCCTCTATTTATCCACCTATGTTTACCTGCCTCTGTTTACCCGCCTGTTTCCCCGCCTCTGATTCCCCACCTTTCATTCCCCGCCTCTCTTTCCCTGCCTCTATTTCCGCGCCTCTTTCTCTGCCTCTCTTTCCTCACATCTCTTTTCCTCCCGCTGATTCCCCGCCTCTGATTCCCCGCCTCTGATTCCCTGCCTCTGATTCCCTGCCTCTGATTCCCTGCCTCAGATTCCCTGCCTCAGATTCCCTGCCTCAGATTCCCGGCCTCTGATTCCCCGCCTCTGATTCCCCGCCTCTTATTTCCCGCCTCTGATTCCCCGCCTCTGAATCCCCGCCTCTGATTCCCTGCCTCAGATTCCCCGGCTCTGATTCCCTGCATCAGATTCCCTGCCTCAGATTCCCTGCCTCTGATTCCCCGCCTCTGATTCCCTGCCTCTGATTCCCCGCCTCTGATTCCCTGCCTCAGATTCCCTGCCTCAGATTCCCTGCCTCAGATTCCCTGCCTCTGATTCCCCGCCTTTGATTCCCCGCCTCTTATTCCCCGCCTCTGATTCCCCGCCTCTGATTCCCTGCCTCTGATTCCCTGCCTCTGTTTTCCCGCCTCTAAATCCCCGCCTCTGATTCCCCGCCTCAGATTCCCCGGCTCTGATTCCCTGCCTGAGATTCCCTGCCTCAGATACCCCGCCTCAGATTCCCCGCATCAGATTCCCCGTCTCAGATTCCCCGCCTCAGATTCCCCGCCTCAGATTCCCCGCCTCAGATTCCCCGCCTCAGATTCCCCGCCTCAGATTCCCCGCCTCAGATTCCCTGCCTCAGATTCCCTGCCTCTTTTTGCCTGCCTCTATTTCCGTTCCTCTTTCTCTGCATCTAGATTCCCACATCTCATTTGCCCCCTCTGATAACCCGCCTCTGATTCCATGCCTCTGATTCACTGCCTCAGATTCCCTGCCTCAGATACCCCGACTCAGATTTACCACCTCAGATTCCCCGCCTCAGATTCCCTGCCTCAGATTCCCTGCCTCAGATTCCCTGCCTCAGATTCCCTGCCTCAGATTCCCTGCCTCCAATTCCCCGCCTCTGATTCCCCGCCTCTGATTCCCAGCCACTGATTCCCAGCCTCTGAATCCCCGCCTCTGAATCCCCGCCTCTGATTCCCCGCCTCTGTTTCCCCGCCTCTGATTCCCCGCCTCTGATTCCCCGCCTCTGATTCCACGCCTCTGATTCCCCGCCTCTGATTCCAGGCCTCTTATTCCCCGCCTCTGATTCCCCACCTCTGATTGCCTGCCACTGAGTGCCTGCGTCTGATTCCCCGCCTCTGATTCCCCGCCTGTGATTCCCCACCTCTGTCTGTATGCCTCTCTTACGCCTCCACTTTTTCCCCTACACTCTTTCCACGCCTCTCTTTCCCTCCCTCAATTTCAACAACTCTGTTTGATCTGTTCTGTGTACCTCATTTTCAACACACAAGTTCCAACCACTATGTTTCACCCATCACTTTCCCCGCCTCTATTTTTCCGCCTATGTTTACCCGCCTCTGTTTATTCACCTGTTTCACTGCCTCTGATTCCCCGCCTCTGATTCCCCACCTCTGTCTCGACGCCTCTCTTTCGCCTCCACTCTTTCCCCTCCATTCTTTCTGTGCCTGTCTTTCCCTCCCTCAATTTCAACAACACTGTTTGATCTGTTTTGTGTACCTCATTTTAAACACACAAATTCCAACCACTATGTTTTGCCCGCCTCTTTCCCCGCCTCTATTTATCCACCTATGTTTACCTGCCTCTGTTTACCCGCCTGTTTCCCCGCCTCTGATTCCCCACCTTTCATTCCCAGCCACTCTTTCCCTGCCTCTATTTCCGCGCCTCTTTCTCTGCCTCTCTTTCCCCACATCCCTTTTCCTCCCGCTGATTCCCCGCCTCTGATTCCCCGCCTCTGATTCCCTGCCTCTGATTCCCCGCCTCTGATTCCCTGCCTCAGATTCCCTGCCTCAGATTCCCTGCCTCAGATTCCCTGCCTCTGATTCCCCGCCTCTGATTCCCCGCCTCTTATTCCCCACCTCGGATTCCCCGCCTCTGATTCCCCGCCTCTGCTTCCCTGCCTCAGATTCCCAGGCTCTGATTCCCTGCATCAGATTCCCTGACTCAGATTCCCTGCCTCTGATTCCCCGCCTCTGATTCCCTGCCTCTGATTCCCCGCCTCTGATTCCCTGCCTCAGATTCTCTGCCTCAGATTCCCTGCCTCAGATTCCCTGCCTCTGATTCCCCGCCTTTGATTCCCCGCCTCTGATACCCTGCCTCAGATTCCATGCCTCAGATTCCTTGCCTCAGATTACCTGCCTCTGATTCCCCACTTCTGATTCCCCGCCTCTTATTCCCCGCCTCTGATTTCCCGCCTCTAATTCCCCACCTCTGATTCCCTGCCTCTGTTTCCCCGCCACTGGATCCCCGCGTCTGATTCCCCGCCTCAGATTCCCCGGCTCTGATTCCCTGCCTGAGATTCCATGCCTCAGAATCCCCACCTCAGATTCCCTGCCTCAGATTCCCCGCCGCAGATTCCCCGCCTCAGATTCCCCACCTCAGATTCCCTGCCTCAGATTCCCCGCCTCAGATTCCCCGCCTCAGATTCCCTGCCTCAGATTCCTCGCCTCAGATTCCCTGCCTCAGATTCCCTGTCTCAGATTCCCTGCCTCAGATTCCCTTCATCTGATTCCCTTCATCTGATTCCCTGCCTCTGTTACCCTGCCTCTGATTCCCTGCCTCTGATTCCCCGCCTCTGATTCCCTGCCTCTGATTCCCTGCCTCTGATTGCCTGCCTCTGATTCCCTGCCTCTGATTCCCTGCCTCTGATTCCCTGCCTCTGATTCCGCACCTCTGATTCCACGCCTCTCTTTCCTTGTCTCTGATTCCCCGCCTCTGATTCCCTGACTCTGATACCCTGCCTCTCTTTGCCTGCCTCTATTTCCGTGCCTCTTTCTCTGCATCTAGGTTCCCAAATCTCATTTGCCCCCTCTGATAACCCGCCTCTGATTCCATGCCTCTGATTCACTGCCTCAGATTCCCTGCCTCAGATACCCCGACTCAGATTTACCGCCTCAGATTCCCTGTCTCAGATTTCCTGCCTCAGATTCCCTGCCTCAGATTCCCTGCCTCAGATTCCCTGCCTCCGATTCCCCGCCTCTGATTCCCCGCCTCTGATTCCCCGCCTCTGATTCCCAGCCTCTGAATCCCCGCCTCTGAATCCCCGCCTCTGATTCCCCGCCTCTGATTCCCCGCCTCTGATTCCCCACCTCTGATTACCCGCCTCTGATTCCCCGCCTCTGAATCCCCGCCTCTGATTCCCCGCCTCTGATTCCACGCCTCTGATTCCCCGCATCTGATTCCAGGCCTCTTATTCCCCGCCTCTGATTCCCCACCTCTGATTGCCTGCCACTGAGTGCCCGCCTCTGATTCCCCACCTCTGATTCCCCGCCTCTGATTCCCCACCTCTGTCTGTATGCCTCTCTTACGCCTCCACTTTTTCCCCTACACTCTTTCCGCGCCTCTCTTTCCCTCCCTCAATTTCAACAACTCTGTTTGATCTGTTCTGTGTACCTCATTTTCAACACACAAGTTCCAACCACTATGTTTCACCCATCACTTTCCCCGCCTCTATTTTTCCGCCTATGTTTACCCGCCTCTGTTTATTCACCTGTTTCACTGCCTCTGATTCCCCGCCTCTGATTCCCCACCTCTGTCTCGACGCCTCTCTTTCGCCTCCACTCTT
The DNA here is from genome assembly GCF_036971445.1 of Narcine bancroftii. NCBI lineage: Eukaryota > Metazoa > Chordata > Chondrichthyes > Torpediniformes > Narcinidae > Narcine > Narcine bancroftii. The sequence continues at coordinate 4,648,398 of NC_091479.1, read as the reverse complement.
TCCCCTCCATTCTTTCCGTGCCTGTCTTTCCCTCCCTCAATTTCAACAACACTGTTTGATCTGTTTTGTGTACCTCATTTTAAACACACAACTTCCAACAACTATGTTTTGCCCGCCTCTTTCCCCGCCTCTATTTATCCACCTATGCTTACCTGCCTCTGTTTACCCACCTGTTTCCCCGCCTCTGATTCCCCACCTTTCATTCCCCGCCACTCTTTCCCTGCCTCTATTTCCGCGCCTCTTTCTCTGCCTCTCTTTCCCCACATCCCTTTTCCTCCCGCTGATTCCCCGCCTCTGATTCCCCGCCTCTGATTCCCTGCCTCAGATTCCCTGCCTCAGATTCCCTGCCTCAGATTCCCTGCCTCTGATTCCCCGCCTCTGAATCCCCGCCTCTTATTCCCCGCCTCGGATTCCCCGCCTCTGATTCCCCGCCTCTGATTCCCTGCCTCAGATTCCCAGGCTCTGATTCCCTGCATCAGATTCCCTGCCTCAGATTCCCTGCCTCTGATTCCCCGCCTCTGATTCCCTGCCTCTGATTCCCCGCCTCTGATTCCCTGCCTCAGATTTTCTGCCTCAGATTCCCTGCCTCAGATTCCCGGCCTCTGATTCCCCGCCTTTGATTCCCCGCCTCTTATTCCCTGCCTCTGATTCCCCGCCTCTGATTCCCTGCCTGAGATTCCCTGCCTCAGATACCCCACCTCAGATACCCCGCCTCAGATTCCCCGCCTCAGATTCCCCGCCTCAGATTCCCCACCTCAGATTCCCCGCCTCAGATTCCCCGCCTCAGATTCCCCACCTCAGATTCCCCGCCTCAGATTCCCCGCCTCTGATACCCCGCCTCAGATTCCCCGCCTCAGATTCCCCGCCTCAGATTCCCCGCCTCAGATTCCCCGCCTCAGATTCCCCGCCTCAGATTCCCTGCCTCAGATTCCCTGCCTCTGATTGCCTGCCTCTGATTCCCTGCCTCTGATTCCCTGCCTCTGATTCCCTGCCTCTGATTCCCTGCCTCTGATTCCCTGCCTCTGATTCCCTGCCTCTGATTCCGCGCCTCTGATTCCACGCCTCTCTTTCCATATCTCTGATTCCCCGCCTCTGATTCCCTGCATCTGATACCCTGCCTCTCTTTGCCTGCCTCTATTTCGGTGCCTCTTTCTCTGCATCTAGTTTTCCACATCTCATTTGCCCACTCTGATAACCCGCCTCTGATTCCATGCCTCTGATTCCCCACCTCTGATTCCCCGCCTCTGATTCCCTGCCTTTGATTCCCCGCCTCTGATTCCCTGCCTCAGATTCCCTGCCTCAGATTCCCTGCCTGATTCCCTGCCTCAGATTCCCTGCCTCTGATTCCCCGCCTCTGATTCCCCTCCTCTGATTTGCCGCCTCTGATTCCCTGCCTCTGTTTCCCCGCCTCTGATTCCCCGCCTCTGATTCCCCGCCTCAGATTTCCCAGCTCTGATTCCCTGCCTGAGATTCCCTGCCTGAGATTCCCCACCTCAGATTCCCTGCCTCGGATTCCCCGCCTCAGATTCCCCGCCTCAGATTCCCCGCCTCATATTCCCTGCCTCAGATTCCCTGCCTCTGATTGCCTTCCTCTGATTCCCTGCCTCTGATTGCCTTCCTCTGATTCCCTGCCTCTGATTCCCTGCCACTGATTCCCTGCCTCAGATTCCCTGCCTCTGATTGCCTTCCTCTGATTCCCTGCCTCTGATTCCCTGCCTCTGATTCCCTGCCTCTGATTCCCTGCCTCTGATTCCGCACTTCTGATTCCACGCCTCTCTTTCCGTGTCTCTGATACCCTGCCTCTGATTCCCTGCCTCTGATACCCTGCCTCTCTTTGCCTGCCTCTATTTCCGTGCCACTTCCTCTGCATCTAGTTTCCCACATCTCATTTGCACCCTCTGATAACCCACCTCTGATTCCATGCCTCTGATTCCCCGCCTCTGATTCCCTGCCTCAGATTCCCTGCCTCAGATTCCTTGCCTCAGATTCCCTGCCTCTGATTCCCCGCTTCTGATTCCCCGCCTCTTATTCCCTGCCTCTGATTCCCCGCCTCTGATTCCCCACCTCTGATTCCCCGGCTCTGATTCCCTGCCTGAGATTCCCTGCCTCAGATACCCCACCTCAGATTCCCCGCCTCAGATTCCCCGCCTCAGATTCCCCGCCTCAGATTCCCCGCCTCAGATTCCCCGCCTCAGATTCCCCACCTCAGATTCCCCGCCTCAGATTCCCCGCCTCAGATTCCCCGCCTCAGATTCCCCGCCTCAGATTCCCCGCCTCAGATTCCCCGCCTCAGATTCCCCGCCTCAGATTCCCCGCCTCAGATTCCCCGCCTCAGATTCCCTGCCTCAGATTCCCTGCCTCTGATTGCCTGCCTCTGATTCCCTGCCTCAGATTCCCTTCATCTGATTCCCTTCATCTGATTCCCTGCCTCTGTTACCCTGCCTCTGATTCCCTGCCTCTGATTCCCCGCCTCTGATTCCCTGCCTCTGATTCCCTGCCTCTGATTGCCTGCCTCTGATTCCCTGCCTCTGATTCCCTGCCTCTGATTCCCTGCCTCTGATTCCGCACCTCTGATTCCACGCCTCTCTTTCCTTGTCTCTGATTCCCCGCCTCTGATTCCCTGCCTCTGATACCCTGCCTCTCTTTGCCTGCCTCTATTTCCGTGCCTCTTTCTCTGCATCTAGGTTCCCAAATCTCATTTGCCCACTCTGATAACCCGCCTCTGATTCCATGCCTCTGATTCACTGCCTCAGATTCCCTGCCTCAGATACCCCGACTCAGATTTACCGCCTCAGATTCCCTGTCTCAGATTTCCTGCCTCAGATTCCCTGCCTCAGATTCCCTGCCTCAGATTCCCTGCCTCCGATTCCCCGCCTCTGATTCCCCGCCTCTGATTCCCCGCCTCTGATTCCCAGCCTCTGAATCCCCACCTCTGAATCCCCGCCTCTGATTCCCCGCCTCTGTTTCCCCGCCTCTGATTCCCCGCCTCTGATTCCACGCCTCTGATTCCCCGCCTCTGATTCCAGGCCTCTTATTCCCCGCCTCTGATTCCCCACCTCTGATTGCCTGCCACTGATTGCCCGCCTCTGATTCCCCGCCTCTGATTCCCCGCCTCTGATTCCCCACCTCTGTCTGTATGCCTCTCTTTCGCCTCCACTCTTTCCCCTCCACTCTTTCCGTGCCTGTCTTTCCCTCCCTCAATTTCAACAACACTGTTTGATCTGTTTTGTGTACCTCATTTTAAACACACAACTTCCAACCACTATGTTTTGCCCGCCTCTTTCCCCGCCTCTATTTATCCACCTATGTTTACCTGCCTCTGTTTACCCGCCTGTTTCCCCGCCTCTGATTCCCCACCTTTCATTCCCCACCTCTCTTTCCCTGCCTCTATTTCCGCGCCTCTTTCTCTGCCTCTCTTTCCTCACATCTCTTTTCCTCCCACTGATTCCCCGCCTCTGATTCCCTGCCTCTGATTCCCTGCCTCTGATTCCCCACCTCTGATTCACTGCCTCAGATTCCCTGCCTCAGATTCCCTGCCTCAGATTCCCGGCCTCTGATTCCCCGCCTCTGATTCCCCGCCTCTTATTTCCCGCCTCTGATTCCCCGCCTCTGATTCCCCGCCTCTGATTCCCTGCCTCAGATTCCCCGGCTCTGATTCCCTGCATCAGATTCCCTGTCTCAGATTCCCTGCCTCTGATTCCCCGCCTCTGATTCCCTGCCTCTGATTCCCCGCCTCTGATTCCCTGCCTCAGATTCCCTGCCTCAGATTCCCTGCCTCAGATTCCCTGCCTCTGATTCCCCGCCTTTGATTCCCCGCCCCTTATTCCCCGCCTCTGATTCCCCGCCTCTGATTCCCCGCCTCTGATTCCCTGCCTCTGTTTCCCCGCCTCTGAGTCCCCGCCTCTGATTCCCCGCCTCAGATTCCCCGGCTCTGATTCCCTGCCTGAGATTCCCTGCCTCAGATACCCCGCCTCAGATTCCCCGCCTCAGATTCCCTGCCTCAGATTCCCTGCCTCAGATTCCCTGCCTCTGATACCCCGCCTTTGATTCCCCGCCTCTTATTCCCCGCCTCTGATTCCCCACCTCTGATTCCCCGCCTCTGATTCCCTGCCTCTGTTTCCCCGCCTCTGAATCCCCGCCTCTGATTCCCCGCCTCAGATTCCCCGCCTCAGATTCCCTGCCTTTGATTCCCCGCCTCTGATTCCCTGCCTCAGATTCCCTGCCTCAGATTCCCTGCCTGATTCCCTGCCTCAGATTCCCTGCCTCTGATTCCCCGCCTCTGATTCCCCGCCTCTTATTCCCCGCCTCTGATTCCCCTCCTCTGATTCGCCGCCTCTGATTCCCTGCCTCTGTTTCCCCGCCTCTGATTCCCCGCCTCTGATTCCCCGCCTCAGATTTCCCAGCTCTGATTCCCTGCCTGAGATTCCCTGCCTGAGATTCCCCGCCTCAGATTCCCTGCCTCAGATTCCCCGCCTCAGATTCCCCGCCTCAGATTCCCCGCCTCATATTCCCTGCCTCAGATTCCCTGCCTCTGATTGCCTTCCTCTGATTCCCTGCCTCTGATTCCCCACCTTTCATTCCCCGCCACTCTTTCCCTGCCTCTATTTCCGCGCCTCTTTCTCTGCCTCTCTTTCCCAACATCCCTTTTCCTCCCGCTGATTCCCCGCCTCTGATTCCCCGCCTCTGATTCCCTGCCTCAGATTCCCTGCCTCAGATTCCCTGCCTCAGATTCCCTGCCTCTGATTCCCCGCCTCTGAATCCCCGCCTCTTATTCCCTGCCTCGGATTCCCCGCCTCTGATTCCCCGCCTCTGATTCCCTGCCTCAGATTCCCAGGCTCTGATTCCCTGCATCAGATTCCCTGCCTCAGATTCCCTGCCTCTGATTCCCCGCCTCTGATTCCCTGCCTCTGATTCCCCGCCTCTGATTCCCTGCCTCAGATTTTCTGCCTCAGATTCCCTGCCTCAGATTCCCGGCCTCTGATTCCCCGCCTTTGATTCCCCGCCTCTTATTCCCTGCCTCTGATTCCCCGCCTCTGATTCCCTGCCTGAGATTCCCTGCCTCAGATACCCCACCTCAGATACCCCGCCTCAGATTCCCCGCCTCAGATTCCCCGCCTCAGATTCCCCGCCTCAGATTCCCCGCCTCAGATTCCCCGCCTCAGATTCCCCGCCTCAGATTCCCCGCCTCAGATTCCCCGCCTCTGATACCCCGCCTCAGATTCCCCGCCTCAGATTCCCCGCCTCAGATTCCCCGCCTCAGATTCCCCGCCTCAGATTCCCCGCCTCAGATTCCCTGCCTCAGATTCCCTGCCTCTGATTGCCTGCCTCTGATTCCCTGCCTCTGATTCCCTGCCTCTGATTCCCTGCCTCTGATTCCCTGCCTCTGATTCCCTGCCTCTGATTCCCTGCCTCTGATTCCGCGCCTCTGATTCCACGCCTCTCTTTCCATATCTCTGATTCCCCGCCTCTGATTCCCTGCATCTGATACCCTGCCTCTCTTTGCCTGCCTCTATTTCGGTGCCTCTTTCTCTGCATCTAGTTTTCCACATCTCATTTGCCCACTCTGATAACCCGCCTCTGATTCCATGCCTCTGATTCCCCACCTCTGATTCCCCGCCTCTGATTCCCTGCCTTTGATTCCCCGCCTCTGATTCCCTGCCTCAGATTCCCTGCCTCAGATTCCCTGCCTGATTCCCTGCCTCAGATTCCCTGCCTCTGATTCCCCGCCTCTGATTCCCCTCCTCTGATTCGCCGCCTCTGATTCCCTGCCTCTGTTTCCCCGCCTCTGATTCCCCGCCTCTGATTCCCCGCCTCAGATTTCCCAGCTCTGATTCCCTGCCTGAGATTCCCTGCCTGAGATTCCCCGCCTCAGATTCCCTGCCTCAGATTCCCCGCCTCAGATTCCCCGCCTCTGATTCCCCTCCTCTGATTCGCCGCCTCTGATTCCCTGCCTCTGTTTCCCTGCCTCTGTTTCCCCGCCTCTGATTCCCCGCCTCTGATTCCCCGCCTCAGATTTCCCAGCTCTGATTCCCTGCCTGAGATTCCCTGCCTGAGATTCCCCGCCTCAGATTCCCTGCCTCAGATTCCCCGCCTCAGATTCCCCGCCTCAGATTCCCCGCCTCATATTCCCTGCCTCAGATTCCCTGCCTCTGATTGCCTTCCTCTGATTCCCTGCCTCTGATTCCCTGCCTCTGATTCCCTGCCTCTGATTCCCTGCCTCTGATACCCTGCCTCTCTTTGCCTGCCTCTATTTCCGTGCCACTTCCTCTGCATCTAGTTTCCCACATCTCATTTGCACCCTCTGATAACCCACCTCTGATTCCATGCCTCTGATTCCCCGCCTCTGATTCCCCGCCTCTGATTCCCTGCCTCAGATTCCCTGCCTCAGATTCCTTGCCTCAGATTCCCTGCCTCTGATTCCCCGCTTCTGATTCCCCGCCTCTTATTCCCTGCCTCTGATTCCCCGCCTCTGATTCCCCACCTCTGATTCCCTGCCTCTGTTTCCCCGCCGTTGGTTCCCCGCGTCTGATTCCCCGCCTCAGATTCCCCGGCTCTGATTCCCTGCCTGAGATTCCATGCCTCAGAATCCCCGCCTCAGATTCCCTGCCTCAGATTCCCCGCCGCAGATTCCCCGCCTCAGATTCCCCGCCTCAGATTCCCTGCCTCAGATTCCCCGTCTCAGATTCCCCGCCTCAGATTCCCTGCCTCAGATTCCCTGCCTCAGATTCCCTGCCTCAGATTCCCTGCCTCAGATTCCCTGCCTCTGATTGCCTGCCTCTGATTCCCTGCCTCTGATTGCCTGCCTCTGATTCCCTGCCTCTGATTCCCTGCCTCTGATTCCCTGCCTCTGATTCCGCACCTCTGATTCCACGCCTCTCTTTCCTTGTCTCTGATTCCCCGCCTCTGATTCACTGCCTCTGATACCCTGCCTCTTTTTGCCTGCCTCTATTTCCGTGCCTCTTTCTCTGCATCTAGATTCCCACATCTCATTTTCCCCCTCTGATAACCCGCCTCTGATTCCATGCCTCTGATTCACTGCCTCAGATTCCCTGCCTCAGATTCCCTGCCTCAGATTCCCTGCCTCAGATTCCCTGCCTCCGATTCCCCGCCTCTGATTCCCCGCCTCTGATTCCCAGCCACTGATTCCCAGCCTCTGAATCCCCGCCTCTGAATCTCCGCCTCTGATTCCCCGCCTCTGTTTCCCCGCCTCTGATTCCCCGCCTCTGATTCCCCGCCTCTGATTCCACGCCTCTGATTCCCCGTATCTGATTCCAGGCCTCTTATTCCCCGCCTCTGATTCCCCACCTCTGATTGCCTGCCACTGAGTGCCCGCCTCTGATTCCCCGCCTCTGATTCCCCGCCTCTGATTCCCCACCTCTGTCTGTATGCCTCTCTTACGCCTCCACTTTTTCCCCTACACTCTTTCCGCGCCTCTCTTTCCCTCCCTCAATTTCAACAACTCTGTTTGATCTGTTCTGTGTACCTCATTTTCAACACACAAGTTCCAACCACTATGTTTCACCCATCACTTTCCCCGCCTCTATTTTTCCGCCTATGTTTACCCGCCTCTGTTTATTCACCTGTTTCACTGCCTCTGATTCCCCGCCTCTGATTCCCCACCTCTGTCTCGACGCCTCTCTTTCGCCTCCACTCTTTCCCCTCCATTCTTTCCATGCCTGTCTTTCCCTCCCTCAACTTCAACAACACTGTTTGATCTGTTTTGTGTACCTCATTTTAAACACACAACTTCCAACCAGTATGTTTTGCCCGCCTCTTTCCCCGCCTCTATTTATCCACCTATGCTTACCTGCCTCTGTTTACCCGCCTGTTTCCCCGCCTCTGATTCCCCACCTTTCATTCCCCGCCACTCTTTCCCTGCCTCTATTTCCGCGCCTCTTTCTCTGCCTCTCTTTCCCCACATAATTTTTCCTCCCGCTGATTCCCCGCCTCTGATTCCCCGCCTCTGATTCCCTGCCTCTGATTCCCTGCCTCAGATTCCCCGCCTCTGATTCCCCGCCTCTTATTTCCTGCCTCGGATTCCCCGCCTCTGATTCCTCGCCTCTGATTCACTGCCTCAGATTCCCAGGCTCTGATTCCCTGCATCAGATTCCCTGCCTCAGATTCCCTGCCTCTGATTCCCCGCCTCTGATTCCCTGCCTCTGATTCCCCGCCTTTGATTCCCTGCCTCTGATTCCCTGCCTCAGATTCCCCGCCTTTGATTCCCCGCCTATTATTCCCCGCCTCTGATTCCCCGCCTCTGATTCCCCGCCTCTGATTCCCTGCCTCTGTTTCCCCGCCTCTGATTCCCCGCCTCTGATTCCACGCCTCAGATTCCCCGGCTCTGATTCCCTGCCTGAGATTCCCTGCCTCAGATACCCCACCTCAGATTCCCCGCCTCAGATTCCACGCCTCAGATTCCCCGCCTCAGATTCCCCGCCTCAGATTCCCCGCCTCAGATTCCCCACCTCAGATTCCCCGCCTCAGATTCCCCGCCTCAGATTCCCCGCCTCAGATTCCCCGCCTCAGATTCCCCGCCTCAGATTCCCCGCCTCAGATTCCCCGCCTCAGATTCCCCGCCTCAGATTCCCTGCCTCAGATTCCCTGCCTCTGATTGCCTGCCTCTGATTCCCTGCCTCTGATTCCCTGCCTCTGATTCCCTGCCTCTGATTCCCTGCCTCTGATTCCCTGCCCCTCATTCCCTGCCTCTGATTCCGCGCCTCTGATTCCACGCCTCTGTTTCCGTATCTCTGATTCCCCGCCACTGATTCCCTGCATCTGATACCCTGCCTCTCTTTGCCTGCCTCTATTTCGGTGCCTATTTCTTTGCATCTAGTTTCCCACATCTCATTTGCCCACTCTGATAACCCGCCTCTGATTCCATGCCTCTGATTCCCCGCCTCTGATTCCCCGCCTCTGATTCCCTGCCTTTGATTCCCCGCCTCTGATTCCCTGCCTCAGATTCCCTGCCTCAGATTCCCTGCCTCAGATTCCCTGCCTCAGATTCCCTGCCTCTGATTCCCCGCCTCTGATTCCCCGCCTCTGATTCCCCGCCTCTGATTCCCCGCCTCTGATTCCACGCCTCTGATTCCCCGCATCTGATTCCAGGCCTCTTATTCCCCGCCTCTGATTCCCCACCTCTGATTGCCTGCCACTGAGTGCCCGCCTCTGATTCCCCACCTCTGATTCCCCGCCTCTGATTCCCCACCTCTGTCTGTATGCCTCTCTTACACCTCCACTTTTTCCCCTACACTCTTTCCGCGCCTCTCTTTCCCTCCCTCAATTTCAACAACTCTGTTTGATCTGTTCTGTGTACCTCATTTTCAACACACAAGTTCCAACCACTATGTTTCACCCATCACTTTCCCCGCCTCTATTTTTCCGCTTATGTTTACCCGCCTCTGTTTATTCACCTGTTTCACTGCCTCTGATTCCCCGCCTCTGATTCCCCACCTCTGTCTCGACGCCTCTCTTTCGCCTCCACTCTTTCCCCTCCATTCTTTCCGTGCCTGTCTTTCCCTCCCTCAATTTCAACAACACTGTTTGATCTGTTTTGTGTACCTCATTTTAAACACACAACTTCCAACAACTATGTTTTGCCCGCCTCTTTCCCCGCCTCTATTTATCCACCTATGCTTACCTGCCTCTGTTTACCCACCTGTTTCCCCGCCTCTGATTCCCCACCTTTCATTCCCCGCCACTCTTTCCCTGCCTCTATTTCCGCGCCTCTTTCTCTGCCTCTCTTTCCCCACATCCCTTTTCCTCCCGCTGATTCCCCGCCTCTGATTCCCCGCCTCTGATTCCCCGCCTCAGATTCCCTGCCTCAGATTCCCTGCCTCTGATTCCCCGCCTCTGAATCCCCGCCTCTTATTCCCTGCCTCGGATTCCCCGCCTCTGATTCCCCGCCTCTGATTCCCTGCCTCAGATTCCCAGGCTCTGATTCCCTGCATCAGATTCCCTGCCTCAGATTCCCTGCCTCTGATTCCCCGCCTCTGATTCCCTGCCTCTGATTCCCCGCCTCTGATTCCCTGCCTCAGATTTTCTGCCTCAGATTCCCTGCCTCAGATTCCCGGCCTCTGATTCCCCGCCTTTGATTCCCCGCCTCTTATTCCCTGCCTCTGATTCCCCGCCTCTGATTCCCTGCCTGAGATTCCCTGCCTCAGATACCCCACCTCAGATACCCCGCCTCAGATTCCCCGCCTCAGATTCCCCGCCTCAGATTCCCCGCCTCAGATTCCCCGCCTCAGATTCCCCGCCTCAGATTCCCCGCCTCAGATTCCCCGCCTCAGATTCCCCGCCTCTGATACCCCGCCTCAGATTCCCCGCCTCAGATTCCCCGCCTCAGATTCCCCGCCTCAGATTCCCCGCCTCAGATTCCCCGCCTCAGATTCCCTGCCTCAGATTCCCTGCCTCTGATTGCCTGCCTCTGATTCCCTGCCTCTGATTCCCTGCCTCTGATTCCCTGCCTCTGATTCCCTGCCTCTGATTCCCTGCCTCTGATTCCGCGCCTCTGATTCCACGCCTCTCTTTCCATATCTCTGATTCCCCGCCTCTGATTCCCTGCATCTGATACCCTGCCTCTCTTTGCCTGCCTCTATTTCGGTGCCTCTTTCTCTGCATCTAGTTTTCCACATCTCATTTGCCCACTCTGATAACCCGCCTCTGATTCCCCACCTCTGATTCCCCACCTCTGATTCCCTGCCTTTGATTCCCCGCCTCTGATTCCCTGCCTCAGATTCCCTGCCTCAGATTCCCTGCCTGATTCCCTGCCTCAGATTCCCTGCCTCTGATTCCCCGCCTCTGATTCCCTGCATCTGATACCCTGCCTCTCTTTGCCTGCCTCTATTTCGGTGCCTCTTTCTCTGCATCTAGTTTTCCACATCTCATTTGCCCACTCTGATAACCCGCCTCTGATTCCCCTCCTCTGATTCGCCGCCTCTGATTCCCTGCCTCTGTTTCCCCGCCTCTGATTCCCCGCCTCTGATTCCCCGCCTCAGATTTCCCAGCTCTGATTCCCTGCCTGAGATTCCCTGCCTGAGATTCCCCGCCTCAGATTCCCTGCCTCAGATTCCCCGCCTCAGATTCCCCGCCTCAGATTCCCCGCCTCATATTCCCTGCCTCAGATTCCCTGCATCTGATTACCTTCCTCTGATTCCCTGCCTCTGATTCCCTGCCTCTGATTCCCTGCCTCTGATTCCCTGCCTCTGATTCCCTGCCTCTGATTCCGCACCTCTGATTCCACGCCTCTCTTTCCGTGTCTCTGATACCCTGCCTCTGATTCCCTGCCTCTGATACCCTGCCTCTCTTTGCCTGCCTCTATTTCCGTGCCACTTCCTCTGCATCTAGTTTCCCACATCTCATTTGCACCCTCTGATAACCCACCTCTGATTCCATGCCTCTGATTCCCCGCCTCTGATTCCCCGCCTCTGATTCCCTGCCTCAGATTCCCTGCCTCAGATTCCTTGCCTCAGATTCCCTGCCTCTGATTCCCCGCTTCTGATTCCCCGCCTCTTATTCCCTGCCTCTGATTCCCCACCTCTGATTCCCCACCTCTGATTCCCTGCCTCTGTTTCCCCGCCGTTGGTTCCCCGCGTCTGATTCCCCGCCTCAGATTCCCCGGCTCTGATTCCCTGCCTGAGATTCCATGCCTCAGAATCCCCGCCTCAGATTCCCTGCCTCAGATTCCCCGCCGCAGATTCCCCGCCTCAGATTCCCCGCCTCAGATTCCCTGCCTCAGATTCCCCGCCTCAGATTCCCCGCCTCAGATTCCCTGCCTCAGATTCCCTGCCTCAGATTCCCTGCCTCAGATTCCCTGCCTCAGATTCCCTGCCTCTGATTGCCTGCCTCTGATTCCCTGCCTCTGATTGCCTGCCTCTGATTCCCTGCCTCTGATTCCCTGCCTCTGATTCCCTGCCTCTGATTCCGCACCTCTGATTCCACGCCTCTCTTTCCTTGTCTCTGATTCCCCGCCTCTGATTCACTGCCTCTGATACCCTGCCTCTTTTTGCCTGCCTCTATTTCCGTGCCTCTTTCTCTGCATCTAGATTCCCACATCTCATTTTCCCCCTCTGATAACCCGCCTCTGATTCCATGCCTCTGATTCACTGCCTCAGATTCCCTGCCTCAGATTCCCTGCCTCAGATTCCCTGCCTCAGATTCCCTGCCTCCGATTCCCCGCCTCTGATTCCCCGCCTCTGATTCCCAGCCACTGATTCCCAGCCTCTGAATCCCCGCCTCTGAATCTCCGCCTCTGATTCCCCGCCTCTGTTTCCCCGCCTCTGATTCCCCGCCTCTGATTCCCCGCCTCTGATTCCACGCCTCTGATTCCCCGTATCTGATTCCAGGCCTCTTATTCCCCGCCTCTGATTCCCCACCTCTGATTGCCTGCCACTGAGTGCCCGCCTCTGATTCCCCGCCTCTGATTCCCCGCCTCTGATTCCCCACCTCTGTCTGTATGCCTCTCTTACGCCTCCACTTTTTCCCCTACACTCTTTCCGCGCCTCTCTTTCCCTCCCTCAATTTCAACAACTCTGTTTGATCTGTTCTGTGTACCTCATTTTCAACACACAAGTTCCAACCACTATGTTTCACCCATCACTTTCCCCGCCTCTATTTTTCCGCCTATGTTTACCCGCCTCTGTTTATTCACCTGTTTCACTGCCTCTGATTCCCCGCCTCTGATTCCCCACCTCTGTCTCGACGCCTCTCTTTCGCCTCCACTCTTTCCCCTCCATTCTTTCCATGCCTGTCTTTCCCTCCCTCAACTTCAACAACACCGTTTGATCTGTTTTGTGTACCTCATTTTAAACACACAACTTCCAACCACTATGTTTTGCCCGCCTCTTTCCCCGCCTCTATTTATCCACCTATGCTTACCTGCCTCTGTTTACCCGCCTGTTTCCCCGCCTCTGATTCCCCACCTTTCATTCCCCGCCACTCTTTCCCTGCCTCTATTTCCGCGCCTCTTTCTCTGCCTCTCTTTCCCCACATCCCTTTTCCTCCCGCTGATTCCCCGCCTCTGATACCCCGCCTCTGATTCCCTGCCTCTGATTCCCTGCCTCAGATTCCCCGCCTCTGATTCCCCGCCTCTTATTCCCTGCCTCGGATTCCCCGCCTCTGATTCCCCGCCTCTGATTCACTGCCTCAGATTCCCAGGCTCTGATTCCCTGCATCAGATTCCCTGCCTCAGATTCCCTGCCTCTGATTCCCCGCCTCTGATTCCCTGCCTCTGATTCCCCGCCTTTGATTCCCTGCCTCAGATTCTCTGCCTCAGATTCCCTGCCTCAGATTCCCTGCCTCTGATTCCCCGCCTTTGATTCCCCGCCTATTATTCCCCGCCTCTGATTCCCCGCCTCTGATTCCCCGCCTCTGATTCCCTGCCTCTGTTTCCCCGCCTCTGATTCCCCGCCTCTGATTCCACGCCTCAGATTCCCCGGCTCTGATTCCCTGCCTGAGATTCCCTGCCTCAGATACCCCACCTCAGATTCCCCGCCTCAGATTCCCCGCCTCAGATTCCCCGCCTCAGATTCCCCGCCTCAGATTCCCCGCCTCAGATTCCCCGCCTCAGATTCCCCGCCTCAGATTCCCCGCCTCAGATTCCCCGCCGCAGATTCCCCGCCTCAGATTCCCCGCCTCAGATAACCCGCCTCAGATTCCCCGCCTCAGATTCCCCGCCTCAGATTCCCCGCCTCAGATTCCCTGCCTCAGATTCCCTGCCTCTGATTGCCTGCCTCTGATTCCCTGCCTCTGATTCCCTGCCTCTGATTCCCTGCCTCTGATTCCCTGCCCCTCATTCCCTGCCCCTCATTCCCTGCCTCTGATTCCGCGCCTCTGATTCCACGCCTCTGTTTCCGTATCTCTGATTCCCCGCCACTGATTCCCTGCATCTGATACCCTGCCTCTCTTTGCCTGCCTCTATTTCGGTGCCTCTTTCTTTGCATCTAGTTTCCCACATCTCATTTGCCCACTCTGATAACCCGCCTCTGATTCCATGCCTCTGATTCCCCGCCTCTGATTCCCCGCCTCTGATTCCCTGCCTTTGATTCCCCGCCTCTGATTCCCTGCCTCAGATTCCCTGCCTCAGATTCCCTGCCTCAGATTCCCTGCCTCAGATTCCCTGCCTCTGATTCCCCGCCTCTGATTCCCCGCCTCTTATTCCCCGCCTCTGATTCCCCGCCTCTGATTCCTCGCCTCTGATTCCCTGCCTCTGTTTCCCCGCCTCTGATTCCCCGCCTCTGATTCCCCGCCTCAGATTTCCCGGCTCTGATTCCCTGCCTGAGATTCCCTGCCTGAGATTCCCCGCCTCAGATTCCCTGCCTCAGATTCCCCGCCTCAGATTCCCCGCCTCAAATTCCCCGCCTCAGATTCCCCGTCTCAGATTCCCCGCCTCAGATTCCCCGCCTCAGATTCCCCGCCTCTGATTCCCTGCCTCAGATTCCCTGCCTCAGATTCCCTGCCTCAGATTCCCTGCCTCTGATTGCCTTCCTCTGATTCCCTGCCTCTGATTCCCTGCCTCTGATTCCCTGCCTCTGATTCCCTGCCTCTGATTCCCTGCCTCTGATTCCGCACCTCTGATTCCACGCCTCTCTTTCCGTGTCTCTGATTCCCTGCCTCTGATTCCCTGCCTCTGATACCCTGCCTCTCTTTGCCTGCCTCTATTTCCGTGCCTCTTCCTCTGCATCTAGTTTCCCACATCTCATTTGCACCCTCTGATAACCCACCTCTGATTCCATGCCTCTGATTCCCCGCCTCTGATTCCCCGCCTCTGATTCCCTGCCTCAGATTCCCTGCCTCAGATTCCTTGCCTCAGATTCCCTGCCTCTGATTCCCCACTTCTGATTCCCCGCCTCTTATTCCCCGCCTCTGATTCCCCGCCTCTGATTCCCCACCTCTGATTCCCTGCCTCTGTTTCCCCGCCTCTGGTTCCCTGCATCTGATTCCCCGCCTCAGATTCCCCGGCTCTGATTCCCTGCCTGAGATTCCATGCCTCAGAATCCCCACCTCAGATTCCCTGCCTCAGATTCCCCGCCGCAGATTCCCCGCCTCAGATTCCCCACCTCAGATTCCCTGCCTCAGATTCCCCGCCTCAGATTCCCCGCCTCAGATTCCCTGCCTCAGATTCCTCGCCTCAGATTCCCTGCCTCAGATTCCCTGCCTCAGATTCCCTGCCTCAGATTCCCTTCATCTGATTCCCTTCATCTGATTCCCTGCCTCTGTTACCCTGCCTCTGATTCCCTGCCTCTGATTCCCCGCCTCTGATTCCCTGCCTCTGATTCCCTGCCTCTGATTGCCTGCCTCTGATTCCCTGCCTCTGATTCCCTGCCTCTGATTCCCTGCCTCTGATTCCGCACCTCTGATTCCACGCCTCTCTTTCCTTGTCTCTGATTCCCCGCCTCTGATTCCCTGCCTCTGATACCCTGCCTCTCTTTGCCTGCCTCTATTTCCGTGCCTCTTTCTCTGCATCTAGGTTCCCAAATCTCATTTGCCCCCTCTGATAACCCGCCTCTGATTCCATGCCTCTGATTCACTGCCTCAGATTCCCTGCCTCAGATACCCCGACTCAGATTTACCGCCTCAGATTCCCTGTCTCAGATTTCCTGCCTCAGATTCCCTGCCTCAGATTCCCTGCCTCAGATTCCCTGCCTCCGATTCCCCGCCTCTGATTCCCCGCCTCTGATTCCCCGCCTCTGATTCCCAGCCTCTGAATCCCCACCTCTGAATCCCCGCCTCTGATACCCCGCCTCTGTTTCCCCGCCTCTGATTCCCCGCCTCTGATTCCACGCCTCTGATTCCCCGCCTCTGATTCCAGGCCTCTTATTCCCCGCCTCTGATTCCCCACCTCTGATTCACTGCCTCAGATTCCCTGCCTCAGATTCCCTGCCTCAGATTCCCGGCCTCTGATTCCCCGCCTCTGATTCCCCGCCTCTTATTTCCCGCCTCTGATTCCCCGCCTCTGATTCCCCGCCTCTGATTCCCTGCCTCAGATTCCCCGGCTCTGATTCCCTGCATCAGATTCCCTGTCTCAGATTCCCTGCCTCTGATTCCCCGCCTCTGATTCCCTGCCTCTGATTCCCCGCCTCTGATTCCCTGCCTCAGATTCCCTGCCTCAGATTCCCTGCCTCTGATTCCCCGCCTTTGATTCCCCGCCCCTTATTCCCCGCCTCTGATTCCCCGCCTCTGATTCCCCGCCTCTGATTCCCTGCCTCTGTTTCCCCGCCTCTGAGTCCCCGCCTCTGATTCCCCGCCTCAGATTCCCCGGCTCTGATTCCCTGCCTGAGATTCCCTGCCTCAGATACCCCGCCTCAGATTCCCCGCCTCAGATTCCCTGCCTCAGATTCCCTGCCTCAGATTCCCTGCCTCTGATACCCCGCCTTTGATTCCCCGCCTCTTATTCCCCGCCTCTGATTCCCCACCTCTGATTCCCCGCCTCTGATTCCCTGCCTCTGTTTCCCCGCCTCTGAATCCCCGCCTCTGATTCCCCGCCTCAGATTCCCCGGCTCTGATTCCCTGCCTGAGATTCCCTGCCTCAGATACCCTGCCTCAGATTCCCCGCCTCAGATTCCCCGTCTCAGATTCCCCGCCTCAGATTCCCCGCCTCAGATTCCCCGCCTCAGATTCCCCGCCTCAGATTCCCCGCCTCAGATTCCCCGCCTCAGATTCCCCGCCTCAGATTCCCTGCCTCAGATTCCCTGCCTCTTCTTGCCTGCCTCTATTTCCGTGCCTCTTTCTCTGCATCTAGATTCCCATATCTCATTTGCCCCCTCTGATAACCCGCCTCTGATTCCATGCCTCTGATTCACTGCCTCAGATTCCCTGCCTCAGATACCCTGACTCAGATTTACCACCTCAGATTCCCCGCCTCAGATTCCCTGCCTCAGATTCCCCGCCTCAGATTCCCTGCCTCAGATTCCCTGCCTCAGATTCCCTGCCTCCGATTCCCCGCCTCTGATTCCCCGCCTCTGATTCCATGCCTCTGATTCACTGCCTCAGATTCCCTGCCTCAGATACCCTGACTCAGATTTACCACCTCAGATTCCCCGCCTCAGATTCCCTGCCTCAGATTCCCTGCCTCAGATTCCCTGCCTCAGATTCCCTGCCTCAGATTCCCTGCCTCCGATTCCCTGCCTCTGAATCCCCGCCTCTGAATCCCCGCCTCTGATTCCCCGCCTCTGTTTCCCCGCCTCTGATTCCCCGCCTCTGATTCCCCGCCTCTGATTCCACGCCTCTGATTGCCTGCCACTGAGTGCCCGCCTCTGATTCCCCGCCTCTGATTCCCCACCTCTGTCTGTATGCCTCTCTTACGCCTCCACTTTTTCCCCTACACTCTTTCCGCGCCTCTCTTTCCCTCCCTCAATTTCAACAACTCTGTTTGTTCTGTTTTGTGTACCTCATTTTAAACACACAAGTTCCAACCACTATGTTTCACCCATCACTTTCCCCGCCTCTATTTTTCCGCCTATATTTACCCGCCTCTGTTTATTCACCTGTTTCACTGCCTCTGATTCCCCATCTCTGATTCCCCACCTCTGTCTCGACGCCTCTCTTTCGCCTCCACTCTTTCCCCTCCATTCTTTCCGTGCCTGTCTTTCCCTCCCTCAATTTCAACAACACTGTTTGATCTGTTTTGTGTACCTCATTTTAAACACACAACTTCCAACCACTAGGTTTTGCCCGCCTCTTTCCCCGCCTCTATTTATCCACCTATGTTTACCTGCCTCTGTTTACCCGCCTGTTTCCCCGCCTCTGATTCCCCACCTTTCATTCCCCGCCACTCTTTCCCTGCCTCTATTTCCGCGCCTCTTTCTCTGCCTCTCTTTCCCCACATCCCTTTTCCTCCCGCTGATTCCCCGCCTCTGATTCCCCGCCTCTGATTCCCTGCCTCTGATTCCCCGCCTCTGATTCCCTGCCTCAGATTCCCTGCCTCAGATTCCCTGCCTCAGATTCCCTGCCTCAGATTCCCTGCCTCCGATTCCCCGCCTCTGATTCCCCGCCTCTGATTCCCCGCCTCTGATTCCCAGCCTCTGAATCCCCGCCTCTGAATCCCCGCCTCTGATTCCCCGCCTCTGTTTCCCCGCCTCTGATTCCCCGCCTCTGATTCCACGCCTCTGATTCCCCGCCTCTGATTCCAGGCCTCTTATTCCCCGCCTCTGATTCCCCACCTCTGATTGCCTGCCACTGATTGCCCGCCTCTGATTCCCCGCCTCTGATTCCCCGCCTCTGATTCCCCACCTCTGTCTGTATGCCTCTCTTTCGCCTCCGCTTTTTCCCCTACACTCTTTCCGCGCCTCTCTTTCCCTCCCTCAATTTGAACAACTCTGTTTGATCTGTTCTGTGTACCTCATTTTCAACACACAAGTTCCAACCACTATGTTTCACCCATCACTTTCCCCGCCTCTATTTTTCCGCCTATGTTTACCCGCCTCTGTTTACCCACCTGTTTCACCGCCTCTGATTCCCCGCCTCTGATTCCCCACCTCTGTGTCGACGCCTCTCTTTCGCCTCCACTCTTTCCCCTCCACTCTTTCCGTGCCTGTCTTTCCCTCCCTCAATTTCAACAACACTGTTTGATCTGTTTTGTGTACCTCATTTTAAACACACAACTTCCAACCACTATGTTTTGCCCGCCTCTTTCCCCGCCTCTATTTATCCACCTATGTTTACCTGCCTCTGTTTACCCGCCTGTTTCCCCACCTCTGATTCCCCACCTTTCATTCCCCACCTCTCTTTCCCTGCCTCTATTTCCGCGCCTCTTTCTCTGCCTCTCTTTCCTCACATCTCTTTTCCTCCCACTGATTCCCCGCCTCTGATTCCCTGCCTCTGATTCCCTGCCTCTGATTCCCCGCCTCTGATTCCCTGCCTCAGATTCCCTGCCTCAGATTCCCTGCCTCAGATTCCCGGCCTCTGATTCCCCGCCTCTGATTCCCCGCCTCTTATTTCCCGCCTCTGATTCCCCGCCTCTGATTCCCCGCCTCTGATTCCATGCCTCAGTTTCCCCGGCTCTGATTCCCTGCATCAGATTCCCTGTCTCAGATTCCCTGCCTCTGATTCCCCGCCTCTGATTCCCTGCCTCTGATTCCCCGCCTCTGATTCCCTGCCTCAGATTCCCTGCCTCATATTCCCTGCCTCAGATTCCCTGCCTCTGATTGCCCGCCTTTGATTCCCCGCCCCTTATTCCCCGCCTCTGATTCCCCGCCTCTGATTCCCCGCCTCTGATTCCCTGCCTCTGTTTCCCCGCCTCTGAATCCCCGCCTCTGATTCCCCGCCTCAGATTCCCCGGCTCTGATTCCCTGCCTGAGATTCCCTGCCTCAGATACCCCGCCTCAGATTCCCCGCCTCAGATTCCCCGTCTCAGATTCCCCGCCTCAGATTCCCCGCCTCAGATTCCCCGCCTCAGATTCCCCGCCTCAGATTCCCCGCCTCAGATTCCCCGCCTCAGATTCCCTGCCTCAGATTCCCTGCCTCTTTTTGCCTGCCTCTATTTCCGTGCCTCTTTCTCTGCATCTAGATTCCCATATCTCATTTGCCCCCTCTGATAACCCGCCTCTGATTCCATGCCTCTGATTCACTGCCTCAGATTCCCTGCCTCAGATACCCTGACTCAGATTTACCACCTCAGATTCCCCGCCTCAGATTCCCTGCCTCAGATTCCCTGCCTCAGATTCCCTGCCTCAGGTTCCCTGCCTCAGATTCCCTGCCTCCGATTCCCCGCCTCTGATTCCCCGCCTCTGATTCCCAGCCACTGATTCCCAGCCTCTGAATCCCCGCCTCTGAATCCCCGCCTCTGATTCCCCGCCTCTGTTTCCCCGCCTCTGATTCCCCGCATCTGATTCCCCGCCTCTGATTCCACGCCTCTGATTCCCCGCATCTGATTCCAGGCCTCTTATTCCCCGCCTCTGATTCCCCACCTCTGATTGCCTGCCACTGAGTGCCCGCCTCTGATTCCCCGCCTCTGATTCCCCGCCTCTGATTCCCCACCTCTGTCTGTATGCCTCTCTTACGCCTCCACTTTTTCCCCTACACTCTTTCCGCGCCTCTCTTTCGCTCCCTCAATTTCAACAACTCTGTTTGATCTGTTCTGTGTACCTCATTTTCAACACACAAGTTCCAACCACTATGTTTCACCCATCACTTTCCCCGCCTCTATTTTTCCGCCTATGTTTACCCGCCTCTGTTTATTCACCTGTTTCACTGCCTCTGATTCCCCATCTCTGATTCCCCACCTCTGTCTCGACGCCTCTCTTTCGCCTCCACTCTTTCCCCTCCATTCTTTCCGTGCCTGTCTTTCCCTCCCTCAATTTCAACAACACTGTTTGATCTGTTTTGTGTACCTCATTTTAAACACACAAGTTCCAACCACTATGTTTTGCCCGCCTCTTTCCCCGCCTCTATTTATCCACCTATGTTTACCTGCCTGTTTACCCGCCTGTTTCCCCGCCTCTGATTCCCCACCTTTCATTCCCCTCCACTCTTTCCCTGCCTCTATTTCCGCGCCTCTTTCTCTGCCTCTCTTTCCCCACATCCCTTTTCCTCCCGCTGATTCCCCGCCTCTGATTCCCCGCCTCTGATTCCCTGCCTCTGATTCCCCGCCTCTGATTCCCTGCCTCAGATTCCCTGCCTCAGAATCCCTGCCTCAGATTCCCTGCCTCTGATTCCCCGCCTCTGATTCCCCGCCTCTTATTCCCCGCCTCGGATTCCCCGCCTCTGATTCCCCGCCTCTGATTCCCTGCCTCAGATTCCCAGGCTCTGATTCCCTGCATCAGATTCCCTGCCTCAGATTCCCTGCCTCTGATTCCCCGCCTCTGATTCCCTGCCTCTGATTCCCCGCCTCTGATTCCCTGCCTCAGATTCTCTGCCTCAGATTCCCTGCCTCAGATTCCCTGCCTCTGATTCCCCGCCTTTGATTCCCCGCCTCTTATTCCCCGCCTCTGATTCCCCGCCTCTGATTCCCCGCCTCTGATTCCCTGCCTCTGTTTCCCCGCCTCTGATTCCCCGCCTCATATTCCCCGGCTCAGATTCCCTGCCTGAGATTCCCTGCCTCAGATACCCCACCTCAGATTCCCCGCCTCAGATTCCCCGCCTCAGATTCCCCGCCTCAGATTCCCCGCCTCAGATTCCCCACCTCAGATTCCCCGCCTCAGATTCCCCGCCTCAGATTCCCCGCCTCAGATTCCCCGCCTCAGATTCCCCACCTCAGATTCCCCGCCTCAGATTCCCCGCGTCAGATTCCCCGCCTCAGATTCCCCGCCTCAGATTCCCCGCCTCAGATTCCCTGCCTCAGATTCCCTGCCTCTGATTGCCTGCCTCTGATTCCCTGCCTCTGATTCCCTGCCTCTGATTCCCTGCCTCTGATTCCCTGCCTCTGATTCCCTGCCTCTGATTCCCTGCCTCTGATTCCGCGCCTCTGATTCCACGCCTCTCTTTCCGTATCTCTGATTCCCCGCCTCTGATTCCCTGCATCTGATACCCTGCCTCTCTTTGCCTGCCTCTATTTCGGTGCCTCTTTCTCTGCATCTAGTTTCGCACATCTCATTTGCCCACTCTGATAACCCGCCTCTGATTCCCTGCCTCTGATTCCATGCCTCTGATTCCCCGCCTCTGATTCCCCGCCTCTGATTCCCTGCCTTTGATTCCCCGCCTCTGATTCCCTGCCTCAGATTCCCTGCCTCAGATTACCTGCCTCAGATTCCCTGCCTCAGATTCACTGCCTCTGATTCCCCGCCTCTGATTCCCCGCCTCTGATTCCCCGCCTCTGATTCCCCGCCTCAGATTTCCCGGCTCTGATTCCCTGCCTGAGATTCCCTGCCTGAGATTCCCCGCCTCAGATTCCCTGCCTCAGATTCCCCGCCTCAGATTCCCCGCCTCAGATTCCCCGCCTCAGATTCCCCGTCTCAGATTCTCCGCCTCAGATTCCCCGCCTCAGATTCCCCGCCTCATATTCCCTGCCTCAGATTCCCTGCCTCTGATTGCCTTCCTCTGATTCCCTGCCACTGATTCCCTGCCTCTGATTCCCTGCCTCTGATTCCCTGCCTCTTATTCCCTGCCTCTGATTCCCTGCCTCTGATTCCGCACCTCTGATTCCACGCCTCTCTTTCCGTGTCTCTGATTCCCTGCCTCTGATTCCCTGCCTCTGATTCCCTGCCTGAGATTCCATGCCTCAGAATCCCCGCCTCAGATTCCCTGCCTCAGATTCCCCGCCGCAGATTCCCCGCCTCAGATTCCCCGCCTCAGATTCCCTGCCTCAGATTCCCCGCCTCAGATTCCCCTCCTCGGATTCCCTGCCTCAGATTCCTCACCTCAGATTCCCTGCCTCAGATTCCCTGCCTCAGATTCCCTTCATCTGATTCCCTTCATCTGATTCCCTGCCTCTGTTACCCTGCCTCTGATTCCCTGCCTCTGATTCCCCGCCTCTGATTCCCTGCCTCTGATTCCCTGCCTCTGATTGCCTGCCTCTGATTCCCTGCCTCTGATTCCCTGCCTCTGATTCCACGCCTCTCTTTCCTTGTCTCTGATTCCCCGCCTCTGATTCCCTGCCTCAGATACCCCGACTCAGATTTACCGCCTCAGATTCCCCGCCTCAGATTCCCTGTCTCAGATTTCCTGCCTCAGATTTCCTGCCTCCGATTCCCCGCCTCTGATTCCCCGCCTCTGATTCCCCGCCTCTGATTCCCAGCCTCTGAATCCCCGCCTCTGAATCCCCGCCTCTGATTCCCCGCCTCTGTTTCCCCGCCTCTGATTCCCCGCACCTGATTCCCCGCCTCTGATTCCACGCCTCTGATTCCCCGCCTCTGATTCCCCGCCTCTGATTCCCCACCTCTGTCTGTATGCCTCTCTTTCGCCTCCGCTTTTTCCCCTACACTCTTTCCGCGCCTCTCTTTCCCTCCCTCAATTTGAACAACTCTGTTTGATCTGTTCTGTGTACCTCATTTTCAACACACAAGTTCCAACCACTATGTTTCACCCATCACTTTCCCCGCCTCTATTTTTCCGCCTATGTTTACCCGCCTCTGTTTACCCACCTGTTTCACTGCCTCTGATTCCACGCCTCTGATTCCCCACCTCTGTCTCGACGCCTCTCTTTCGCCTCCACTCTTTCCCCTCCACTCTTTCTGTGCCTGTCTTTCCCTCCCTCAATTTCAACAACACTGTTTGATCTGTTTTGTGTACCTCATTTTAAACACACAACTTCCAACCACTATGTTTTGCCCGCCTCTTTCCCCGCCTCTATTTATCCACCTATGTTTACCTGCCTCTGTTTACCCGCCTGTTTCCCCGCCTCTGATTCCCCACCTTTCATTCCCCGCCTCTCTTTCCCTGCCTCTATTTCCGCGCCTCTTTCTCTGCCTCTCTTTCCTCACATCTCTTTTCCTCCCGCTGATTCCCCGCCTCTGATTCCCCGCCTCTGATTCCCTGCCTCTGATTCCCTGCCTCTGATTCCCTGCCTCAGATTCCCTGCCTCAGATTCCCTGCCTCAGATTCCCGGCCTCTGATTCCCCGCCTCTGATTCCCCGCCTCTTATTTCCCGCCTCTGATTCCCCGCCTCTGAATCCCCGCCTCTGATTCCCTGCCTCAGATTCCCCGGCTCTGATTCCCTGCATCAGATTCCCTGCCTCAGATTCCCTGCCTCTGATTCCCCGCCTCTGATTCCCTGCCTCTGATTCCCCGCCTCTGATTCCCTGCCTCAGATTCCCTGCCTCAGATTCCCTGCCTCAGATTCCCTGCCTCTGATTACCCGCCTTTGATTCCCCGCCTCTTATTCCCCGCCTCTGATTCCCCGCCTCTGATTCCCCGCCTCTGATTCCCTGCCTCTGTTTTCCCGCCTCTAAATCCCCGCCTCTGATTCCCCGCCTCAGATTCCCCGGCTCTGATTCCCTGCCTGAGATTCCCTGCCTCAGATACCCCGCCTCAGATTCCCCGCATCAGATTCCCCGTCTCAGATTCCCCGCCTCAGATTCCCCGCCTCAGATTCCCCGCCTCAGATTCCCCGCCTCAGATTCCCCGCCTCAGATTCCCCGCCTCAGATTCCCTGCCTCAGATTCCCTGCCTCTTTTTGCCTGCCTCTATTTCCGTTCCTCTTTCTCTGCATCTAGATTCCCACATCTCATTTGCCCCCTCTGATAACCCGCCTCTGATTCCATGCCTCTGATTCACTGCCTCAGATTCCCTGCCTCAGATACCCCGACTCAGATTTACCACCTCAGATTCCCCGCCTCAGATTCCCTGCCTCAGATTCCCTGCCTCAGATTCCCTGCCTCAGATTCCCTGCCTCAGATTCCCTGCCTCCAATTCCCCGCCTCTGATTCCCCGCCTCTGATTCCCAGCCACTGATTCCCAGCCTCTGAATCCCCGCCTCTGAATCCCCGCCTCTGATTCCCCGCCTCTGTTTCCCCGCCTCTGATTCCCCGCCTCTGATTCCCCGCCTCTGATTCCACGCCTCTGATTCCCCGCCTCTGATTCCAGGCCTCTTATTCCCCGCCTCTGATTCCCCACCTCTGATTGCCTGCCACTGAGTGCCTGCGTCTGATTCCCCGCCTCTGATTCCCCGCCTGTGATTCCCCACCTCTGTCTGTATGCCTCTCTTACGCCTCCACTTTTTCCCCTACACTCTTTCCACGCCTCTCTTTCCCTCCCTCAATTTCAACAACTCTGTTTGATCTGTTCTGTGTACCTCATTTTCAACACACAAGTTCCAACCACTATGTTTCACCCATCACTTTCCCCGCCTCTATTTTTCCGCCTATGTTTACCCGCCTCTGTTTATTCACCTGTTTCACTGCCTCTGATTCCCCGCCTCTGATTCCCCACCTCTGTCTCGACGCCTCTCTTTCGCCTCCACTCTTTCCCCTCCATTCTTTCTGTGCCTGTCTTTCCCTCCCTCAATTTCAACAACACTGTTTGATCTGTTTTGTGTACCTCATTTTAAACACACAAATTCCAACCACTATGTTTTGCCCGCCTCTTTCCCCGCCTCTATTTATCCACCTATGTTTACCTGCCTCTGTTTACCCGCCTGTTTCCCCGCCTCTGATTCCCCACCTTTCATTCCCAGCCACTCTTTCCCTGCCTCTATTTCCGCGCCTCTTTCTCTGCCTCTCTTTCCCCACATCCCTTTTCCTCCCGCTGATTCCCCGCCTCTGATTCCCCGCCTCTGATTCCCTGCCTCTGATTCCCCGCCTCTGATTCCCTGCCTCAGATTCCCTGCCTCAGATTCCCTGCCTCAGATTCCCTGCCTCTGATTCCCCGCCTCTGATTCCCCGCCTCTTATTCCCCACCTCGGATTCCCCGCCTCTGATTCCCCGCCTCTGCTTCCCTGCCTCAGATTCCCAGGCTCTGATTCCCTGCATCAGATTCCCTGACTCAGATTCCCTGCCTCTGATTCCCCGCCTCTGATTCCCTGCCTCTGATTCCCCGCCTCTGATTCCCTGCCTCAGATTCTCTGCCTCAGATTCCCTGCCTCAGATTCCCTGCCTCTGATTCCCCGCCTTTGATTCCCCGCCTCTGATACCCTGCCTCAGATTCCATGCCTCAGATTCCTTGCCTCAGATTACCTGCCTCTGATTCCCCACTTCTGATTCCCCGCCTCTTATTCCCCGCCTCTGATTTCCCGCCTCTAATTCCCCACCTCTGATTCCCTGCCTCTGTTTCCCCGCCACTGGATCCCCGCGTCTGATTCCCCGCCTCAGATTCCCCGGCTCTGATTCCCTGCCTGAGATTCCATGCCTCAGAATCCCCACCTCAGATTCCCTGCCTCAGATTCCCCGCCGCAGATTCCCCGCCTCAGATTCCCCACCTCAGATTCCCTGCCTCAGATTCCCCGCCTCAGATTCCCCGCCTCAGATTCCCTGCCTCAGATTCCTCGCCTCAGATTCCCTGCCTCAGATTCCCTGTCTCAGATTCCCTGCCTCAGATTCCCTTCATCTGATTCCCTTCATCTGATTCCCTGCCTCTGTTACCCTGCCTCTGATTCCCTGCCTCTGATTCCCCGCCTCTGATTCCCTGCCTCTGATTCCCTGCCTCTGATTGCCTGCCTCTGATTCCCTGCCTCTGATTCCCTGCCTCTGATTCCCTGCCTCTGATTCCGCACCTCTGATTCCACGCCTCTCTTTCCTTGTCTCTGATTCCCCGCCTCTGATTCCCTGACTCTGATACCCTGCCTCTCTTTGCCTGCCTCTATTTCCGTGCCTCTTTCTCTGCATCTAGGTTCCCAAATCTCATTTGCCCCCTCTGATAACCCGCCTCTGATTCCATGCCTCTGATTCACTGCCTCAGATTCCCTGCCTCAGATACCCCGACTCAGATTTACCGCCTCAGATTCCCTGTCTCAGATTTCCTGCCTCAGATTCCCTGCCTCAGATTCCCTGCCTCAGATTCCCTGCCTCCGATTCCCCGCCTCTGATTCCCCGCCTCTGATTCCCCGCCTCTGATTCCCAGCCTCTGAATCCCCGCCTCTGAATCCCCGCCTCTGATTCCCCGCCTCTGATTCCCCGCCTCTGATTCCCCACCTCTGATTACCCGCCTCTGATTCCCCGCCTCTGAATCCCCGCCTCTGATTCCCCGCCTCTGATTCCACGCCTCTGATTCCCCGCATCTGATTCCAGGCCTCTTATTCCCCGCCTCTGATTCCCCACCTCTGATTGCCTGCCACTGAGTGCCCGCCTCTGATTCCCCACCTCTGATTCCCCGCCTCTGATTCCCCACCTCTGTCTGTATGCCTCTCTTACGCCTCCACTTTTTCCCCTACACTCTTTCCGCGCCTCTCTTTCCCTCCCTCAATTTCAACAACTCTGTTTGATCTGTTCTGTGTACCTCATTTTCAACACACAAGTTCCAACCACTATGTTTCACCCATCACTTTCCCCGCCTCTATTTTTCCGCCTATGTTTACCCGCCTCTGTTTATTCACCTGTTTCACTGCCTCTGATTCCCCGCCTCTGATTCCCCACCTCTGTCTCGACGCCTCTCTTTCGCCTCCACTCTTTCCCCTCCATTCTTTCCGTGCCTGTCTTTCCCTCCCTCAATTTCAACAACACTGTTTGATCTGTTTTGTGTACCTCATTTTAAACACACAACTTCCAACAACTATGTTTTGCCCGCCTCTTTCCCCGCCTCTATTTATCCACCTATGCTTACCTGCCTCTGTTTACCCACCTGTTTCCCCGCCTCTGATTCCCCACCTTTCATTCCCCGCCACTCTTTCCCTGCCTCTATTTCCGCGCCTCTTTCTCTGCCTCTCTTTCCCCACATCCCTTTTCCTCCCGCTGATTCCCCGCCTCTGATTCCCCGCCTCTGATTCCCTGCCTCAGATTCCCTGCCTCAGATTCCCTGCCTCAGATTCCCTGCCTCTGATTCCCCGCCTCTGAATCCCCGCCTCTTATTCCCCGCCTCGGATTCCCCACCTCTGATTCCCCGCCTCTGATTCCCTGCCTCAGATTCCCAGGCTCTGATTCCCTGCATCAGATTCCCTGCCTCAGATTCCCTGCCTCTGATTCCCCGCCTCTGATTCCCTGCCTCTGATTCCCCGCCTCTGATTCCCTGCCTCAGATTTTCTGCCTCAGATTCCCTGCCTCAGATTCCCGGCCTCTGATTCCCCGCCTTTGATTCCCCGCCTCTTATTCCCTGCCTCTGATTCCCCGCCTCTGATTCCCTGCCTGAGATTCCCTGCCTCAGATACCCCACCTCAGATACCCCGCCTCAGATTCCCCGCCTCAGATTCCCCGCCTCAGATTCCCCACCTCAGATTCCCCGCCTCAGATTCCCCGCCTCAGATTCCCCACCTCAGATTCCCCGCCTCAGATTCCCCGCCTCTGATACCCCGCCTCAGATTCCCCGCCTCAGATTCCCCGCCTCAGATTCCCCGCCTCAGATTCCCCGCCTCAGATTCCCCGCCTCAGATTCCCTGCCTCAGATTCCCTGCCTCTGATTGCCTGCCTCTGATTCCCTGCCTCTGATTCCCTGCCTCTGATTCCCTGCCTCTGATTCCCTGCCTCTGATTCCCTGCCTCTGATTCCCTGCCTCTGATTCCGCGCCTCTGATTCCACGCCTCTCTTTCCATATCTCTGATTCCCCGCCTCTGATTCCCTGCATCTGATACCCTGCCTCTCTTTGCCTGCCTCTATTTCGGTGCCTCTTTCTCTGCATCTAGTTTTCCACATCTCATTTGCCCACTCTGATAACCCGCCTCTGATTCCATGCCTCTGATTCCCCACCTCTGATTCCCCGCCTCTGATTCCCTGCCTTTGATTCCCCGCCTCTGATTCCCTGCCTCAGATTCCCTGCCTCAGATTCCCTGCCTGATTCCCTGCCTCAGATTCCCTGCCTCTGATTCCCCGCCTCTGATTCCCCTCCTCTGATTTGCCGCCTCTGATTCCCTGCCTCTGTTTCCCCGCCTCTGATTCCCCGCCTCTGATTCCCCGCCTCAGATTTCCCAGCTCTGATTCCCTGCCTGAGATTCCCTGCCTGAGATTCCCCACCTCAGATTCCCTGCCTCGGATTCCCCGCCTCAGATTCCCCGCCTCAGATTCCCCGCCTCATATTCCCTGCCTCAGATTCCCTGCCTCTGATTGCCTTCCTCTGATTCCCTGCCTCTGATTGCCTTCCTCTGATTCCCTGCCTCTGATTCCCTGCCACTGATTCCCTGCCTCAGATTCCCTGCCTCTGATTGCCTTCCTCTGATTCCCTGCCTCTGATTCCCTGCCTCTGATTCCCTGCCTCTGATTCCCTGCCTCTGATTCCGCACTTCTGATTCCACGCCTCTCTTTCCGTGTCTCTGATACCCTGCCTCTGATTCCCTGCCTCTGATACCCTGCCTCTCTTTGCCTGCCTCTATTTCCGTGCCACTTCCTCTGCATCTAGTTTCCCACATCTCATTTGCACCCTCTGATAACCCACCTCTGATTCCATGCCTCTGATTCCCCGCCTCTGATTCCCTGCCTCAGATTCCCTGCCTCAGATTCCTTGCCTCAGATTCCCTGCCTCTGATTCCCCGCTTCTGATTCCCCGCCTCTTATTCCCTGCCTCTGATTCCCCGCCTCTGATTCCCCACCTCTGATTCCCCGGCTCTGATTCCCTGCCTGAGATTCCCTGCCTCAGATACCCCACCTCAGATTCCCCGCCTCAGATTCCCCGCCTCAGATTCCCCGCCTCAGATTCCCCGCCTCAGATTCCCCGCCTCAGATTCCCCACCTCAGATTCCCCGCCTCAGATTCCCCGCCTCAGATTCCCCGCCTCAGATTTCCCAGCTCTGATTCCCTGCCTGAGATTCCCTGCCTGAGATTCCCCGCCTCAGATTCCCTGCCTCAGATTCCCCGCCTCAGATTCCCCGCCTCAAATTCCCCGCCTCAGATTCCCCGTCTCAGATTCCCCGCCTCAGATTCCCCGCCTCAGATTCCCCGCCTCATATTCACTGCCTCAGATTCCCTGCCTCTGATTGCTTTCCTCTGATTCCCTGCCTCTGATTCCCTGCCTCTGATTCCCTGCCTCTGATTCCCTGCCTCTGATTCCCTGCCTCTGATTCCCTGCCTCTGATTCCGCACCTCTGATTCCACGCCTCTCTTTCCGTGTCTCTGATTCCCTGCCTCTGATTCCCTGCCTCTGATACCCTGCCTCTCTTTGCCTGCCTCTATTTCCGTGCCTCTTCCTCTGCATCTAGTTTCCCACATCTCATTTGCACCCTCTGATAACCCACCTCTGATTCCATGCCTCTGATTCCCCGCCTCTGATTCCCCGCCTCTGATTCCCTGCCTCAGATTCCATGCCTCAGATTCCTTGCCTCAGATTCCCTGCCTCTGATTCCCCACTTCTGATTCCCCGCCTCTTATTCCCCGCCTCTGATTCCCCGCCTCTAATTCCCCACCTCCGATTCCCTGCCTCTGTTTCCCCGCCACTGGTTCCCCGCGTCTGATTCCCCGCCTCAGATTCCCCGGCTCTGATTCCCTGCCTGAGATTCCATGCCTCAGAATCCCCACCTCAGATTCCCTGCCTCAGATTCCCCGCCGCAGATTCCCCGCCTCAGATTCCCCACCTCAGATTCCCTGCCTCAGATTCCCCGCCTCAGATTCCCCGCCTCAGATTCCCTGCCTCAGATTCCTCGCCTCAGATTCCCTGCCTCAGATTCCCTGCCTCAGATTCCCTGCCTCAGATTCCCTTCATCTGATTCCCTTCATCTGATTCCCTGCCTCTGTTACCCTGCCTCTGATTCCCTGCCTCTGATTCCCCGCCTCTGATTCCCTGCCTCTGATTCCCTGCCTCTGATTGCCTGCCTCTGATTCCCTGCCTCTGATTCCCTGCCTCTGATTCCCTGCCTCTGATTCCGCACCTCTGATTCCACGCCTCTCTTTCCTTGTCTCTGATTCCCCGCCTCTGATTCCCTGCCTCTGATACCCTGCCTCTCTTTGCCTGCCTCTATTTCCGTGCCTCTTTCTCTGCATCTAGGTTCCCAAATCTCATTTGCCCCCTCTGATAACCCGCCTCTGATTCCATGCCTCTGATTCACTGCCTCAGATTCCCTGCCTCAGATACCCCGACTCAGATTTACCGCCTCAGATTCCCTGTCTCAGATTTCCTGCCTCAGATTCCCTGCCTCAGATTCCCTGCCTCAGATTCCCTGCCTCCGATTCCCCGCCTCTGATTCCCCGCCTCTGATTCCCCGCCTCTGATTCCCAGCCTCTGAATCCCCGCCTCTGAATCCCCGCCTCTGATTCCCCGCCTCTGATTCCCCGCCTCTGATTCCCCGCCTCTGATTCCACGCCTCTGATTCCCCGCATCTGATTCCAGGCCTCTTATTCCCCGCCTCTGATTCCCCACCTCTGATTCCCCACCTCTGATTCCCCACCTCTGTCTGTATGCCTCTCTTACGCCTCCACTTTTTCCCCTACACTCTTTCCGCGCCTCTCTTTCCCTCCCTCAATTTCAACAACTCTGTTTGATCTGTTCTGTGTACCTCATTTTCAACACACAAGTTCCAACCACTATGTTTCACCCATCACTTTCCCCGCCTCTATTTTTCCGCCTATGTTTACCCGCCTCTGTTTATTCACCTGTTTCACTGCCTCTGATTCCCCGCCTCTGATTCCCCACCTCTGTCTCGACGCCTCTCTTTCGCCTCCACTCTTTCCCCTCCATTCTTTCCGTGCCTGTCTTTCCCTCCCTCAATTTCAACAACACTGTTTGATCTGTTTTGTGTACCTCATTTTAAACACACAACTTCCAACAACTATGTTTTGCCCGCCTCTTTCCCCGCCTCTATTTATCCACCTATGCTTACCTGCCTCTGTTTACCCACCTGTTTCCCCGCCTCTGATTCCCCACCTTTCATTCCCCGCCACTCTTTCCCTGCCTCTATTTCCGCGCCTCTTTCTCTGCCTCTCTTTCCCAACATCCCTTTTCCTCCCACTGATTCCCCGCCTCTGATTCCCCGCCTCTGATTCCCTGCCTCAGATTCCCTGCCTCAGATTCCCTGCCTCAGATTCCCTGCCTCTGATTCCCCGCCTCTGAATCCCCGCCTCTTATTCCCTGCCTCGGATTCCCCGCCTCTGATTCCCCGCCTCTGATTCCCTGCCTCAGATTCCCAGGCTCTGATTCCCTGCATCAGATTCCCTGCCTCAGATTCCCTGCCTCTGATTCCCCGCCTCTGATTCCCTGCCTCTGATTCCCCGCCTCTGATTCCCTGCCTCAGATTTTCTGCCTCAGATTCCCTGCCTCAGATTCCCGGCCTCTGATTCCCCGCCTTTGATTCCCCGCCTCTTATTCCCTGCCTCTGATTCCCCGCCTCTGATTCCCTGCCTGAGATTCCCTGCCTCAGATACCCCACCTCAGATACCCCGCCTCAGATTCCCCGCCTCAGATTCCCCGCCTCAGATTCCCCGCCTCAGATTCCCCGCCTCAGATTCCCCGCCTCAGATTCCCCGCCTCAGATTCCCCGCCTCAGATTCCCCGCCTCTGATACCCCGCCTCAGATTCCCCGCCTCAGATTCCCCGCCTCAGATTCCCCGCCTCAGATTCCCCGCCTCAGATTCCCCGCCTCAGATTCCCTGCCTCAGATTCCCTGCCTCTGATTGCCTGCCTCTGATTCCCTGCCTCTGATTCCCTGCCTCTGATTCCCTGCCTCTGATTCCCTGCCTCTGATTCCCTGCCTCTGATTCCCTGCCTCTGATTCCGCGCCTCTGATTCCACGCCTCTCTTTCCATATCTCTGATTCCCCGCCTCTGATTCCCTGCATCTGATACCCTGCCTCTCTTTGCCTGCCTCTATTTCGGTGCCTCTTTCTCTGCATCTAGTTTTCCACATCTCATTTGCCCACTCTGATAACCCGCCTCTGATTCCATGCCTCTGATTCCCCACCTCTGATTCCCCGCCTCTGATTCCCTGCCTTTGATTCCCCGCCTCTGATTCCCTGCCTCAGATTCCCTGCCTCAGATTCCCTGCCTGATTCCCTGCCTCAGATTCCCTGCCTCTGATTCCCCGCCTCTGATTCCCCGCCTCTTATTCCCCGCCTCTGATTCCCCTCCTCTGATTCGCCGCCTCTGATTCCCTGCCTCTGTTTCCCCGCCTCTGATTCCCCGCCTCTGATTCCCCGCCTCAGATTTCCCAGCTCTGATTCCCTGCCTGAGATTCCCTGCCTGAGATTCCCCGCCTCAGATTCCCTGCCTCAGATTCCCCGCCTCAGATTCCCCGCCTCAGATTCCCCGCCTCATATTCCCTGCCTCAGATTCCCTGCCTCTGATTGCCTTCCTCTGATTCCCTGCCTCTGATTCCCCACCTTTCATTCCCCGCCACTCTTTCCCTGCCTCTATTTCCGCGCCTCTTTCTCTGCCTCTCTTTCCCAACATCCCTTTTCCTCCCGCTGATTCCCCGCCTCTGATTCCCCGCCTCTGATTCCCTGCCTCAGATTCCCTGCCTCAGATTCCCTGCCTCAGATTCCCTGCCTCTGATTCCCCGCCTCTGAATCCCCGCCTCTTATTCCCTGCCTCGGATTCCCCGCCTCTGATTCCCCGCCTCTGATTCCCTGCCTCAGATTCCCAGGCTCTGATTCCCTGCATCAGATTCCCTGCCTCAGATTCCCTGCCTCTGATTCCCCGCCTCTGATTCCCTGCCTCTGATTCCCCGCCTCTGATTCCCTGCCTCAGATTTTCTGCCTCAGATTCCCTGCCTCAGATTCCCGGCCTCTGATTCCCCGCCTTTGATTCCCCGCCTCTTATTCCCTGCCTCTGATTCCCCGCCTCTGATTCCCTGCCTGAGATTCCCTGCCTCAGATACCCCACCTCAGATACCCCGCCTCAGATTCCCCGCCTCAGATTCCCCGCCTCAGATTCCCCGCCTCAGATTCCCCGCCTCAGATTCCCCGCCTCAGATTCCCCGCCTCAGATTCCCCGCCTCAGATTCCCCGCCTCTGATACCCCGCCTCAGATTCCCCGCCTCAGATTCCCCGCCTCAGATTCCCCGCCTCAGATTCCCCGCCTCAGATTCCCCGCCTCAGATTCCCTGCCTCAGATTCCCTGCCTCTGATTGCCTGCCTCTGATTCCCTGCCTCTGATTCCCTGCCTCTGATTCCCTGCCTCTGATTCCCTGCCTCTGATTCCCTGCCTCTGATTCCCTGCCTCTGATTCCGCGCCTCTGATTCCACGCCTCTCTTTCCATATCTCTGATTCCCCGCCTCTGATTCCCTGCATCTGATACCCTGCCTCTCTTTGCCTGCCTCTATTTCGGTGCCTCTTTCTCTGCATCTAGTTTTCCACATCTCATTTGCCCACTCTGATAACCCGCCTCTGATTCCATGCCTCTGATTCCCCACCTCTGATTCCCCGCCTCTGATTCCCTGCCTTTGATTCCCCGCCTCTGATTCCCTGCCTCAGATTCCCTGCCTCAGATTCCCTGCCTGATTCCCTGCCTCAGATTCCCTGCCTCTGATTCCCCGCCTCTGATTCCCCTCCTCTGATTCGCCGCCTCTGATTCCCTGCCTCTGTTTCCCCGCCTCTGATTCCCCGCCTCTGATTCCCCGCCTCAGATTTCCCAGCTCTGATTCCCTGCCTGAGATTCCCTGCCTGAGATTCCCCGCCTCAGATTCCCTGCCTCAGATTCCCCGCCTCAGATTCCCCGCCTCTGATTCCCCTCCTCTGATTCGCCGCCTCTGATTCCCTGCCTCTGTTTCCCTGCCTCTGTTTCCCCGCCTCTGATTCCCCGCCTCTGATTCCCCGCCTCAGATTTCCCAGCTCTGATTCCCTGCCTGAGATTCCCTGCCTGAGATTCCCCGCCTCAGATTCCCTGCCTCAGATTCCCCGCCTCAGATTCCCCGCCTCAGATTCCCCGCCTCATATTCCCTGCCTCAGATTCCCTGCCTCTGATTGCCTTCCTCTGATTCCCTGCCTCTGATTCCCTGCCTCTGATTCCCTGCCTCTGATTCCCTGCCTCTGATACCCTGCCTCTCTTTGCCTGCCTCTATTTCCGTGCCACTTCCTCTGCATCTAGTTTCCCACATCTCATTTGCACCCTCTGATAACCCACCTCTGATTCCATGCCTCTGATTCCCCGCCTCTGATTCCCCGCCTCTGATTCCCTGCCTCAGATTCCCTGCCTCAGATTCCTTGCCTCAGATTCCCTGCCTCTGATTCCCCGCTTCTGATTCCCCGCCTCTTATTCCCCGCCTCTGATTCCCCACCTCTGATTGCCTGCCACTGAGTGCCCGCCTCTGATTCCCCGCCTCTGATTCCCCGCCTCTGATTCCCCACCTCTGTCTGTATGCCTCTCTTACGCCTCCACTTTTTCCCCTACACTCTTTCCGCGCCTCTCTTTCCCTCCCTCAATTTCAACAACTCTGTTTGATCTGTTCTGTGTACCTCATTTTCAACACACAAGTTCCAACCACTATGTTTCACCCATCACTTTCCCCGCCTCTATTTTTCCGCCTATGTTTACCCGCCTCTGTTTATTCACCTGTTTCACTGCCTCTGATTCCCCGCCTCTGATTCCCCACCTCTGTCTCGACGCCTCTCTTTCGCCTCCACTCTTTCCCCTCCATTCTTTCCGTGCCTGTCTTTCCCTCCCTCAATTTCAACAACACTGTTTGATCTGTTTTGTGTACCTCATTTTAAACACACAACTTCCAACAACTATGTTTTGCCCGCCTCTTTCCCCGCCTCTATTTATCCACCTATGCTTACCTGCCTCTGTTTACCCACCTGTTTCCCCGCCTCTGATTCCCCACCTTTCATTCCCCGCCACTCTTTCCCTGCCTCTATTTCCGCGCCTCTTTCTCTGCCTCTCTTTCCCAACATCCCTTTTCCTCCCGCTGATTCCCCGCCTCTGATTCCCCGCCTCTGATTCCCTGCCTCAGATTCCCTGCCTCAGATTCCCTGCCTCAGATTCCCTGCCTCTGATTCCCCGCCTCTGAATCCCCGCCTCTTATTCCCTGCCTCGGATTCCCCGCCTCTGATTCCCCGCCTCTGATTCCCTGCCTCAGATTCCCAGGCTCTGATTCCCTGCATCAGATTCCCTGCCTCAGATTCCCTGCCTCTGATTCCCCGCCTCTGATTCCCTGCCTCTGATTCCCCGCCTCTGATTCCCTGCCTCAGATTTTCTGCCTCAGATTCCCTGCCTCAGATTCCCGGCCTCTGATTCCCCGCCTTTGATTCCCCGCCTCTTATTCCCTGCCTCTGATTCCCCGCCTCTGATTCCCTGCCTGAGATTCCCTGCCTCAGATACCCCACCTCAGATACCCCGCCTCAGATTCCCCGCCTCAGATTCCCCGCCTCAGATTCCCCGCCTCAGATTCCCCGCCTCAGATTCCCCGCCTCAGATTCCCCGCCTCAGATTCCCCGCCTCAGATTCCCCGCCTCTGATACCCCGCCTCAGATTCCCCGCCTCAGATTCCCCGCCTCAGATTCCCCGCCTCAGATTCCCCGCCTCAGATTCCCCGCCTCAGATTCCCTGCCTCAGATTCCCTGCCTCTGATTGCCTGCCTCTGATTCCCTGCCTCTGATTCCCTGCCTCTGATTCCCTGCCTCTGATTCCCTGCCTCTGATTCCCTGCCTCTGATTCCCTGCCTCTGATTCCGCGCCTCTGATTCCACGCCTCTCTTTCCATATCTCTGATTCCCCGCCTCTGATTCCCTGCATCTGATACCCTGCCTCTCTTTGCCTGCCTCTATTTCGGTGCCTCTTTCTCTGCATCTAGTTTTCCACATCTCATTTGCCCACTCTGATAACCCGCCTCTGATTCCATGCCTCTGATTCCCCACCTCTGATTCCCCGCCTCTGATTCCCTGCCTTTGATTCCCCGCCTCTGATTCCCTGCCTCAGATTCCCTGCCTCAGATTCCCTGCCTGATTCCCTGCCTCAGATTCCCTGCCTCTGATTCCCCGCCTCTGATTCCCCGCCTCTTATTCCCCGCCTCTGATTCCCCTCCTCTGATTCGCCGCCTCTGATTCCCTGCCTCTGTTTCCCCGCCTCTGATTCCCCGCCTCTGATTCCCCGCCTCAGATTTCCCAGCTCTGATTCCCTGCCTGAGATTCCCTGCCTGAGATTCCCCGCCTCAGATTCCCTGCCTCAGATTCCCCGCCTCAGATTCCCCGCCTCAGATTCCCCGCCTCATATTCCCTGCCTCAGATTCCCTGCCTCTGATTGCCTTCCTCTGATTCCCTGCCTCTGATTCCCCACCTTTCATTCCCCGCCACTCTTTCCCTGCCTCTATTTCCGCGCCTCTTTCTCTGCCTCTCTTTCCCAACATCCCTTTTCCTCCCGCTGATTCCCCGCCTCTGATTCCCCGCCTCTGATTCCCTGCCTCAGATTCCCTGCCTCAGATTCCCTGCCTCAGATTCCCTGCCTCTGATTCCCCGCCTCTGAATCCCCGCCTCTTATTCCCTGCCTCGGATTCCCCGCCTCTGATTCCCCGCCTCTGATTCCCTGCCTCAGATTCCCAGGCTCTGATTCCCTGCATCAGATTCCCTGCCTCAGATTCCCTGCCTCTGATTCCCCGCCTCTGATTCCCTGCCTCTGATTCCCCGCCTCTGATTCCCTGCCTCAGATTTTCTGCCTCAGATTCCCTGCCTCAGATTCCCGGCCTCTGATTCCCCGCCTTTGATTCCCCGCCTCTTATTCCCTGCCTCTGATTCCCCGCCTCTGATTCCCTGCCTGAGATTCCCTGCCTCAGATACCCCACCTCAGATACCCCGCCTCAGATTCCCCGCCTCAGATTCCCCGCCTCAGATTCCCCGCCTCAGATTCCCCGCCTCAGATTCCCCGCCTCAGATTCCCCGCCTCAGATTCCCCGCCTCAGATTCCCCGCCTCTGATACCCCGCCTCAGATTCCCCGCCTCAGATTCCCCGCCTCAGATTCCCCGCCTCAGATTCCCCGCCTCAGATTCCCCGCCTCAGATTCCCTGCCTCAGATTCCCTGCCTCTGATTGCCTGCCTCTGATTCCCTGCCTCTGATTCCCTGCCTCTGATTCCCTGCCTCTGATTCCCTGCCTCTGATTCCCTGCCTCTGATTCCCTGCCTCTGATTCCGCGCCTCTGATTCCACGCCTCTCTTTCCATATCTCTGATTCCCCGCCTCTGATTCCCTGCATCTGATACCCTGCCTCTCTTTGCCTGCCTCTATTTCGGTGCCTCTTTCTCTGCATCTAGTTTTCCACATCTCATTTGCCCACTCTGATAACCCGCCTCTGATTCCATGCCTCTGATTCCCCACCTCTGATTCCCCGCCTCTGATTCCCTGCCTTTGATTCCCCGCCTCTGATTCCCTGCCTCAGATTCCCTGCCTCAGATTCCCTGCCTGATTCCCTGCCTCAGATTCCCTGCCTCTGATTCCCCGCCTCTGATTCCCCTCCTCTGATTCGCCGCCTCTGATTCCCTGCCTCTGTTTCCCCGCCTCTGATTCCCCGCCTCTGATTCCCCGCCTCAGATTTCCCAGCTCTGATTCCCTGCCTGAGATTCCCTGCCTGAGATTCCCCGCCTCAGATTCCCTGCCTCAGATTCCCCGCCTCAGATTCCCCGCCTCTGATTCCCCTCCTCTGATTCGCCGCCTCTGATTCCCTGCCTCTGTTTCCCTGCCTCTGTTTCCCCGCCTCTGATTCCCCGCCTCTGATTCCCCGCCTCAGATTTCCCAGCTCTGATTCCCTGCCTGAGATTCCCTGCCTGAGATTCCCCGCCTCAGATTCCCTGCCTCAGATTCCCCGCCTCAGATTCCCCGCCTCAGATTCCCCGCCTCATATTCCCTGCCTCAGATTCCCTGCCTCTGATTGCCTTCCTCTGATTCCCTGCCTCTGATTCCCTGCCTCTGATTCCCTGCCTCTGATTCCCTGCCTCTGATACCCTGCCTCTCTTTGCCTGCCTCTATTTCCGTGCCACTTCCTCTGCATCTAGTTTCCCACATCTCATTTGCACCCTCTGATAACCCACCTCTGATTCCATGCCTCTGATTCCCCGCCTCTGATTCCCCGCCTCTGATTCCCTGCCTCAGATTCCCTGCCTCAGATTCCTTGCCTCAGATTCCCTGCCTCTGATTCCCCGCTTCTGATTCCCCGCCTCTTATTCCCTGCCTCTGATTCCCCGCCTCTGATTCCCCACCTCTGATTCCCTGCCTCTGTTTCCCCGCCGTTGGTTCCCCGCGTCTGATTCCCCGCCTCAGATTCCCCGGCTCTGATTCCCTGCCTGAGATTCCATGCCTCAGAATCCCCGCCTCAGATTCCCTGCCTCAGATTCCCCGCCGCAGATTCCCCGCCTCAGATTCCCCGCCTCAGATTCCCTGCCTCAGATTCCCCGTCTCAGATTCCCCGCCTCAGATTCCCTGCCTCAGATTCCCTGCCTCAGATTCCCTGCCTCAGATTCCCTGCCTCAGATTCCCTGCCTCTGATTGCCTGCCTCTGATTCCCTGCCTCTGATTGCCTGCCTCTGATTCCCTGCCTCTGATTCCCTGCCTCTGATTCCCTGCCTCTGATTCCGCACCTCTGATTCCACGCCTCTCTTTCCTTGTCTCTGATTCCCCGCCTCTGATTCACTGCCTCTGATACCCTGCCTCTTTTTGCCTGCCTCTATTTCCGTGCCTCTTTCTCTGCATCTAGATTCCCACATCTCATTTTCCCCCTCTGATAACCCGCCTCTGATTCCATGCCTCTGATTCACTGCCTCAGATTCCCTGCCTCAGATTCCCTGCCTCAGATTCCCTGCCTCAGATTCCCTGCCTCCGATTCCCCGCCTCTGATTCCCCGCCTCTGATTCCCAGCCACTGATTCCCAGCCTCTGAATCCCCGCCTCTGAATCTCCGCCTCTGATTCCCCGCCTCTGTTTCCCCGCCTCTGATTCCCCGCCTCTGATTCCCCGCCTCTGATTCCACGCCTCTGATTCCCCGTATCTGATTCCAGGCCTCTTATTCCCCGCCTCTGATTCCCCACCTCTGATTGCCTGCCACTGAGTGCCCGCCTCTGATTCCCCGCCTCTGATTCCCCGCCTCTGATTCCCCACCTCTGTCTGTATGCCTCTCTTACGCCTCCACTTTTTCCCCTACACTCTTTCCGCGCCTCTCTTTCCCTCCCTCAATTTCAACAACTCTGTTTGATCTGTTCTGTGTACCTCATTTTCAACACACAAGTTCCAACCACTATGTTTCACCCATCACTTTCCCCGCCTCTATTTTTCCGCCTATGTTTACCCGCCTCTGTTTATTCACCTGTTTCACTGCCTCTGATTCCCCGCCTCTGATTCCCCACCTCTGTCTCGACGCCTCTCTTTCGCCTCCACTCTTTCCCCTCCATTCTTTCCATGCCTGTCTTTCCCTCCCTCAACTTCAACAACACTGTTTGATCTGTTTTGTGTACCTCATTTTAAACACACAACTTCCAACCAGTATGTTTTGCCCGCCTCTTTCCCCGCCTCTATTTATCCACCTATGCTTACCTGCCTCTGTTTACCCGCCTGTTTCCCCGCCTCTGATTCCCCACCTTTCATTCCCCGCCACTCTTTCCCTGCCTCTATTTCCGCGCCTCTTTCTCTGCCTCTCTTTCCCCACATAATTTTTCCTCCCGCTGATTCCCCGCCTCTGATTCCCCGCCTCTGATTCCCTGCCTCTGATTCCCTGCCTCAGATTCCCCGCCTCTGATTCCCCGCCTCTTATTTCCTGCCTCGGATTCCCCGCCTCTGATTCCTCGCCTCTGATTCACTGCCTCAGATTCCCAGGCTCTGATTCCCTGCATCAGATTCCCTGCCTCAGATTCCCTGCCTCTGATTCCCCGCCTCTGATTCCCTGCCTCTGATTCCCCGCCTTTGATTCCCTGCCTCTGATTCCCTGCCTCAGATTCCCCGCCTTTGATTCCCCGCCTATTATTCCCCGCCTCTGATTCCCCGCCTCTGATTCCCCGCCTCTGATTCCCTGCCTCTGTTTCCCCGCCTCTGATTCCCCGCCTCTGATTCCACGCCTCAGATTCCCCGGCTCTGATTCCCTGCCTGAGATTCCCTGCCTCAGATACCCCACCTCAGATTCCCCGCCTCAGATTCCACGCCTCAGATTCCCCGCCTCAGATTCCCCGCCTCAGATTCCCCGCCTCAGATTCCCCACCTCAGATTCCCCGCCTCAGATTCCCCGCCTCAGATTCCCCGCCTCAGATTCCCCGCCTCAGATTCCCCGCCTCAGATTCCCCGCCTCAGATTCCCCGCCTCAGATTCCCCGCCTCAGATTCCCTGCCTCAGATTCCCTGCCTCTGATTGCCTGCCTCTGATTCCCTGCCTCTGATTCCCTGCCTCTGATTCCCTGCCTCTGATTCCCTGCCTCTGATTCCCTGCCCCTCATTCCCTGCCTCTGATTCCGCGCCTCTGATTCCACGCCTCTGTTTCCGTATCTCTGATTCCCCGCCACTGATTCCCTGCATCTGATACCCTGCCTCTCTTTGCCTGCCTCTATTTCGGTGCCTCTTTCTTTGCATCTAGTTTCCCACATCTCATTTGCCCACTCTGATAACCCGCCTCTGATTCCATGCCTCTGATTCCCCGCCTCTGATTCCCCGCCTCTGATTCCCTGCCTTTGATTCCCCGCCTCTGATTCCCTGCCTCAGATTCCCTGCCTCAGATTCCCTGCCTCAGATTCCCTGCCTCAGATTCCCTGCCTCTGATTCCCCGCCTCTGATTCCCCGCCTCTGATTCCCCGCCTCTGATTCCCCGCCTCTGATTCCACGCCTCTGATTCCCCGCATCTGATTCCAGGCCTCTTATTCCCCGCCTCTGATTCCCCACCTCTGATTGCCTGCCACTGAGTGCCCGCCTCTGATTCCCCACCTCTGATTCCCCGCCTCTGATTCCCCACCTCTGTCTGTATGCCTCTCTTACACCTCCACTTTTTCCCCTACACTCTTTCCGCGCCTCTCTTTCCCTCCCTCAATTTCAACAACTCTGTTTGATCTGTTCTGTGTACCTCATTTTCAACACACAAGTTCCAACCACTATGTTTCACCCATCACTTTCCCCGCCTCTATTTTTCCGCTTATGTTTACCCGCCTCTGTTTATTCACCTGTTTCACTGCCTCTGATTCCCCGCCTCTGATTCCCCACCTCTGTCTCGACGCCTCTCTTTCGCCTCCACTCTTTCCCCTCCATTCTTTCCGTGCCTGTCTTTCCCTCCCTCAATTTCAACAACACTGTTTGATCTGTTTTGTGTACCTCATTTTAAACACACAACTTCCAACAACTATGTTTTGCCCGCCTCTTTCCCCGCCTCTATTTATCCACCTATGCTTACCTGCCTCTGTTTACCCACCTGTTTCCCCGCCTCTGATTCCCCACCTTTCATTCCCCGCCACTCTTTCCCTGCCTCTATTTCCGCGCCTCTTTCTCTGCCTCTCTTTCCCCACATCCCTTTTCCTCCCGCTGATTCCCCGCCTCTGATTCCCCGCCTCTGATTCCCCGCCTCAGATTCCCTGCCTCAGATTCCCTGCCTCTGATTCCCCGCCTCTGAATCCCCGCCTCTTATTCCCTGCCTCGGATTCCCCGCCTCTGATTCCCCGCCTCTGATTCCCTGCCTCAGATTCCCAGGCTCTGATTCCCTGCATCAGATTCCCTGCCTCAGATTCCCTGCCTCTGATTCCCCGCCTCTGATTCCCTGCCTCTGATTCCCCGCCTCTGATTCCCTGCCTCAGATTTTCTGCCTCAGATTCCCTGCCTCAGATTCCCGGCCTCTGATTCCCCGCCTTTGATTCCCCGCCTCTTATTCCCTGCCTCTGATTCCCCGCCTCTGATTCCCTGCCTGAGATTCCCTGCCTCAGATACCCCACCTCAGATACCCCGCCTCAGATTCCCCGCCTCAGATTCCCCGCCTCAGATTCCCCGCCTCAGATTCCCCACCTCAGATTCCCCGCCTCAGATTCCCCGCCTCAGATTCCCCGCCTCAGATTCCCCGCCTCTGATACCCCGCCTCAGATTCCCCGCCTCAGATTCCCCGCCTCAGATTCCCCGCCTCAGATTCCCCGCCTCAGATTCCCCGCCTCAGATTCCCTGCCTCAGATTCCCTGCCTCTGATTGCCTGCCTCTGATTCCCTGCCTCTGATTCCCTGCCTCTGATTCCCTGCCTCTGATTCCCTGCCTCTGATTCCCTGCCTCTGATTCCGCGCCTCTGATTCCACGCCTCTCTTTCCATATCTCTGATTCCCCGCCTCTGATTCCCTGCATCTGATACCCTGCCTCTCTTTGCCTGCCTCTATTTCGGTGCCTCTTTCTCTGCATCTAGTTTTCCACATCTCATTTGCCCACTCTGATAACCCGCCTCTGATTCCCCACCTCTGATTCCCCACCTCTGATTCCCTGCCTTTGATTCCCCGCCTCTGATTCCCTGCCTCAGATTCCCTGCCTCAGATTCCCTGCCTGATTCCCTGCCTCAGATTCCCTGCCTCTGATTCCCCGCCTCTGATTCCCTGCATCTGATACCCTGCCTCTCTTTGCCTGCCTCTATTTCGGTGCCTCTTTCTCTGCATCTAGTTTTCCACATCTCATTTGCCCACTCTGATAACCCGCCTCTGATTCTCCTCCTCTGATTCGCCGCCTCTGATTCCCTGCCTCTGTTTCCCCGCCTCTGATTCCCCGCCTCTGATTCCCCGCCTCAGATTTCCCAGCTCTGATTCCCTGCCTGAGATTCCCTGCCTGAGATTCCCCGCCTCAGATTCCCTGCCTCAGATTCCCCGCCTCAGATTCCCCGCCTCAGATTCCCCGCCTCATATTCCCTGCCTCAGATTCCCTGCATCTGATTACCTTCCTCTGATTCCCTGCCTCTGATTCCCTGCCTCTGATTCCCTGCCTCTGATTCCCTGCCTCTGATTCCCTGCCTCTGATTCCGCACCTCTGATTCCACGCCTCTCTTTCCGTGTCTCTGATACCCTGCCTCTGATTCCCTGCCTCTGATACCCTGCCTCTCTTTGCCTGCCTCTATTTCCGTGCCACTTCCTCTGCATCTAGTTTCCCACATCTCATTTGCACCCTCTGATAACCCACCTCTGATTCCATGCCTCTGATTCCCCGCCTCTGATTCCCCGCCTCTGATTCCCTGCCTCAGATTCCCTGCCTCAGATTCCTTGCCTCAGATTCCCTGCCTCTGATTCCCCGCTTCTGATTCCCCGCCTCTTATTCCCTGCCTCTGATTCCCCACCTCTGATTCCCCACCTCTGATTCCCTGCCTCTGTTTCCCCGCCGTTGGTTCCCCGCGTCTGATTCCCCGCCTCAGATTCCCCGGCTCTGATTCCCTGCCTGAGATTCCATGCCTCAGAATCCCCGCCTCAGATTCCCTGCCTCAGATTCCCCGCCGCAGATTCCCCGCCTCAGATTCCCCGCCTCAGATTCCCTGCCTCAGATTCCCCGCCTCAGATTCCCCGCCTCAGATTCCCTGCCTCAGATTCCCTGCCTCAGATTCCCTGCCTCAGATTCCCTGCCTCAGATTCCCTGCCTCTGATTGCCTGCCTCTGATTCCCTGCCTCTGATTGCCTGCCTCTGATTCCCTGCCTCTGATTCCCTGCCTCTGATTCCCTGCCTCTGATTCCGCACCTCTGATTCCACGCCTCTCTTTCCTTGTCTCTGATTCCCCGCCTCTGATTCACTGCCTCTGATACCCTGCCTCTTTTTGCCTGCCTCTATTTCCGTGCCTCTTTCTCTGCATCTAGATTCCCACATCTCATTTTCCCCCTCTGATAACCCGCCTCTGATTCCATGCCTCTGATTCACTGCCTCAGATTCCCTGCCTCAGATTCCCTGCCTCAGATTCCCTGCCTCAGATTCCCTGCCTCCGATTCCCCGCCTCTGATTCCCCGCCTCTGATTCCCAGCCACTGATTCCCAGCCTCTGAATCCCCGCCTCTGAATCTCCGCCTCTGATTCCCCGCCTCTGTTTCCCCGCCTCTGATTCCCCGCCTCTGATTCCCCGCCTCTGATTCCACGCCTCTGATTCCCCGTATCTGATTCCAGGCCTCTTATTCCCCGCCTCTGATTCCCCACCTCTGATTGCCTGCCACTGAGTGCCCGCCTCTGATTCCCCGCCTCTGATTCCCCGCCTCTGATTCCCCACCTCTGTCTGTATGCCTCTCTTACGCCTCCACTTTTTCCCCTACACTCTTTCCGCGCCTCTCTTTCCCTCCCTCAATTTCAACAACTCTGTTTGATCTGTTCTGTGTACCTCATTTTCAACACACAAGTTCCAACCACTATGT
This sequence comes from Narcine bancroftii, assembly GCF_036971445.1. Lineage (NCBI taxonomy): Eukaryota > Metazoa > Chordata > Chondrichthyes > Torpediniformes > Narcinidae > Narcine > Narcine bancroftii. Next base: position 4,603,745 of record NC_091479.1, on the reverse strand, counting down.
TTCACCCATCACTTTCCCCGCCTCTATTTTTCCGCCTATGTTTACCCGCCTCTGTTTATTCACCTGTTTCACTGCCTCTGATTCCCCGCCTCTGATTCCCCACCTCTGTCTCGACGCCTCTCTTTCGCCTCCACTCTTTCCCCTCCATTCTTTCCATGCCTGTCTTTCCCTCCCTCAACTTCAACAACACCGTTTGATCTGTTTTGTGTACCTCATTTTAAACACACAACTTCCAACCACTATGTTTTGCCCGCCTCTTTCCCCGCCTCTATTTATCCACCTATGCTTACCTGCCTCTGTTTACCCGCCTGTTTCCCCGCCTCTGATTCCCCACCTTTCATTCCCCGCCACTCTTTCCCTGCCTCTATTTCCGCGCCTCTTTCTCTGCCTCTCTTTCCCCACATCCCTTTTCCTCCCGCTGATTCCCCGCCTCTGATACCCCGCCTCTGATTCCCTGCCTCTGATTCCCTGCCTCAGATTCCCCGCCTCTGATTCCCCGCCTCTTATTCCCTGCCTCGGATTCCCCGCCTCTGATTCCCCGCCTCTGATTCACTGCCTCAGATTCCCAGGCTCTGATTCCCTGCATCAGATTCCCTGCCTCAGATTCCCTGCCTCTGATTCCCCGCCTCTGATTCCCTGCCTCTGATTCCCCGCCTTTGATTCCCTGCCTCAGATTCTCTGCCTCAGATTCCCTGCCTCAGATTCCCTGCCTCTGATTCCCCGCCTTTGATTCCCCGCCTATTATTCCCCGCCTCTGATTCCCCGCCTCTGATTCCCCGCCTCTGATTCCCTGCCTCTGTTTCCCCGCCTCTGATTCCCCGCCTCTGATTCCACGCCTCAGATTCCCCGGCTCTGATTCCCTGCCTGAGATTCCCTGCCTCAGATACCCCACCTCAGATTCCCCGCCTCAGATTCCCCGCCTCAGATTCCCCGCCTCAGATTCCCCGCCTCAGATTCCCCGCCTCAGATTCCCCGCCTCAGATTCCCCGCCTCAGATTCCCCGCCTCAGATTCCCCGCCTCAGATTCCCCGCCTCAGATTCCCCGCCTCAGATAACCCGCCTCAGATTCCCCGCCTCAGATTCCCCGCCTCAGATTCCCCGCCTCAGATTCCCTGCCTCAGATTCCCTGCCTCTGATTGCCTGCCTCTGATTCCCTGCCTCTGATTCCCTGCCTCTGATTCCCTGCCTCTGATTCCCTGCCTCTGATTCCCTGCCCCTCATTCCCTGCCTCTGATTCCGCGCCTCTGATTCCACGCCTCTGTTTCCGTATCTCTGATTCCCCGCCACTGATTCCCTGCATCTGATACCCTGCCTCTCTTTGCCTGCCTCTATTTCGGTGCCTCTTTCTTTGCATCTAGTTTCCCACATCTCATTTGCCCACTCTGATAACCCGCCTCTGATTCCATGCCTCTGATTCCCCGCCTCTGATTCCCCGCCTCTGATTCCCTGCCTTTGATTCCCCGCCTCTGATTCCCTGCCTCAGATTCCCTGCCTCAGATTCCCTGCCTCAGATTCCCTGCCTCAGATTCCCTGCCTCTGATTCCCCGCCTCTGATTCCCCGCCTCTTATTCCCCGCCTCTGATTCCCCGCCTCTGATTCCTCGCCTCTGATTCCCTGCCTCTGTTTCCCCGCCTCTGATTCCCCGCCTCTGATTCCCCGCCTCAGATTTCCCGGCTCTGATTCCCTGCCTGAGATTCCCTGCCTGAGATTCCCCGCCTCAGATTCCCTGCCTCAGATTCCCCGCCTCAGATTCCCCGCCTCAAATTCCCCGCCTCAGATTCCCCGTCTCAGATTCCCCGCCTCAGATTCCCCGCCTCAGATTCCCCGCCTCTGATTCCCTGCCTCAGATTCCCTGCCTCAGATTCCCTGCCTCAGATTCCCTGCCTCTGATTGCCTTCCTCTGATTCCCTGCCTCTGATTCCCTGCCTCTGATTCCCTGCCTCTGATTCCCTGCCTCTGATTCCCTGCCTCTGATTCCGCACCTCTGATTCCACGCCTCTCTTTCCGTGTCTCTGATTCCCTGCCTCTGATTCCCTGCCTCTGATACCCTGCCTCTCTTTGCCTGCCTCTATTTCCGTGCCTCTTCCTCTGCATCTAGTTTCCCACATCTCATTTGCACCCTCTGATAACCCACCTCTGATTCCATGCCTCTGATTCCCCGCCTCTGATTCCCCGCCTCTGATTCCCTGCCTCAGATTCCCTGCCTCAGATTCCTTGCCTCAGATTCCCTGCCTCTGATTCCCCACTTCTGATTCCCCGCCTCTTATTCCCCGCCTCTGATTCCCCGCCTCTGATTCCCCACCTCTGATTCCCTGCCTCTGTTTCCCCGCCTCTGGTTCCCTGCATCTGATTCCCCGCCTCAGATTCCCCGGCTCTGATTCCCTGCCTGAGATTCCATGCCTCAGAATCCCCACCTCAGATTCCCTGCCTCAGATTCCCCGCCGCAGATTCCCCGCCTCAGATTCCCCACCTCAGATTCCCTGCCTCAGATTCCCCGCCTCAGATTCCCCGCCTCAGATTCCCTGCCTCAGATTCCTCGCCTCAGATTCCCTGCCTCAGATTCCCTGCCTCAGATTCCCTGCCTCAGATTCCCTTCATCTGATTCCCTTCATCTGATTCCCTGCCTCTGTTACCCTGCCTCTGATTCCCTGCCTCTGATTCCCCGCCTCTGATTCCCTGCCTCTGATTCCCTGCCTCTGATTGCCTGCCTCTGATTCCCTGCCTCTGATTCCCTGCCTCTGATTCCCTGCCTCTGATTCCCTGCCTCTGATACCCTGCCTCTCTTTGCCTGCCTCTATTTCCGTGCCTCTTTCTCTGCATCTAGGTTCCCAAATCTCATTTGCCCCCTCTGATAACCCGCCTCTGATTCCATGCCTCTGATTCACTGCCTCAGATTCCCTGCCTCAGATACCCCGACTCAGATTTACCGCCTCAGATTCCCTGTCTCAGATTTCCTGCCTCAGATTCCCTGCCTCAGATTCCCTGCCTCAGATTCCCTGCCTCCGATTCCCCGCCTCTGATTCCCCGCCTCTGATTCCCCGCCTCTGATTCCCAGCCTCTGAATCCCCACCTCTGAATCCCCGCCTCTGATACCCCGCCTCTGTTTCCCCGCCTCTGATTCCCCGCCTCTGATTCCACGCCTCTGATTCCCCGCCTCTGATTCCAGGCCTCTTATTCCCCGCCTCTGATTCCCCACCTCTGATTCACTGCCTCAGATTCCCTGCCTCAGATTCCCTGCCTCAGATTCCCGGCCTCTGATTCCCCGCCTCTGATTCCCCGCCTCTTATTTCCCGCCTCTGATTCCCCGCCTCTGATTCCCCGCCTCTGATTCCCTGCCTCAGATTCCCCGGCTCTGATTCCCTGCATCAGATTCCCTGTCTCAGATTCCCTGCCTCTGATTCCCCGCCTCTGATTCCCTGCCTCTGATTCCCCGCCTCTGATTCCCTGCCTCAGATTCCCTGCCTCAGATTCCCTGCCTCTGATTCCCCGCCTTTGATTCCCCGCCCCTTATTCCCCGCCTCTGATTCCCCGCCTCTGATTCCCCGCCTCTGATTCCCTGCCTCTGTTTCCCCGCCTCTGAGTCCCCGCCTCTGATTCCCCGCCTCAGATTCCCCGGCTCTGATTCCCTGCCTGAGATTCCCTGCCTCAGATACCCCGCCTCAGATTCCCCGCCTCAGATTCCCTGCCTCAGATTCCCTGCCTCAGATTCCCTGCCTCTGATACCCCGCCTTTGATTCCCCGCCTCTTATTCCCCGCCTCTGATTCCCCACCTCTGATTCCCCGCCTCTGATTCCCTGCCTCTGTTTCCCCGCCTCTGAATCCCCGCCTCTGATTCCCCGCCTCAGATTCCCCGGCTCTGATTCCCTGCCTGAGATTCCCTGCCTCAGATACCCTGCCTCAGATTCCCCGCCTCAGATTCCCCGTCTCAGATTCCCCGCCTCAGATTCCCCGCCTCAGATTCCCCGCCTCAGATTCCCCGCCTCAGATTCCCCGCCTCAGATTCCCCGCCTCAGATTCCCCGCCTCAGATTCCCTGCCTCAGATTCCCTGCCTCTTCTTGCCTGCCTCTATTTCCGTGCCTCTTTCTCTGCATCTAGATTCCCATATCTCATTTGCCCCCTCTGATAACCCGCCTCTGATTCCATGCCTCTGATTCACTGCCTCAGATTCCCTGCCTCAGATACCCTGACTCAGATTTACCACCTCAGATTCACCGCCTCTGATTCCCCGCCTCTGATTCCCCACCTCTGTCTCGACGCCTCTCTTTCGCCTCCACTCTTTCCCCTCCATTCTTTCCGTGCCTGTCTTTCCCTCCCTCAATTTCAACAACACTGTTTGATCTGTTTTGTGTACCTCATTTTAAACACACAACTTCCAACCACTAGGTTTTGCCCGCCTCTTTCCCCGCCTCTATTTATCCACCTATGTTTACCTGCCTCTGTTTACCCGCCTGTTTCCCCGCCTCTGATTCCCCACCTTTCATTCCCCGCCACTCTTTCCCTGCCTCTATTTCCGCGCCTCTTTCTCTGCCTCTCTTTCCCCACATCCCTTTTCCTCCCGCTGATTCCCCGCCTCTGATTCCCCGCCTCTGATTCCCTGCCTCTGATTCCCCGCCTCTGATTCCCTGCCTCAGATTCCCTGCCTCAGATTCCCTGCCTCAGATTCCCTGCCTCAGATTCCCTGCCTCCGATTCCCCGCCTCTGATTCCCCGCCTCTGATTCCCCGCCTCTGATTCCCAGCCTCTGAATCCCCGCCTCTGAATCCCCGCCTCTGATTCCCCGCCTCTGTTTCCCCGCCTCTGATTCCAGGCCTCTTATTCCCCGCCTCTGATTCCCCACCTCTGATTGCCTGCCACTGATTGCCCGCCTCTGATTCCCCGCCTCTGATTCCCCGCCTCTGATTCCCCACCTCTGTCTGTATGCCTCTCTTTCGCCTCCGCTTTTTCCCCTACACTCTTTCCGCGCCTCTCTTTCCCTCCCTCAATTTGAACAACTCTGTTTGATCTGTTCTGTGTACCTCATTTTCAACACACAAGTTCCAACCACTATGTTTCACCCATCACTTTCCCCGCCTCTATTTTTCCGCCTATGTTTACCCGCCTCTGTTTACCCACCTGTTTCACCGCCTCTGATTCCCCGCCTCTGATTCCCCACCTCTGTGTCGACGCCTCTCTTTCGCCTCCACTCTTTCCCCTCCACTCTTTCCGTGCCTGTCTTTCCCTCCCTCAATTTCAACAACACTGTTTGATCTGTTTTGTGTACCTCATTTTAAACACACAACTTCCAACCACTATGTTTTGCCCGCCTCTTTCCCCGCCTCTATTTATCCACCTATGTTTACCTGCCTCTGTTTACCCGCCTGTTTCCCCACCTCTGATTCCCCACCTTTCATTCCCCACCTCTCTTTCCCTGCCTCTATTTCCGCGCCTCTTTCTCTGCCTCTCTTTCCTCACATCTCTTTTCCTCCCACTGATTCCCCGCCTCTGATTCCCTGCCTCTGATTCCCTGCCTCTGATTCCCCGCCTCTGATTCCCTGCCTCAGATTCCCTGCCTCAGATTCCCTGCCTCAGATTCCCGGCCTCTGATTCCCCGCCTCTGATTCCCCGCCTCTTATTTCCCGCCTCTGATTCCCCGCCTCTGATTCCCCGCCTCTGATTCCATGCCTCAGTTTCCCCGGCTCTGATTCCCTGCATCAGATTCCCTGTCTCAGATTCCCTGCCTCTGATTCCCCGCCTCTGATTCCCTGCCTCTGATTCCCCGCCTCTGATTCCCTGCCTCAGATTCCCTGCCTCATATTCCCTGCCTCAGATTCCCTGCCTCTGATTGCCCGCCTTTGATTCCCCGCCCCTTATTCCCCGCCTCTGATTCCCCGCCTCTGATTCCCCGCCTCTGATTCCCTGCCTCTGTTTCCCCGCCTCTGAATCCCCGCCTCTGATTCCCCGCCTCAGATTCCCCGGCTCTGATTCCCTGCCTGAGATTCCCTGCCTCAGATACCCCGCCTCAGATTCCCCGCCTCAGATTCCCCGTCTCAGATTCCCCGCCTCAGATTCCCCGCCTCAGATTCCCCGCCTCAGATTCCCCGCCTCAGATTCCCCGCCTCAGATTCCCCGCCTCAGATTCCCTGCCTCAGATTCCCTGCCTCTTTTTGCCTGCCTCTATTTCCGTGCCTCTTTCTCTGCATCTAGATTCCCATATCTCATTTGCCCCCTCTGATAACCCGCCTCTGATTCCATGCCTCTGATTCACTGCCTCAGATTCCCTGCCTCAGATACCCTGACTCAGATTTACCACCTCAGATTCCCCGCCTCAGATTCCCTGCCTCAGATTCCCTGCCTCAGATTCCCTGCCTCAGGTTCCCTGCCTCAGATTCCCTGCCTCCGATTCCCCGCCTCTGATTCCCCGCCTCTGATTCCCAGCCACTGATTCCCAGCCTCTGAATCCCCGCCTCTGAATCCCCGCCTCTGATTCCCCGCCTCTGTTTCCCCGCCTCTGATTCCCCGCATCTGATTCCCCGCCTCTGATTCCACGCCTCTGATTCCCCGCATCTGATTCCAGGCCTCTTATTCCCCGCCTCTGATTCCCCACCTCTGATTGCCTGCCACTGAGTGCCCGCCTCTGATTCCCCGCCTCTGATTCCCCGCCTCTGATTCCCCACCTCTGTCTGTATGCCACTCTTACGCCTCCACTTTTTCCCCTACACTCTTTCCGCGCCTCTCTTTCGCTCCCTCAATTTCAACAACTCTGTTTGATCTGTTCTGTGTACCTCATTTTCAACACACAAGTTCCAACCACTATGTTTCACCCATCACTTTCCCCGCCTCTATTTTTCCGCCTATGTTTACCCGCCTCTGTTTATTCACCTGTTTCACTGCCTCTGATTTCCCATCTCTGATTCCCCACCTCTGTCTCGACGCCTCTCTTTCGCCTCCACTCTTTCCCCTCCATTCTTTCCGTGCCTGTCTTTCCCTCCCTCAATTTCAACAACACTGTTTGATCTGTTTTGTGTACCTCATTTTAAACACACAAGTTCCAACCACTATGTTTTGCCCGCCTCTTTCCCCGCCTCTATTTATCCACCTATGTTTACCTGCCTCTGTTTACCCGCCTGTTTCCCCGCCTCTGATTCCCCACCTTTCATTCCCCTCCACTCTTTCCCTGCCTCTATTTCCGCGCCTCTTTCTCTGCCTCTCTTTCCCCACATCCCTTTTCCTCCCGCTGATTCCCCGCCTCTGATTCCCCGCCTCTGATTCCCTGCCTCTGATTCCCCGCCTCTGATTCCCTGCCTCAGATTCCCTGCCTCAGAATCCCTGCCTCAGATTCCCTGCCTCTGATTCCCCGCCTCTGATTCCCCGCCTCTTATTCCCCGCCTCGGATTCCCCGCCTCTGATTCCCCGCCTCTGATTCCCTGCCTCAGATTCCCAGGCTCTGATTCCCTGCATCAGATTCCCTGCCTCAGATTCCCTGCCTCTGATTCCCCGCCTCTGATTCCCTGCCTCTGATTCCCCGCCTCTGATTCCCTGCCTCAGATTCTCTGCCTCAGATTCCCTGCCTCAGATTCCCTGCCTCTGATTCCCCGCCTTTGATTCCCCGCCTCTTATTCCCCGCCTCTGATTCCCCGCCTCTGATTCCCTGCCTCTGTTTCCCCGCCTCTGATTCCCCGCCTCATATTCCCCGGCTCAGATTCCCTGCCTGAGATTCCCTGCCTCAGATACCCCACCTCAGATTCCCCGCCTCAGATTCCCCGCCTCAGATTCCCCGCCTCAGATTCCCCGCCTCAGATTCCCCACCTCAGATTCCCCGCCTCAGATTCCCCGCCTCAGATTCCCCGCCTCAGATTCCCCGCCTCAGATTCCCCACCTCAGATTCCCCGCCTCAGATTCCCCGCGTCAGATTCCCCGCCTCAGATTCCCCGCCTCAGATTCCCTGCCTCTGATTGCCTTCCTCTGATTCCCCGCCTCTGATTCCCCGCCTCTGATTCCCTGCCTTTGATTCCCCGCCTCTGATTCCCTGCCTCAGATTCCCTGCCTCAGATTACCTGCCTCAGATTCCCTGCCTCAGATTCACTGCCTCTGATTCCCCGCCTCTGATTCCCCGCCTCTGATTCCCCGCCTCTGATTCCCCGCCTCAGATTTCCCGGCTCTGATTCCCTGCCTGAGATTCCCTGCCTGAGATTCCCCGCCTCAGATTCCCTGCCTCAGATTCCCCGCCTCAGATTCCCCGCCTCAGATTCCCCGCCTCAGATTCCCCGTCTCAGATTCTCCGCCTCAGATTCCCCGCCTCAGATTCCCCGCCTCATATTCCCTGCCTCAGATTCCCTGCCTCTGATTGCCTTCCTCTGATTCCCTGCCACTGATTCCCTGCCTCTGATTCCCTGCCTCTGATTCCCTGCCTCTTATTCCCTGCCTCTGATTCCCTGCCTCTGATTCCGCACCTCTGATTCCACGCCTCTCTTTCCGTGTCTCTGATTCCCTGCCTCTGATTCCCTGCCTCTGATTCCCTGCCTGAGATTCCATGCCTCAGAATCCCCGCCTCAGATTCCCTGCCTCAGATTCCCCGCCGCAGATTCCCCGCCTCAGATTCCCCGCCTCAGATTCCCTGCCTCAGATTCCCCGCCTCAGATTCCCCTCCTCGGATTCCCTGCCTCAGATTCCTCACCTCAGATTCCCTGCCTCAGATTCCCTGCCTCAGATTCCCTTCATCTGATTCCCTTCATCTGATTCCCTGCCTCTGTTACCCTGCCTCTGATTCCCTGCCTCTGATTCCCCGCCTCTGATTCCCTGCCTCTGATTCCCTGCCTCTGATTGCCTGCCTCTGATTCCCTGCCTCTGATTCCCTGCCTCTGATTCCACGCCTCTCTTTCCTTGTCTCTGATTCCCCGCCTCTGATTCCCTGCCTCAGATACCCCGACTCAGATTTACCGCCTCAGATTCCCCGCCTCAGATTCCCTGTCTCAGATTTCCTGCCTCAGATTTCCTGCCTCCGATTCCCCGCCTCTGATTCCCCGCCTCTGATTCCCCGCCTCTGATTCCCAGCCTCTGAATCCCCGCCTCTGAATCCCCGCCTCTGATTCCCCGCCTCTGTTTCCCCGCCTCTGATTCCCCGCACCTGATTCCCCGCCTCTGATTCCACGCCTCTGATTCCCCGCCTCTGATTCCCCGCCTCTGATTCCCCACCTCTGTCTGTATGCCTCTCTTTCGCCTCCGCTTTTTCCCCTACACTCTTTCCGCGCCTCTCTTTCCCTCCCTCAATTTGAACAACTCTGTTTGATCTGTTCTGTGTACCTCATTTTCAACACACAAGTTCCAACCACTATGTTTCACCCATCACTTTCCCCGCCTCTATTTTTCCGCCTATGTTTACCCGCCTCTGTTTACCCACCTGTTTCACTGCCTCTGATTCCACGCCTCTGATTCCCCACCTCTGTCTCGACGCCTCTCTTTCGCCTCCACTCTTTCCCCTCCACTCTTTCTGTGCCTGTCTTTCCCTCCCTCAATTTCAACAACACTGTTTGATCTGTTTTGTGTACCTCATTTTAAACACACAACTTCCAACCACTATGTTTTGCCCGCCTCTTTCCCCGCCTCTATTTATCCACCTATGTTTACCTGCCTCTGTTTACCCGCCTGTTTCCCCGCCTCTGATTCCCCACCTTTCATTCCCCGCCTCTCTTTCCCTGCCTCTATTTCCGCGCCTCTTTCTCTGCCTCTCTTTCCTCACATCTCTTTTCCTCCCGCTGATTCCCCGCCTCTGATTCCCCGCCTCTGATTCCCTGCCTCTGATTCCCTGCCTCTGATTCCCTGCCTCAGATTCCCTGCCTCAGATTCCCTGCCTCAGATTCCCGGCCTCTGATTCCCCGCCTCTGATTCCCCGCCTCTTATTTCCCGCCTCTGATTCCCCGCCTCTGAATCCCCGCCTCTGATTCCCTGCCTCAGATTCCCCGGCTCTGATTCCCTGCATCAGATTCCCTGCCTCAGATTCCCTGCCTCTGATTCCCCGCCTCTGATTCCCTGCCTCTGATTCCCCGCCTCTGATTCCCTGCCTCAGATTCCCTGCCTCAGATTCCCTGCCTCAGATTCCCTGCCTCTGATTCCCCGCCTTTGATTCCCCGCCTCTTATTCCCCGCCTCTGATTCCCCGCCTCTGATTCCCTGCCTCTGATTCCCTGCCTCTGTTTTCCCGCCTCTAAATCCCCGCCTCTGATTCCCCGCCTCAGATTCCCCGGCTCTGATTCCCTGCCTGAGATTCCCTGCCTCAGATACCCCGCCTCAGATTCCCCGCATCAGATTCCCCGTCTCAGATTCCCCGCCTCAGATTCCCCGCCTCAGATTCCCCGCCTCAGATTCCCCGCCTCAGATTCCCCGCCTCAGATTCCCCGCCTCAGATTCCCTGCCTCAGATTCCCTGCCTCTTTTTGCCTGCCTCTATTTCCGTTCCTCTTTCTCTGCATCTAGATTCCCACATCTCATTTGCCCCCTCTGATAACCCGCCTCTGATTCCATGCCTCTGATTCACTGCCTCAGATTCCCTGCCTCAGATACCCCGACTCAGATTTACCACCTCAGATTCCCCGCCTCAGATTCCCTGCCTCAGATTCCCTGCCTCAGATTCCCTGCCTCAGATTCCCTGCCTCAGATTCCCTGCCTCCAATTCCCCGCCTCTGATTCCCCGCCTCTGATTCCCAGCCACTGATTCCCAGCCTCTGAATCCCCGCCTCTGAATCCCCGCCTCTGATTCCCCGCCTCTGTTTCCCCGCCTCTGATTCCCCGCCTCTGATTCCCCGCCTCTGATTCCACGCCTCTGATTCCCCGCCTCTGATTCCAGGCCTCTTATTCCCCGCCTCTGATTCCCCACCTCTGATTGCCTGCCACTGAGTGCCTGCGTCTGATTCCCCGCCTCTGATTCCCCGCCTGTGATTCCCCACCTCTGTCTGTATGCCTCTCTTACGCCTCCACTTTTTCCCCTACACTCTTTCCACGCCTCTCTTTCCCTCCCTCAATTTCAACAACTCTGTTTGATCTGTTCTGTGTACCTCATTTTCAACACACAAGTTCCAACCACTATGTTTCACCCATCACTTTCCCCGCCTCTATTTTTCCGCCTATGTTTACCCGCCTCTGTTTATTCACCTGTTTCACTGCCTCTGATTCCCCGCCTCTGATTCCCCACCTCTGTCTCGACGCCTCTCTTTCGCCTCCACTCTTTCCCCTCCATTCTTTCTGTGCCTGTCTTTCCCTCCCTCAATTTCAACAACACTGTTTGATCTGTTTTGTGTACCTCATTTTAAACACACAAATTCCAACCACTATGTTTTGCCCGCCTCTTTCCCCGCCTCTATTTATCCACCTATGTTTACCTGCCTCTGTTTACCCGCCTGTTTCCCCGCCTCTGATTCCCCACCTTTCATTCCCAGCCACTCTTTCCCTGCCTCTATTTCCGCGCCTCTTTCTCTGCCTCTCTTTCCCCACATCCCTTTTCCTCCCGCTGATTCCCCGCCTCTGATTCCCCGCCTCTGATTCCCTGCCTCTGATTCCCCGCCTCTGATTCCCTGCCTCAGATTCCCTGCCTCAGATTCCCTGCCTCAGATTCCCTGCCTCTGATTCCCCGCCTCTGATTCCCCGCCTCTTATTCCCCACCTCGGATTCCCCGCCTCTGATTCCCCGCCTCTGCTTCCCTGCCTCAGATTCCCAGGCTCTGATTCCCTGCATCAGATTCCCTGACTCAGATTCCCTGCCTCTGATTCCCCGCCTCTGATTCCCTGCCTCTGATTCCCCGCCTCTGATTCCCTGCCTCAGATTCTCTGCCTCAGATTCCCTGCCTCAGATTCCCTGCCTCTGATTCCCCGCCTTTGATTCCCCGCCTCTGATACCCTGCCTCAGATTCCATGCCTCAGATTCCTTGCCTCAGATTACCTGCCTCTGATTCCCCACTTCTGATTCCCCGCCTCTTATTCCCCGCCTCTGATTTCCCGCCTCTAATTCCCCACCTCTGATTCCCTGCCTCTGTTTCCCCGCCACTGGATCCCCGCGTCTGATTCCCCGCCTCAGATTCCCCGGCTCTGATTCCCTGCCTGAGATTCCATGCCTCAGAATCCCCACCTCAGATTCCCTGCCTCAGATTCCCCGCCGCAGATTCCCCGCCTCAGATTCCCCACCTCAGATTCCCTGCCTCAGATTCCCCGCCTCAGATTCCCCGCCTCAGATTCCCTGCCTCAGATTCCTCGCCTCAGATTCCCTGCCTCAGATTCCCTGTCTCAGATTCCCTGCCTCAGATTCCCTTCATCTGATTCCCTTCATCTGATTCCCTGCCTCTGTTACCCTGCCTCTGATTCCCTGCCTCTGATTCCCCGCCTCTGATTCCCTGCCTCTGATTCCCTGCCTCTGATTGCCTGCCTCTGATTCCCTGCCTCTGATTCCCTGCCTCTGATTCCCTGCCTCTGATTCCGCACCTCTGATTCCACGCCTCTCTTTCCTTGTCTCTGATTCCCCGCCTCTGATTCCCTGACTCTGATACCCTGCCTCTCTTTGCCTGCCTCTATTTCCGTGCCTCTTTCTCTGCATCTAGGTTCCCAAATCTCATTTGCCCCCTCTGATAACCCGCCTCTGATTCCATGCCTCTGATTCACTGCCTCAGATTCCCTGCCTCAGATACCCCGACTCAGATTTACCGCCTCAGATTCCCTGTCTCAGATTTCCTGCCTCAGATTCCCTGCCTCAGATTCCCTGCCTCAGATTCCCTGCCTCCGATTCCCCGCCTCTGATTCCCCGCCTCTGATTCCCCGCCTCTGATTCCCAGCCTCTGAATCCCCGCCTCTGAATCCCCGCCTCTGATTCCCCGCCTCTGATTCCCCGCCTCTGATTCCCCACCTCTGATTACCCGCCTCTGATTCCCCGCCTCTGAATCCCCGCCTCTGATTCCCCGCCTCTGATTCCACGCCTCTGATTCCCCGCATCTGATTCCAGGCCTCTTATTCCCCGCCTCTGATTCCCCACCTCTGATTGCCTGCCACTGAGTGCCCGCCTCTGATTCCCCACCTCTGATTCCCCGCCTCTGATTCCCCACCTCTGTCTGTATGCCTCTCTTACGCCTCCACTTTTTCCCCTACACTCTTTCCGCGCCTCTCTTTCCCTCCCTCAATTTCAACAACTCTGTTTGATCTGTTCTGTGTACCTCATTTTCAACACACAAGTTCCAACCACTATGTTTCACCCATCACTTTCCCCGCCTCTATTTTTCCGCCTATGTTTACCCGCCTCTGTTTATTCACCTGTTTCACTGCCTCTGATTCCCCGCCTCTGATTCCCCACCTCTGTCTCGACGCCTCTCTTTCGCCTCCACTCTTTCCCCTCCATTCTTTCCGTGCCTGTCTTTCCCTCCCTCAATTTCAACAACACTGTTTGATCTGTTTTGTGTACCTCATTTTAAACACACAACTTCCAACAACTATGTTTTGCCCGCCTCTTTCCCCGCCTCTATTTATCCACCTATGCTTACCTGCCTCTGTTTACCCACCTGTTTCCCCGCCTCTGATTCCCCACCTTTCATTCCCCGCCACTCTTTCCCTGCCTCTATTTCCGCGCCTCTTTCTCTGCCTCTCTTTCCCCACATCCCTTTTCCTCCCGCTGATTCCCCGCCTCTGATTCCCCGCCTCTGATTCCCTGCCTCAGATTCCCTGCCTCAGATTCCCTGCCTCAGATTCCCTGCCTCTGATTCCCCGCCTCTGAATCCCCGCCTCTTATTCCCCGCCTCGGATTCCCCGCCTCTGATTCCCCGCCTCTGATTCCCTGCCTCAGATTCCCAGGCTCTGATTCCCTGCATCAGATTCCCTGCCTCAGATTCCCTGCCTCTGATTCCCCGCCTCTGATTCCCTGCCTCTGATTCCCCGCCTCTGATTCCCTGCCTCAGATTTTCTGCCTCAGATTCCCTGCCTCAGATTCCCGGCCTCTGATTCCCCGCCTTTGATTCCCCGCCTCTTATTCCCTGCCTCTGATTCCCCGCCTCTGATTCCCTGCCTGAGATTCCCTGCCTCAGATACCCCACCTCAGATACCCCGCCTCAGATTCCCCGCCTCAGATTCCCCGCCTCAGATTCCCCACCTCAGATTCCCCGCCTCAGATTCCCCGCCTCAGATTCCCCACCTCAGATTCCCCGCCTCAGATTCCCCGCCTCTGATACCCCGCCTCAGATTCCCCGCCTCAGATTCCCCGCCTCAGATTCCCCGCCTCAGATTCCCCGCCTCAGATTCCCCGCCTCAGATTCCCTGCCTCAGATTCCCTGCCTCTGATTGCCTGCCTCTGATTCCCTGCCTCTGATTCCCTGCCTCTGATTCCCTGCCTCTGATTCCCTGCCTCTGATTCCCTGCCTCTGATTCCCTGCCTCTGATTCCGCGCCTCTGATTCCACGCCTCTCTTTCCATATCTCTGATTCCCCGCCTCTGATTCCCTGCATCTGATACCCTGCCTCTCTTTGCCTGCCTCTATTTCGGTGCCTCTTTCTCTGCATCTAGTTTTCCACATCTCATTTGCCCACTCTGATAACCCGCCTCTGATTCCATGCCTCTGATTCCCCACCTCTGATTCCCCGCCTCTGATTCCCTGCCTTTGATTCCCCGCCTCTGATTCCCTGCCTCAGATTCCCTGCCTCAGATTCCCTGCCTGATTCCCTGCCTCAGATTCCCTGCCTCTGATTCCCCGCCTCTGATTCCCCTCCTCTGATTTGCCGCCTCTGATTCCCTGCCTCTGTTTCCCCGCCTCTGATTCCCCGCCTCTGATTCCCCGCCTCAGATTTCCCAGCTCTGATTCCCTGCCTGAGATTCCCTGCCTGAGATTCCCCACCTCAGATTCCCTGCCTCGGATTCCCCGCCTCAGATTCCCCGCCTCAGATTCCCCGCCTCATATTCCCTGCCTCAGATTCCCTGCCTCTGATTGCCTTCCTCTGATTCCCTGCCTCTGATTGCCTTCCTCTGATTCCCTGCCTCTGATTCCCTGCCACTGATTCCCTGCCTCAGATTCCCTGCCTCTGATTGCCTTCCTCTGATTCCCTGCCTCTGATTCCCTGCCTCTGATTCCCTGCCTCTGATTCCCTGCCTCTGATTCCGCACTTCTGATTCCACGCCTCTCTTTCCGTGTCTCTGATACCCTGCCTCTGATTCCCTGCCTCTGATACCCTGCCTCTCTTTGCCTGCCTCTATTTCCGTGCCACTTCCTCTGCATCTAGTTTCCCACATCTCATTTGCACCCTCTGATAACCCACCTCTGATTCCATGCCTCTGATTCCCCGCCTCTGATTCCCTGCCTCAGATTCCCTGCCTCAGATTCCTTGCCTCAGATTCCCTGCCTCTGATTCCCCGCTTCTGATTCCCCGCCTCTTATTCCCTGCCTCTGATTCCCCGCCTCTGATTCCCCACCTCTGATTCCCCGGCTCTGATTCCCTGCCTGAGATTCCCTGCCTCAGATACCCCACCTCAGATTCCCCGCCTCAGATTCCCCGCCTCAGATTCCCCGCCTCAGATTCCCCGCCTCAGATTCCCCGCCTCAGATTCCCCACCTCAGATTCCCCGCCTCAGATTCCCCGCCTCAGATTCCCCGCCTCAGATTCCCCGCCTCAGATTCCCCGCCTCAGATTCCCCGCCTCAGATTCCCCGCCTCAGATTCCCCGCCTCAGATTCCCCGCCTCAGATTCCCTGCCTCAGATTCCCTGCCTCTGATTGCCTGCCTCTGATTCCCTGCCTCAGATTCCCTTCATCTGATTCCCTTCATCTGATTCCCTGCCTCTGTTACCCTGCCTCTGATTCCCTGCCTCTGATTCCCCGCCTCTGATTCCCTGCCTCTGATTCCCTGCCTCTGATTGCCTGCCTCTGATTCCCTGCCTCTGATTCCCTGCCTCTGATTCCCTGCCTCTGATTCCGCACCTCTGATTCCACGCCTCTCTTTCCTTGTCTCTGATTCCCCGCCTCTGATTCCCTGCCTCTGATACCCTGCCTCTCTTTGCCTGCCTCTATTTCCGTGCCTCTTTCTCTGCATCTAGGTTCCCAAATCTCATTTGCCCACTCTGATAACCCGCCTCTGATTCCATGCCTCTGATTCACTGCCTCAGATTCCCTGCCTCAGATACCCCGACTCAGATTTACCGCCTCAGATTCCCTGTCTCAGATTTCCTGCCTCAGATTCCCTGCCTCAGATTCCCTGCCTCAGATTCCCTGCCTCCGATTCCCCGCCTCTGATTCCCCGCCTCTGATTCCCCGCCTCTGATTCCCAGCCTCTGAATCCCCACCTCTGAATCCCCGCCTCTGATTCCCCGCCTCTGTTTCCCCGCCTCTGATTCCCCGCCTCTGATTCCACGCCTCTGATTCCCCGCCTCTGATTCCAGGCCTCTTATTCCCCGCCTCTGATTCCCCACCTCTGATTGCCTGCCACTGATTGCCCGCCTCTGATTCCCCGCCTCTGATTCCCCGCCTCTGATTCCCCACCTCTGTCTGTATGCCTCTCTTTCGCCTCCACTCTTTCCCCTCCACTCTTTCCGTGCCTGTCTTTCCCTCCCTCAATTTCAACAACACTGTTTGATCTGTTTTGTGTACCTCATTTTAAACACACAACTTCCAACCACTATGTTTTGCCCGCCTCTTTCCCCGCCTCTATTTATCCACCTATGTTTACCTGCCTCTGTTTACCCGCCTGTTTCCCCGCCTCTGATTCCCCACCTTTCATTCCCCACCTCTCTTTCCCTGCCTCTATTTCCGCGCCTCTTTCTCTGCCTCTCTTTCCTCACATCTCTTTTCCTCCCACTGATTCCCCGCCTCTGATTCCCTGCCTCTGATTCCCTGCCTCTGATTCCCCACCTCTGATTCACTGCCTCAGATTCCCTGCCTCAGATTCCCTGCCTCAGATTCCCGGCCTCTGATTCCCCGCCTCTGATTCCCCGCCTCTTATTTCCCGCCTCTGATTCCCCGCCTCTGATTCCCCGCCTCTGATTCCCTGCCTCAGATTCCCCGGCTCTGATTCCCTGCATCAGATTCCCTGTCTCAGATTCCCTGCCTCTGATTCCCCGCCTCTGATTCCCTGCCTCTGATTCCCCGCCTCTGATTCCCTGCCTCAGATTCCCTGCCTCAGATTCCCTGCCTCAGATTCCCTGCCTCTGATTCCCCGCCTTTGATTCCCCGCCCCTTATTCCCCGCCTCTGATTCCCCGCCTCTGATTCCCCGCCTCTGATTCCCTGCCTCTGTTTCCCCGCCTCTGAGTCCCCGCCTCTGATTCCCCGCCTCAGATTCCCCGGCTCTGATTCCCTGCCTGAGATTCCCTGCCTCAGATACCCCGCCTCAGATTCCCCGCCTCAGATTCCCTGCCTCAGATTCCCTGCCTCAGATTCCCTGCCTCTGATACCCCGCCTTTGATTCCCCGCCTCTTATTCCCCGCCTCTGATTCCCCACCTCTGATTCCCCGCCTCTGATTCCCTGCCTCTGTTTCCCCGCCTCTGAATCCCCGCCTCTGATTCCCCGCCTCAGATTCCCCGGCTCTGATTCCCTGCCTGAGATTCCCTGCCTCAGATACCCTGCCTCAGATTCCCCGCCTCAGATTCCCCGTCTCAGATTCCCCGCCTCAGATTCCCCGCCTCAGATTCCCCGCCTCAGATTCCCCGCCTCAGATTCCCCGCCTCAGATTCCCCGCCTCAGATTCCCCGCCTCAGATTCCCTGCCTCAGATTCCCTGCCTCTTCTTGCCTGCCTCTATTTCCGTGCCTCTTTCTCTGCATCTAGATTCCCATATCTCATTTGCCCCCTCTGATAACCCGCCTCTGATTCCATGCCTCTGATTCACTGCCCCAGATTCCCTGCCTCAGATACCCTGACTCAGATTCCCTGCCTCTGATTCCCCGCCTTTGATTCCCCGCCTCTGATTCCCTGCCTCAGATTCCATGCCTCAGATTCCTTGCCTCAGATTACCTGCCTCTGATTCCCCACTTCTGATTCCCCGCCTCTTATTCCCCGCCTCTGATTTCCCGCCTCTAATTCCCCACCTCTGATTCCCTGCCTCTGTTTCCCCGCCACTGGTTCCCCGCGTCTGATTCCCCGCCTCAGATTCCCCGGCTCTGATTCCCTGCCTGAGATTCCATGCCTCAGAATCCCCACCTCAGATTCCCTGCCTCAGATTCCCCGCCGCAGATTCCCCGCCTCAGATTCCCCACCTCAGATTCCCTGCCTCAGATTCCCCGCCTCAGATTCCCCGCCTCAGATTCCCTGCCTCAGATTCCTCGCCTCAGATTCCCTGCCTCAGATTCCCTGCCTCAGATTCCCTGCCTCAGATTCCCTTCATCTGATTCCCTTCATCTGATTCCCTGCCTCTGTTACCCTGCCTCTGATTCCCTGCCTCTGATTCCCCGCCTCTGATTCCCTGCCTCTGATTCCCTGCCTCTGATTGCCTGCCTCTGATTCCCTGCCTCTGATTCCCTGCCTCTGATTCCCTGCCTCTGATTCCGCACCTCTGATTCCACGCCTCTCTTTCCTTGTCTCTGATTCCCCGCCTCTGATTCCCTGACTCTGATACCCTGCCTCTCTTTGCCTGCCTCTATTTCGGTGCCTCTTTCTCTGCATCTAGTTTTCCACATCTCATTTGCCCACTCTGATAACCCGCCTCTGATTCCATGCCTCTGATTCCCCACCTCTGATTCCCCGCCTCTGATTCCCTGCCTTTGATTCCCCGCCTCTGATTCCCTGCCTCAGATTCCCTGCCTCAGATTCCCTGCCTGATTCCCTGCCTCAGATTCCCTGCCTCTGATTCCCCGCCTCTGATTCCCCTCCTCTGATTCGCCGCCTCTGATTCCCTGCCTCTGTTTCCCCGCCTCTGATTCCCCGCCTCTGATTCCCCGCCTCAGATTTCCCAGCTCTGATTCCCTGCCTGAGATTCCCTGCCTGAGATTCCCCACCTCAGATTCCCTGCCTCAGATTCCCCGCCTCAGATTCCCCGCCTCAGATTCCCCGCCTCATATTCCCTGCCTCAGATTCCCTGCCTCTGATTGCCTTCCTCTGATTCCCTGCCTCTGATTCCCTGCCACTGATTCCCTGCCTCTGATTCCCTGCCTCTGATTCCCTGCCTCTGATTCCGCACCTCTGATTCCACGCCTCTCTTTCCGTGTCTCTGATACCCTGCCTCTGATTCCCTGCCTCTGATACCCTGCCTCTCTTTGCCTGCCTCTATTTCCGTGCCACTTCCTCTGCATCTAGTTTCCCACATCTCATTTGCACCCTCTGATAACCCACCTCTGATTCCATGCCTCTGATTCCCCGCCTCTGATTCCCCACCTCTGATTCCCTGCCTCAGATTCCCTGCCTCAGATTCCTTGCCTCAGATTCCCTGCCTCTGATTCCCCGCTTCTGATTCCCCGCCTCTTATTCCCTGCCTCTGATTCCCCGCCTCTGATTCCCCACCTCTGATTCCCCGGCTCTGATTCCCTGCCTGAGATTCCCTGCCTCAGATACCCCACCTCAGATTCCCCGCCTCAGATTCCCCGCCTCAGATTCCCCGCCTCAGATTCCCCGCCTCAGATTCCCCGCCTCAGATTCCCCACCTCAGATTCCCCGCCTCAGATTCCCCGCCTCAGATTCCCCGCCTCAGATTCCCCGCCTCAGATTCCCCGCCTCAGATTCCCCGCCTCAGATTCCCCGCCTCAGATTCCCCGCCTCAGATTCCCCGCCTCAGATTCCCTGCCTCAGATTCCCTGCCTCTGATTGCCTGCCTCTGATTCCCTGCCTCTGATTCCCTGCCTCAGATTCCCTGCCTCAGATTCCCTTCATCTGATTCCCTTCATCTGATTCCCTGCCTCTGTTACCCTGCCTCTGATTCCCTGCCTCTGATTCCCCGCCTCTGATTCCCTGCCTCTGATTCCCTGCCTCTGATTGCCTGCCTCTGATTCCCTGCCTCTGATTCCCTGCCTCTGATTCCCTGCCTCTGATTCCGCACCTCTGATTCCACGCCTCTCTTTCCTTGTCTCTGATTCCCCGCCTCTGATTCCCTGCCTCTGATACCCTGCCTCTCTTTGCCTGCCTCTATTTCCGTGCCTCTTTCTCTGCATCTAGGTTCCCAAATCTCATTTGCCCCCTCTGATAACCCGCCTCTGATTCCATGCCTCTGATTCACTGCCTCAGATTCCCTGCCTCAGATACCCCGACTCAGATTTACCGCCTCAGATTCCCTGTCTCAGATTTCCTGCCTCAGATTCCCCGCCTCCGATTCCCCGCCTCTGATTCCCCGCCTCTGATTCCCCGCCTCTGATTCCCAGCCTCTGAATCCCCACCTCTGAATCCCCGCCTCTGATTCCCCGCCTCTGTTTCCCCGCCTCTGATTCCCCGCCTCTGATTCCACGCCTCTGATTCCCCGCCTCTGATTCCCCACCTCTGATTGCCTGCCACTGATTGCCCGCCTCTGATTCCCCGCCTCTGAATCCCCGCCTCTGATTCCCCACCTCTGTCTGTATGCCTCTCTTTCGCCTCCGCTTTTTCCCCTACACTCTTTCCGCGCCTCTCTTTCCCTCCCTCAATTTGAACAACTCTGTTTGATCTGTTCTGTGTACCTCATTTTCAACACACAAGTTCCAACCACTATGTTTCACCCATCACTTTCCCCGCCTCTATTTTTCCGCCTATGTTTACCCGCCTCTGTTTACCCACCTGTTTCACCGCCTCTGATTCCCCGCCTCTGATTCCCCACCTCTGTCTCGACGCCTCTCTTTCGCCTCCACTCTTTCCCCTCCACTCTTTCCGTGCCTGTCTTTCCCTCCCTCAATTTCAACAACACTGTTTGATCTGTTTTGTGTACCTCATTTTAAACACACAACTTCCAACCACTATGTTTTGCCCGCCTCTTTCCCCGCCTCTATTTATCCACCTATGTTTACCTGCCTCTGTTTACCCGCCTGTTTCCCCGCCTCTGATTCCCCACCTTTCATTCCCCACCTCTCTTTCCCTGCCTCTATTTCTGCGCCTCTTTCTCTGCCTCTCTTTCCTCACATCTCTTTTCCTCCCACTGATTCCCCGCCTCTGATTCCCTGCCTCTGATTCCCTGCCTCTGATTCCCCACCTCTGATTCACTGCCTCAGATTCCCTGCCTCAGATTCCCTGCCTCAGATTCCCGGCCTCTGATTCCCCGCCTCTGATTCCCCGCCTCTTATTTCCCGCCTCTGATTCCCCGCCTCTGATTCCCCGCCTCTGATTCCCTGCCTCAGATTCCCCGGCTCTGATTCCCTGCATCAGATTCCCTGTCTCAGATTCCCTGCCTCTGATTCCCCGCCTCTGATTCCCTGCCTCTGATTCCCCGCCTCTGATTCCCTGCCTCAGATTCCCTGCCTCAGATTCCCTGCCTCAGATTCCCTGCCTCTGATTCCCCGCCTTTGATTCCCCGCCCCTTATTCCCCGCCTCTGATTCCCCGCCTCTGATTCCCCGCCTCTGATTCCCTGCCTCTGTTTCCCCGCCTCTGAGTCCCCGCCTCTGATTCCCCGCCTCAGATTCCCCGGCTCTGATTCCCTGCCTGAGATTCCCTGCCTCAGATACCCCGCCTCAGATTCCCCGCCTCAGATTCCCTGCCTCAGATTCCCTGCCTCAGATTCCCTGCCTCTGATACCCCGCCTTTGATTCCCCGCCTCTTATTCCCCGCCTCTGATTCCCCACCTCTGATTCCCCGCCTCTGATTCCCTGCCTCTGTTTCCCCGCCTCTGAATCCCCGCCTCTGATTCCCCGCCTCAGATTCCCCGGCTCTGATTCCCTGCCTGAGATTCCCTGCCTCAGATACCCTGCCTCAGATTCCCCGCCTCAGATTCCCCGTCTCAGATTCCCCGCCTCAGATTCCCCGCCTCAGATTCCCCGCCTCAGATTCCCCGCCTCAGATTCCCCGCCTCAGATTCCCCGCCTCAGATTCCCCGCCTCAGATTCCCTGCCTTAGATTCCCTGCCTCTTCTTGCCTGCCTCTATTTCCGTGCCTCTTTCTCTGCATCTAGATTCCCATATCTCATTTGCCCCCTCTGATAACCCGCCTCTGATTCCATGCCTCTGATTCACTGCCCCAGATTCCCTGCCTCAGATACCCTGACTCAGATTTACCACCTCAGATTCCCCGCCTCAGATTCCCTGCCTCAGATTCCCTGCCTCAGATTCCCTGCCTCAGATTCCCTGCCTCAGATTCCCTGCCTCCGATTCCCCGCCTCTGATTCCCCGCCTCTGATTCCCAGCCACTGATTCCCAGCCTCTGAATCCCCGCCTCTGAATCCCCGCCTCTGATTCCCCGCCTCTGTTTCCCCGCCTCTGATTCCCCGCCTCTGATTCCCCGCCTCTGATTCCACGCCTCTGATTCCCCGCATCTGATTCCAGGCCTCTTATTCCCCGCCTCTGATTCCCCACCTCTGATTGCCTGCCACTGAGTGCCCGCCTCTGATTCCCCGCCTCTGATTCCCCGCCTCTGATTCCCCACCTCTGTCTGTATGCCTCTCTTACGCCTCCACTTTTTCCCCTACACTCTTTCCGCGCCTCTCTTTCCCTCCCTCAATTTCAACAACTCTGTTTGTTCTGTTCTGTGTACCTCATTTTCAACACACAAGTTCCAACCACTATGTTTCACCCATCACTGTCCCCGCCTCTATTTTTCCGCCTATGTTTACCCGCCTCTGTTTATTCACCTGTTTCACTGCCTCTGATTCCCCATCTCTGATTCCCCACCTCTGTCTCGACGCCTCTCTTTCGCCTCCACTCTTTCCCCTCCATTCTTTCCGTGCCTGTCTTTCCCTCCCTCAATTTCAACAACACTGTTTGATCTGTTTTGTGTACCTCATTTTAAACACACAAGTTCCAACCACTATGTTTTGCCCGCCTCTTTCCCCGCCTCTATTTATCCACCTATGTTTACCTGCCTCTGTTTACCCGCCTGTTTCCCCGCCTCTGATTCCCCACCTTTCATTCCCCGCCACTCTTTCCCTGCCTCTATTTCCGCGCCTCTTTCTCTGCCTCTCTTTCCCCACATCCCCTTTCCTCCCGCTGATTCCCCGCCTCTGATTCCCCGCCTCTGATTCCCTGCCTCTGATTCCCCGCCTCTGATTCCCTGCCTCAGATTCCCTGCCTCAGAATCCCTGCCTCAGATTCCCTGCCTCTGATTCCCCGCCTCTGATTCCCCGCCTCTTATTCCCCGCCTCGGATTCCCCGCCTCTGATTCCCCGCCTCTGATTCCCTGCCTCAGATTCCCAGGCTCTGATTCCCTGCATCAGATTCCCTGCCTCAGATTCCCTGCCTCTGATTCCCCGCCTCTGATTCCCTGCCTCTGATTCCCCGCCTCTGATTCCCTGCCTCAGATTCTCTGCCTCAGATTCCCTGCCTCAGATTCCCTGCCTCTGATTCCCCGCCTTTGATTCCCCGCCTCTTATTCCCCGCCTCTGATTCCCCGCCTCTGATTCCCCGCCTCTGATTCCCTGCCTCTGTTTCCCCGCCTCTGATTCCCCGCCTCATATTCCCCGGCTCAGATTCCCTGCCTGAGATTCCCTGCCTGAGACACCCCACCTCAGATTCCCCGCCTCAGATTCCCCGCCTCAGATTCCCCGCCTCAGATTCCCCGCCTCAGATTCCCCACCTCAGATTCCCCGCCTCAGATTCCCCGCCTCAGATTCCCCGCCTCAGATTCCCCGCCTCAGATTCCCCACCTCAGATTCCCCGCCTCAGATTCCCCGCCTCAGATTCCCCACCTCAGATTCCCCGCCTCAGATTCCCCGCGTCAGATTCCCCGCCTCAGATTCCCCACCTCAGATTCCCCGCCTCAGATTCCCCGCGTCAGATTCCCCGCCTCAGATTCCCAGCCTCAGATTCCCCGCCTCTGATTCCCTGCCTCTGATTCCCTGCCTCTGATTCCCTGCCTCTGATTCCCTGCCTCTGATTCCCTGCCTCTGATTCCCTGCCTCTGATTCCGCGCCTCTGATTCCACGCCTCTCTTTCCGTATCTCTGATTCCCCGCCTCTGATTCCCTGCATCTGATACCCTGCCTCTCTTTGCCTGCCTCTATTTCGGTGCCTCTTTCTCTGCATCTAGTTTCCCACATCTCATTTGCCCACTCTGATAACCCGCCTCTGATTCCATGCCTCTGATTCCCCGCCTCTGATTCCCCGCCTCTGATTCCCTGCCTTTGATTCCCCGCCTCTGATTCCCCGCCTCTGATTCCTCGCCTCTTATTCCCCGCCTCTGATTCCCCGCCTCTGATTCCCCGCCTCTGATTCCCTGCCGCTGTTTCCCCGCCTCTGATTCCCCGCCTCTGATTCCCCGCCTCAGATTTCCCGGCTCTGATTCCCTGCCTGAGATTCCCTGCCTGAGATTCCCCGCCTCAGATTCCCTGCCTCAGATTCCCCGCCTCAGATTCCCCGCCTCAGATTCCCCGCCTCAGATTCCCCGTCTCAGATTCTCCGCCTCAGATTCCCCGCCTCAGATTCCCCGCCTCATATTCCCTGCCTCAGATTCCCTGCCTCTGATTGCCTTCCTCTGATTCCCTGCCACTGATTCCCTGCCTCTGATTCCCTGCCTCTGATTCCCTGCCTCTTATTCCCTGCCTCTGATTCCCTGCCTCTGATTCCGCACCTCTGATTCCACGCCTCTCTTTCCGTGTCTCTGATTCCCTGCCTCTGATTCCCTGCCTCTGATACCCTGCCTCTCTTTGCCTGCCTCTATTTCCGTGCCTCTTCCTCTGCATCTAGTTTCCCACATGTCATTTGCACCCCCTGATAACCCACCCCTGATTCCATGCCTCTGATTCCCCGCCTCTGATTCCCCGCCTCTGATTCTCTGCCTCAGATTCCCTGCCTCACATTCCTTGCCTCAGATTCCCTGCCTCTGATTCCCCGCTTCTGATTCCCCGCCTCTTATTCCCCGCCTCTGATTCCCCGCCTCTGATTCCCCACCTCTGATTCCCTGCCTCTGTTTCCCCGCCTCTGGTTCCCCGCGTCTGATTCCCCGACTCAGATTCCCTGGCTCTGATTCCCTGCCTGAGATTCCATGCCTCAGAATCCCCGCCTCAGATTCCCCGCCGCAGATTCCCCGCCTCAGATTCCCCGCCTCAGATTCCCTGCCTCAGATTCCCCGCCTCAGATTCCCCGCCTCAGATTCCCTGCCTCAGATTCCTCACCTCAGATTCCCTGCCTCAGATTCCCTGCCTCAGATTCCCTTCATCTGATTCCCTTCATCTGATTCCCTGCCTCTGTTACCCTGCCTCTGATTCCCTGCCTCTGATTCCCCGCCTCTGATTCCCTGCCTCTGATTCCCTGCCTCTGATTGCCTGCCTCTGATTCCCTGCCTCTGATTCCCTGCCTCTGATTCCCTGCCTCTGATTCCGCACCTCTGATTCCACGCCTCTCTTTCCTTGTCTCTGATTCCCCGCCTCTGATTCCCTGCCTCTGATACCCTGCCTCTCTTTGCCTGCCTCTATTTCCGTGCCTCTTTCTCTGCATCTAGGTTCCCAAATCTCATTTTCCCCCTCTGATAACCCGCCTCTGATTCCATGCCTCTGATTCTCTGCCTCAGATTCCCTGCCTCAGATACCCCGACTCAGATTTACCGCCTCAGATTCCCCGCCTCAGATTCCCTGTCTCAGATTTCCTGCCTCAGATTTCCTGCCTCAGATTCCCTGCCTCAGATTCCCTTCCTCCGATTCCCCGCCTCTGATTCCCCGCCTCTGATTCCCCGCCTCTGATTCCCAGCCTCTGAATCCCCGCCTCTGAATCCCCGCCTCTGATTCCCCGCCTCTGATTCCCCGCCTCTGATTCCACGCCTCTGATTCCCCGCCTCTGATTCCCCGCCTCTGATTCCCCACCTCTGTCTGTATGCCTCTCTTTCGCCTCCGCTTTTTCCCCTACACTCTTTCCGCGCCTCTCTTTCCCTCCCTCAATTTGAACAACTCTGTTTGATCTGTTCTGTGTACCTCATTTTCAACACACAAGTTCCAACCACTATGTTTCACCCATCACTTTCCCCGCCTCTATTTTTCCGCCTATGTTTACCCGCCTCTGTTTACCCACCTGTTTCACTGCCTCTGATTCCACGCCTCTGATTCCCCACCTCTGTCTCGACGCCTCTCTTTCGCCTCCACTCTTTCCCCTCCACTCTTTCTGTGCCTGTCTTTCCCTCCCTCAATTTCAACAACACTGTTTGATCTGTTTTGTGTACCTCATTTTAAACACACAACTTCCAACCACTATGTTTTGCCCGCCTCTTTCCCCGCCTCTATTTATCCACCTATGTTTACCTGCCTCTGTTTACCCGCCTGTTTCCCCGCCTCTGATTCCCCACCTTTCATTCCCCGCCTCTCTTTCCCTGCCTCTATTTCCGCGCCTCTTTCTCTGCCTCTCTTTCCTCACATCTCTTTTCCTCCCGCTGATTCCCCGCCTCTGATTCCCCGCCTCTGATTCCCTGCCTCTGATTCCCCGCCTCTGATTCCCTGCCTCAGATTCCCTGCCTCAGATTCCCTGCCTCAGATTCCCGGCCTCTGATTCCCCGCCTCTGATTCCCCGCCTCTTATTTCCCGCCTCTGATTCCCCGCCTCTGAATCCCCGCCTCTGATTCCCTGCCTCAGATTCCCCGGCTCTGATTCCCTGCATCAGATTCCCTGCCTCAGATTCCCTGCCTCTGATTCCCCGCCTCTGATTCCCTGCCTCTGATTCCCCGCCTCTGATTCCCTGCCTCAGATTCCCTGCCTCAGATTCCCTGCCTCAGATTCCCTGCCTCTGATTCCCCGCCTTTGATTCCCCGCCTCTTATTCCCCGCCTCTGATTCCCCGCCTCTGATTCCCCACCTCTGATTCCCTGCCTCTGTTTCCCCGCCTCTAAATCCCCGCCTCTGATTCCCCGCCTCAGATTCCCCGGCTCTGATTCCCTGCCTGAGATTCCCTGCCTCAGATACCCCGCCTCAGATTCCCCGCATCAGATTCCCCGTCTCAGATTCCCCGCCTCAGATTCCCCGCCTCAGATTCCCCGCATCTGATTCCCCGCCTCAGATTCCCCGCCTCAGATTCCCCGCCTCAGATTCCCCGCCTCAGATTCCCCGCCTCAGATTCCCTGCCTCAGATTCCCTGCCTCTTTTTGCCTGCCTCTATTTCCGTTCCTCTCTCTCTGCATCTAGATTCCCACATCTCATTTGCCCCCTCTGATAACCCGCCTCTGATTCCATGCCTCTGATTCACTGCCTCAGATTCCCTGCCTCAGATACCCCGACTCAGATTTACCACCTCAGATTCCCCGCCTCAGATTCCCTGCCTCAGATTCCCTGCCTCAGATTCCCTGCCTCAGATTCCCTGCCTCAGATTCCCTGCCTCCAATTCCCAGCCTCTGAATCCCCGCCTCTGATTCCCCGCCTCTGTTTCCCCGCCTCTGATTCCCCGCCTCTGATTCCCCGCCTCTGATTCCACGCCTCTGATTCCCCGCATCTGATTCCAGGCCTCTTATTCCCCGCCTCTGATTCCCCACCTCTGATTGCCTGCCACTGAGTGCCTGCGTCTGATTCCCCGCCTCTGATTCCCCGCCTGTGATTCCCCACCTCTGTCTGTATGCCTCTCTTACGCCTCCACTTTTTCCCCTACACTCTTTCCACGCCTCTCTTTCCCTCCCTCAATTTCAACAACTCTGTTTGATCTGTTCTGTGTACCTCATTTTCAACACACAAGTTCCAACCACTATCTTTCACCCATCACTTTCCCCGCCTCTATTTTTCCGCCTATGTTTACCCGCCTCTGTTTATTCACCTGTTTCACTGCCTCTGATTCCCCGCCTCTGATTCCCCACCTCTGTCTCGACGCCTCTCTTTCGCCTCCACTCTTTCCCCTCCATTCTTTCTGTGCCTGTCTTTCCCTCCCTCAATTTCAACAACACTGTTTGATCTGTTTTGTGTACCTCATTTTAAACACACAAATTCCAACCACTATGTTTTGCCCGCCTCTTTCCCCGCCTCTATTTATCCACCTATGTTTACCTGCCTCTGTTTACCCGCCTGTTTCCCCGCCTCTGATTCCCCACCTTTCATTCCCAGCCACTCTTTCCCTGCCTCTATTTCCGCGCCTCTTTCTCTGCCTCTCTTTCCCCACATCCCTTTTCCTCCCGCTGATTCCCCGCCTCTGATTCCCCGCCTCTGATTCCCTGCCTCTGATTCCCCCCTCTGATTCCCTGCCTCAGATTCCCTGCCTCAGATTCCCTGCCTCAGATTCCCTGCCTCTGATTCCCCGCCTCTGATTCCCCGCCTCTTATTCCCCACCTCGGATTCCCCGCCTCTGATTCCCCGCCTCTGCTTCCCTGCCTCAGATTCCCAGGCTCTGATTCCCTGCATCAGATTCCCTGACTCAGATTCCCTGCCTCTGATTCCCCGCCTCTGATTCCCTGCCTCTGATTCCCCGCCTCTGATTCCCTGACTCTGATTCTCTGCCTCAGATTCCCTGCCTCAGATTCCCTGCCTCTGATTCCCCGCCTTTGATTCCCCGCCTCTTATTCCCCACCTCTGATTCACCGCCTCTGATTCCCTGCCTCTGATTCCCTGCCTCTGTTTCCCCGCCTCTGATTCCCCGCCTCTGATTCCCCGCCTCAGATTCCCCGGCTCTGATTCCCTGCCTGAGATTCCCTGCCTCAGATACCCCACCTCAGATTCCCCGCCTCAGATTCCCCGCCTCAGATTCCCCGCCTCAGATTCCCCGCCTCAGATTCCCCGCCTCAGATTCCCCGCCTCAGATTTCCCGACTCAGATTCCCCTCCTCAGATTCCCCGCCTCAGATTCCCCGCCTCAGATTCCCCGCCTCAGATTCCCCGCCTCAGATTCCCCGCCTCAGATTCCCCGCCTCAGATTCCCCGCCTCAGATTCCCCGCCTCAGATTCCCTGCCTCAGATTCCCTGCCTCTGATTGCCTGCCTCTGATTCCCTGCCTCTGATTCCCTGCCTCTGATTCCCTGCCTCTGATTCCCTGCCTCTGATTCCCTGCCTCTGATTCCCTGCCTCTAATTCCGCGCCTCTGATTCCACGCCTCTCTTTCCGTATCTCTGATTCCCCCCTCTGATTCCCTGCATCTGATACCCTGCCTCTCTTTGCCTGCCTCTATTTCGGTGCCTCTTTCTCTGCATCTAGTTTCCCACATCTCATTTCCCCACTCTGATAACCCGCCTCTGATTCCATGCCTCTGATTCCCCGCCTCTGATTCCCCGCCTCTGATTCCCTGCCTTTGATTCCCCGCCTCTGATTCCCTGCCTCAGATTCCCTGCCTCAGATTCCCTGCCTCAGATTCCCTGCCTCAGATTCCCTGTCTCTGATTCCCCGCCTCTTATTCCCCGCCTCTGATTCCCCGCCTCTGATTCCCCGCCTCTGATTCCCTGCCTCTGTTTCCCCGCCTCTGATTCCCCGCCTCTGATTCCCCGCCTCAGATTTCCCGGCTCTGATTCCCAGCCTGAGATTCCCTGCCTGAGATTCCCCGCCTCAGATTCCCTGCCTCAGATTCTCCGCCTCAGATTGCCCGCCTCAGATTCCCCGCCTCAGATTCCCCGTCTCAGATTCCCCGCCTCAGATTCCCCGCCTCAGATTCCCTGCCTCTGATTGCCTTCCTCTGATTCCCTGCCTCTGATTCCCTGCCTCTGATTCCCTGCCTCTGATTCCCTGCCTCTGATTCCCTGCCTCTGATTCCCTGCCTCTGATTCCGCACCTCTGATTCCACGCCTCTCTTTCCGTGTCTCTGATTCCCTGCCTCTGATTCCCTGCCTCTGATACCCTGCCTCTCTTTGCCTGCCTCTATTTCCGTGCCTCTTCCTCTGCATCTAGTTTCCCACATCTCATTTGCACCCTCTGATAACCCACCTCTGATTCCATGCCTCTGATTCCCCGCCTCTGATTACCCACCTCTGATTCCCTGCCTCTGATTCCCTGCCTCAGATTCCCTGCCTCAGATTCCTTGCCTCAGATTCCCTGCCTCTGATTCCCCGCTTCTGATTCCCCGCCTCTTATTTTCCACCTCTGATTCCCCGCCTCTGATTCCCCACCTCTGATTCCCTGCCTCTGTTTCCCCGCCTCTGGTTCCCCGCGTCTGATTCCCCGCCTCAGATTCCCCGGCTCTGATTCCCTGCCTGAGATTCCATGCCTCAGAATCCCCGCCTCAGATTCCCTGCCTCAGATTCCCCGCCGCAGATTCCCCGCCTCAGATTCCCCGCCTCAGATTCCCTGTCTCAGATTCCCTGCCTCAGATTCCCCGCCTCAGATTCCCTGCCTCAGATTCCTCGCCTCAGATTCCCTGCCTCAGATTCCCTGCCTCAGATTCCCTTCATCTGATTCCCTTCATCTGATTCCCTGCCTCTGTTACCCTGCCTCTGATTCCCTGCCTCTGATTCCCCGCCTCTGATTCCCTGCCTCTGATTCCCTGCCTCTGATTGCCTGCCTCTGATTCCCTGCCTCTGATTCCCTGCCTCTGATTCCCTGCCTCTGATTCCGCACCTCTGATTCCACAACTCTCTTTCCTTGTCTCTGATTCCCCGCCTCTGATTCCCTTCCTCTGATACCCTGCCTCTCTTTGCCTGCCTCTATTTCCGTGCCTCTTTCTCTGCACCTAGGTTCCCAAATCTCATTTGCCCCCTCTGATAACCCGCCTCTGATTCCATGCCTCTGATTCACTGCCTCAGATTCCCTGCCTCAGATACCCCGACTCAGATTTACCGCCTCAGATTCCCCGCCTCAGATTCCCTGTCTCAGATTTCCTGCCTCAGATTCCCTGCCTCAGATTCCCTGCCTCAGATTCCCTGCCTCCAATTCCCCGCCTCTGATTCCCCGCCTCTGATTCCCCGCCTCTGATTCCCAGCCTCTGAATCCCCGCCTCTGAATCCCCGCCTCTGATTCCCCGCCTCTGTTTCCCCGCCTCTGAATCCCCGCACCTGATTCCCCGCCTCTGATTCCACGCCTCTGATTCCCCGCCTCTGATTCCAGGCCTCTGATTCCCTGCCTCAGATTCCCTGCCTCAGAATCCCTGCCTCAGATTCCCTGCCTCTGATTCCCCGCCTCTGATTCCCCGCCTCTTATTCCCCGCCTCGGATTCCCCGCCTCTGATTCCCCGCCTCTGATTCCCTGCCTCAGATTCCCAGGCTCTGATTCCCTGCATCAGATTCCCTGCCTCAGATTCCCTGCCTCTGATTCCCCGCCTCTGATTCCCTGCCTCTGATTCCCCGCCTCTGATTCCCTGCCTCAGATTCTCTGCCTCAGATTCCCTGCCTCAGATTCCCTGCCTCTGATTCCCCGCCTTTGATTCCCCGCCTCTTATTCCCCGCCTCTGATTCCCCGCCTCTGATTCCCCGCCTCTGATTCCCTGCCTCTGTTTCCCCGCCTCTGATTCCCCGCCTCTGTTTCCCCGCCTCATATTCCCCGGCTCAGATTCCCTGCCTGAGATTCCCTGCCTCAGATACCCCACCTCAGATTCCCCGCCTCAGATTCCCCGCCTCAGATTCCCCGCCTCAGATTCCCCGCCTCAGATTCCCCACCTCAGATTCCCCGCCTCAGATTCCCCGCCTCAGATTCCCCGCCTCAGATTCCCCGCCTCAGATACCCCACCTCAGATTCCCCGCCTCAGATTCCCCGCCTCAGATTCCCCGCCTCAGATTCCCCGCCTCAGATTCCCCGCCTCAGATTCCCTGCCTCAGATTCCCTGCCTGTGATTGCCTGCCTCTGATTCCCTGCCTCTGATTCCCTTCCTTTGATTCCCTGCCTCTGATTCCCTGCCTCTAATTCCGCGCCTCTGATTCCACGCTTCTCTTTCCGTATCTCTGATTCCCCCCTCTGATTCCCTGCATCTGATACCCTGCCTCTCTTTGCCTGCCTCTATTTCGGTGCCTCTTTCTCTGCATCTAGTTTCCCACATCTCATTTGCCCACTCTGATAACCCGCCTCTGATTCCATGCCTCTGATTCCCTGCCTCTGATTCCCTGCCTCTGATTCCCTGCCTCTGATTCCCTGCCTCTGATTCCCTGCCTCTGATTCCGCACTTCTGATTCCACGCCTCTCTTTCCGTGTCTCTGATTCCCTGCCTCTGATTCCCTGCCTCTGATACCCTGCCTCTCTTTGCCTGCCTCTATTTCCGTGCCTCTTCCTCTGCATCTAGTTTCCCACATCTCATTTGCACCCTCTGATAACCCACCTCTGATTCCATGCCTCTGATTCCCCGCCTCTGATTCCCCGCCTCTGATTCCCTGCCTCAGATTCCCTGCCTCAGATTCCTTGCCTCAGATTCCCTGCCTCTGATTCCCCACTTCTGATTCCCCGCCTCTTATTCCCCGCCTCTGATTCCCCGCCTCTGATTCCCCACCTCTGATTCCCTGCCTCTGTTTCCCCGCCTCTGGTTCCCCGCGTCTGATTCCCCGCCTCAGATTCCCCGGCTCTGATTCCCTGCCTGAGATTCCATGCCTCAGAATCCCCACCTCAGATTCCCTGCCTCAGATTCCCCGCCGCAGATTCCCCGCCTCAGATTCCCCACCTCAGATTCCCTGCCTCAGATTCCCCGCCTCAGATTCCCCGCCTCAGATTCCCTGCCTCAGATTCCTCGCCTCAGATTCCCTGCCTCAGATTCCCTGCCTCAGATTCCCTGCCTCAGATTCCCTTCATCTGATTCCCTTCATCTGATTCCCTGCCTCTGTTACCCTGCCTCTGATTCCCTGCCTCTGATTCCCCGCCTCTGATTCCCTGCCTCCGATTCCCTGCCTCTGATTGCCTGCCTCTGATTCCCTGCCTCAGATTCCCTGCCTCTGATTCCCTGCCTCTGATTCCGCACCTCTGATTCCACGCCTCTCTTTCCTTGTCTCTGATTCCCCGCCTCTGATTCCCTGCCTCTGATACCCTGCCTCTCTTTGCCTGCCTCTATTTCCGTGCCTCTTTCTCTGCATCTAGGTTCCCAAATCTCATTTGCCCCCTCTGATAACCCGCCTCTGATTACATGCCTCGGATTCACTGCCTCAGATTCCCTGCCTCAGATACCCCGACTCAGATTTACAGCCTCAGATTCCCTGTCTCAGATTTCCTGCCTCAGATTCCCTGCCTCAGATTCCCTGCCTCAGATTCCCTGCCGCCGATTCCCCGCCTCTGATTCCCCGCCTCTGATTCCCCGCCTCTGATTCCCAGCCTCTGAATCCCCGCCTCTGAATCCCCGCCTCTGATTCCCCGCCTCTGTTTCCCCGCCTCTGATTCCCCGCCTCTGATTCCACGCCTCTGATTCCCCGCCTCTGATTCCAGGCCTCTTATTCCCCGCCTCTGATTCCCCACCTCTGATTGCCTGCCACTGATTGCCCGCCTCTGATTCCCCGCCTCTGATTCCCCGCCTCTGATTCCCCACCTCTGTCTGTATGCCTCTCTTTCGCCTCCGCTTTTTCCCCTACACTCTTTCCGCGCCTCTCTTTCCCTCCCTCAATTTGAACAACTCTGTTTGATCTGTTCTGTGTACCTCATTTTCAACACACAAGTTCCAACCAGTATGTTTCACCCATCACTTTCCCCGCCTCTATTTTTCCGCCTATGTTTACCCGCCTCTGTTTACCCACCTGTTTCACCGCCTCTGATTCCCCGCCTCTGATTCCCCACCTCTGTGTCGACGCCTCTCTTTCGCCTCCACTCTTTCCCCTCCACTCTTTCCGTGCCTGTCTTTCCCTCCCTCAATTTCAACAACACTGTTTGATCTGTTTTGTGTACCTCATTTTAAACACACAACTTCCAACCACTATGTTTTGCCCGCCTCTTTCCCCGCCTCTATTTATCCACCTATGTTTACCTGCCTCTGTTTACCCGCCTGTTTCCCCACCTCTGATTCCCCACCTTTCATTCCCCACCTCTCTTTCCCTGCCTCTATTTCCGCGCCTCTTTCTCTGCCTCTCTTTCCTCACATCTCTTTTCCTCCCACTGATTCCCCGCCTCTGATTCCCTGCCTCTGATTCCCTGCCTCTGATTCCCCGCCTCTGATTCCCTGCCTCAGATTCCCTGCCTCAGATTCCCTGCCTCAGATTCCCGGCCTCTGATTCCCCGCCTCTGATTCCCCGCCTCTTATTTCCCGCCTCTGATTCCCCGCCTCTGATTCCCCGCCTCTGATTCCCTGCCTCAGTTTCCCCGGCTCTGATTCCCTGCATCAGATTCCCTGTCTCAGATTCCCTGCCTCTGATTCCCCGCCTCTGATTCCCTGCCTCTGATTCCCCGCCTCTGATTCCCCGCCTCTGATTCCCTGCCTCTGTTTCCCCGCATCTGAATCCCCGCCTCTGATTCCCCGCCTTTGATTCCCCGCCCCTTATTCCCCGCCTCTGATTCCCCGCCTCTGATTCCCCGCCTCTGATTCCCTGCCTCTGTTTCCCCGCATCTGAATCCCCGCCTCTGATTCCCCGCCTCAGATTCCCCGGCTCTGATTCACTGCCTGAGATTCCCTGCCTCAGATACCCCACCTCAGATTCCCCGCCTCAGATTCCCTGCCTCAGATTCCCTGCCTCAGATTCCCTGCCTCTGATACCCCGCCTTTGATTCCCCGCCTTTTATACCCCGCCTCTGATTCCCCACCTCTGATTCCCCGCCTCTGATTCCCTGCCTCTGTTTCCCCGCCTCTGAATCCCCGCCTCTGATTCCCCGCCTCAGATTCCCCGGCTCTGATTCCCTGCCTGAGATTCCCTGCCTCAGATACCCCGCCTCAGATTCCCCGCCTCAGATTCCCCGTCTCAGATTCCCCGCCTCAGATTCCCCGCCTCAGATTCCCCGCCTCAGATTCCCCGCCTCAGATTCCCCGCCTCAGATTCCCCGCCTCAGATTCCCCGCCTCAGATTCCCTGCCTCAGATTCCCTGCCTCTTTTTGCCTGCCTCTATTTCCGTGCCTCTTTCTCTGCATCTAGATTCCCATATCTCATTTGCCCCCTCTGATAACCCGCCTCTGATTCCATGCCTCTGATTCACTGCCTCAGATTCCCTGCCTCAGATACCCTGACTCAGATTTACCACCTCAGATTCCCCGCCTCAGATTCCCTGCCTCAGATTCCCTGCCTCAGATTCCCTGCCTCAGATTCCCTGCCTCAGATTCCCTGCCTCCGATTCCCCGCCTCTGATTCCCCGCCTCTGATTCCCAGCCACTGATTCCCAGCCTCTGAATCCCCGCCTCTGAATCCCCGCCTCTGATTCCCCGCCTCTGTTTCCCCGCCTCTGATTCCCCGCATCTGATTCCCCGCCTCTGATTCCACGCCTCTGATTCCCCGCATCTGATTCCAGGCCTCTTATTCCCCGCCTCTGATTCCCCACCTCTGATTGCCTGCCACTGAGTGCCCGCCTCTGATTCCCCGCCTCTGATTCCCCACCTCTGTCTGTATGCCTCTCTTACGCCTCCACTTTTTCCCCTACACTCTTTCCGCGCCTCTCTTTCCCTCCCTCAATTTCAACAACTCTGTTTGATCTGTTCTGTGTACCTCATTTTCAACACACAAGTTCCAACCACTATGTTTCACCCATCACTTTCCCCGCCTCTATTTTTCCGCCTATGTTTACCCGCCTCTGTTTATTCACCTGTTTCACTGCCTCTGATTCCCCGCCTCTGATTCCCTGCCTCTGATTCCCTGCCTCTGATTGCCTGCCTCTGATTCCCTGCCTCTGATTCCCTGCCTCTGATTCCCTGCCTCTGATTCCGCACCTCTGATTCCACAACTCTCTTTCCTTGTCTCTGATTCCCCGCCTCTGATTCCCTTCCTCTGATACCCTGCCTCTCTTTGCCTGCCTCTATTTCCGTGCCTCTTTCTCTGCACCTAGGTTCCCAAATCTCATTTGCCCCCTCTGATAACCCGCCTCTGATTCCATGCCT
This sequence comes from Narcine bancroftii, assembly GCF_036971445.1. NCBI lineage: Eukaryota > Metazoa > Chordata > Chondrichthyes > Torpediniformes > Narcinidae > Narcine > Narcine bancroftii. Next base: position 4,567,943 of record NC_091479.1, on the reverse strand, counting down.
CTGATTCACTGCCTCAGATTCCCTGCCTCAGATACCCCGACTCAGATTTACCGCCTCAGATTCCCCGCCTCAGATTCCCTGTCTCAGATTTCCTGCCTCAGATTCCCTGCCTCAGATTCCCTGCCTCAGATTCCCTGCCTCCAATTCCCCGCCTCTGATTCCCCGCCTCTGATTCCCCGCCTCTGATTCCCAGCCTCTGAATCCCCGCCTCTGAATCCCCGCCTCTGATTCCCCGCCTCTGTTTCCCCGCCTCTGAATCCCCGCACCTGATTCCCCGCCTCTGATTCCACGCCTCTGATTCCCCGCCTCTGATTCCAGGCCTCTGATTCCCTGCCTCAGATTCCCTGCCTCAGAATCCCTGCCTCAGATTCCCTGCCTCTGATTCCCCGCCTCTGATTCCCCGCCTCTTATTCCCCGCCTCGGATTCCCCGCCTCTGATTCCCCGCCTCTGATTCCCTGCCTCAGATTCCCAGGCTCTGATTCCCTGCATCAGATTCCCTGCCTCAGATTCCCTGCCTCTGATTCCCCGCCTCTGATTCCCTGCCTCTGATTCCCCGCCTCTGATTCCCTGCCTCAGATTCTCTGCCTCAGATTCCCTGCCTCAGATTCCCTGCCTCTGATTCCCCGCCTTTGATTCCCCGCCTCTTATTCCCCGCCTCTGATTCCCCGCCTCTGATTCCCCGCCTCTGATTCCCTGCCTCTGTTTCCCCGCCTCTGATTCCCCGCCTCTGTTTCCCCGCCTCATATTCCCCGGCTCAGATTCCCTGCCTGAGATTCCCTGCCTCAGATACCCCACCTCAGATTCCCCGCCTCAGATTCCCCGCCTCAGATTCCCCGCCTCAGATTCCCCGCCTCAGATTCCCCACCTCAGATTCCCCGCCTCAGATTCCCCGCCTCAGATTCCCCGCCTCAGATTCCCCGCCTCAGATACCCCACCTCAGATTCCCCGCCTCAGATTCCCCGCCTCAGATTCCCCGCCTCAGATTCCCCGCCTCAGATTCCCCGCCTCAGATTCCCTGCCTCAGATTCCCTGCCTGTGATTGCCTGCCTCTGATTCCCTGCCTCTGATTCCCTTCCTTTGATTCCCTGCCTCTGATTCCCTGCCTCTAATTCCGCGCCTCTGATTCCACGCTTCTCTTTCCGTATCTCTGATTCCCCCCTCTGATTCCCTGCATCTGATACCCTGCCTCTCTTTGCCTGCCTCTATTTCGGTGCCTCTTTCTCTGCATCTAGTTTCCCACATCTCATTTGCCCACTCTGATAACCCGCCTCTGATTCCATGCCTCTGATTCCCTGCCTCTGATTCCCTGCCTCTGATTCCCTGCCTCTGATTCCCTGCCTCTGATTCCCTGCCTCTGATTCCGCACTTCTGATTCCACGCCTCTCTTTCCGTGTCTCTGATTCCCTGCCTCTGATTCCCTGCCTCTGATACCCTGCCTCTCTTTGCCTGCCTCTATTTCCGTGCCTCTTCCTCTGCATCTAGTTTCCCACATCTCATTTGCACCCTCTGATAACCCACCTCTGATTCCATGCCTCTGATTCCCCGCCTCTGATTCCCCGCCTCTGATTCCCTGCCTCAGATTCCCTGCCTCAGATTCCTTGCCTCAGATTCCCTGCCTCTGATTCCCCACTTCTGATTCCCCGCCTCTTATTCCCCGCCTCTGATTCCCCGCCTCTGATTCCCCACCTCTGATTCCCTGCCTCTGTTTCCCCGCCTCTGGTTCCCCGCGTCTGATTCCCCGCCTCAGATTCCCCGGCTCTGATTCCCTGCCTGAGATTCCATGCCTCAGAATCCCCACCTCAGATTCCCTGCCTCAGATTCCCCGCCGCAGATTCCCCGCCTCAGATTCCCCACCTCAGATTCCCTGCCTCAGATTCCCCGCCTCAGATTCCCCGCCTCAGATTCCCTGCCTCAGATTCCTCGCCTCAGATTCCCTGCCTCAGATTCCCTGCCTCAGATTCCCTGCCTCAGATTCCCTTCATCTGATTCCCTTCATCTGATTCCCTGCCTCTGTTACCCTGCCTCTGATTCCCTGCCTCTGATTCCCCGCCTCTGATTCCCTGCCTCCGATTCCCTGCCTCTGATTGCCTGCCTCTGATTCCCTGCCTCAGATTCCCTGCCTCTGATTCCCTGCCTCTGATTCCGCACCTCTGATTCCACGCCTCTCTTTCCTTGTCTCTGATTCCCCGCCTCTGATTCCCTGCCTCTGATACCCTGCCTCTCTTTGCCTGCCTCTATTTCCGTGCCTCTTTCTCTGCATCTAGGTTCCCAAATCTCATTTGCCCCCTCTGATAACCCGCCTCTGATTACATGCCTCGGATTCACTGCCTCAGATTCCCTGCCTCTGATTCCCTGCCTCTGATTCCCCGCCTCTGATTCCCTGCCTCAGATTCCCTGCCTCAGATTCCCTGCCTCAGATTCCCTGCCGCCGATTCCCCGCCTCTGATTCCCCGCCTCTGATTCCCCGCCTCTGATTCCCAGCCTCTGAATCCCCGCCTCTGAATCCCCGCCTCTGATTCCCCGCCTCTGTTTCCCCGCCTCTGATTCCCCGCCTCTGATTCCACGCCTCTGATTCCCCGCCTCTGATTCCAGGCCTCTTATTCCCCGCCTCTGATTCCCCACCTCTGATTGCCTGCCACTGATTGCCCGCCTCTGATTCCCCGCCTCTGATTCCCCGCCTCTGATTCCCCACCTCTGTCTGTATGCCTCTCTTTCGCCTCCGCTTTTTCCCCTACACTCTTTCCGCGCCTCTCTTTCCCTCCCTCAATTTGAACAACTCTGTTTGATCTGTTCTGTGTACCTCATTTTCAACACACAAGTTCCAACCAGTATGTTTCACCCATCACTTTCCCCGCCTCTATTTTTCCGCCTATGTTTACCCGCCTCTGTTTACCCACCTGTTTCACCGCCTCTGATTCCCCGCCTCTGATTCCCCACCTCTGTGTCGACGCCTCTCTTTCGCCTCCACTCTTTCCCCTCCACTCTTTCCGTGCCTGTCTTTCCCTCCCTCAATTTCAACAACACTGTTTGATCTGTTTTGTGTACCTCATTTTAAACACACAACTTCCAACCACTATGTTTTGCCCGCCTCTTTCCCCGCCTCTATTTATCCACCTATGTTTACCTGCCTCTGTTTACCCGCCTGTATCCCCACCTCTGATTCCCCACCTTTCATTCCCCACCTCTCTTTCCCTGCCTCTATTTCCGCGCCTCTTTCTCTGCCTCTCTTTCCTCACATCTCTTTTCCTCCCACTGATTCCCCGCCTCTGATTCCCTGCCTCTGATTCCCTGCCTCTGATTCCCCGCCTCTGATTCCCTGCCTCAGATTCCCTGCCTCAGATTCCCTGCCTCAGATTCCCGGCCTCTGATTCCCCGCCTCTGATTCCCCGCCTCTTATTTCCCGCCTCTGATTCCCCGCCTCTGATTCCCCGCCTCTGATTCCCTGCCTCAGTTTCCCCGGCTCTGATTCCCTGCATCAGATTCCCTGTCTCAGATTCCCTGCCTCTGATTCCCCGCCTCTGATTCCCTGCCTCTGATTCCCCGCCTCTGATTCCCTGCCTCAGATTCCCTGCCTCATATTCCCTGCCTCAGATTCCCTGCCTCTGATTCCCCGCCTTTGATTCCCCGCCCCTTATTCCCCGCCTCTGATTCCCCGCCTCTGATTCCCCGCCTCTGATTCCCTGCCTCTGTTTCCCCGCATCTGAATCCCCGCCTCTGATTCCCCGCCTCAGATTCCCCGGCTCTGATTCACTGCCTGAGATTCCCTGCCTCAGATACCCCACCTCAGATTCCCCGCCTCAGATTCCCTGCCTCAGATTCCCTGCCTCAGATTCCCTGCCTCTGATACCCCGCCTTTGATTCCCCGCCTTTTATACCCCGCCTCTGATTCCCCACCTCTGATTCCCCGCCTCTGATTCCCTGCCTCTGTTTCCCCGCCTCTGAATCCCCGCCTCTGATTCCCCGCCTCAGATTCCCCGGCTCTGATTCCCTGCCTGAGATTCCCTGCCTCAGATACCCCGCCTCAGATTCCCCGCCTCAGATTCCCCGTCTCAGATTCCCCGCCTCAGATTCCCCGCCTCAGATTCCCCGCCTCAGATTCCCCGCCTCAGATTCCCCGCCTCAGATTCCCCGCCTCAGATTCCCCGCCTCAGATTCCCTGCCTCAGATTCCCTGCCTCTTTTTGCCTGCCTCTATTTCCGTGCCTCTTTCTCTGCATCTAGATTCCCATATCTCATTTGCCCCCTCTGATAACCCGCCTCTGATTCCATGCCTCTGATTCACTGCCTCAGATTCCCTGCCTCAGATACCCTGACTCAGATTTACCACCTCAGATTCCCCGCCTCAGATTCCCTGCCTCAGATTCCCTGCCTCAGATTCCCTGCCTCAGATTCCCTGCCTCAGATTCCCTGCCTCCGATTCCCCGCCTCTGATTCCCCGCCTCTGATTCCCAGCCACTGATTCCCAGCCTCTGAATCCCCGCCTCTGAATCCCCGCCTCTGATTCCCCGCCTCTGTTTCCCCGCCTCTGATTCCCCGCATCTGATTCCCCGCCTCTGATTCCACGCCTCTGATTCCCCGCATCTGATTCCAGGCCTCTTATTCCCCGCCTCTGATTCCCCACCTCTGATTGCCTGCCACTGAGTGCCCGCCTCTGATTCCCCGCCTCTGATTCCCCACCTCTGTCTGTATGCCTCTCTTACGCCTCCACTTTTTCCCCTACACTCTTTCCGCGCCTCTCTTTCCCTCCCTCAATTTCAACAACTCTGTTTGATCTGTTCTGTGTACCTCATTTTCAACACACAAGTTCCAACCACTATGTTTCACCCATCACTTTCCCCGCCTCTATTTTTCCGCCTATGTTTACCCGCCTCTGTTTATTCACCTGTTTCACTGCCTCTGATTCCCCATCTCTGATTCCCCACCTCTGTCTCGACGCCTCTCTTTCGCCTCCACTCTTTCCCCTCCATTCTTTCCGTGCCTGTCTTTCCCTCCCTCAATTTCAACAACACTGTTTGATCTGTTTTGTGTACCTCATTTTAAACACACAAGTTCCAACCACTATGTTTTGCCCGCCTCTTTCCCCGCCTCTATTTATCCACCTATGTTTACCTGCCTCTGTTTACCCGCCTGTTTCCCCGCCTCTGATTCCCCACCTTTCATTCCCCGCCACTCTTTCCCTGCCTCTATTTCCGCGCCTCTTTCTCTGCCTCTCTTTCCCCACATCCCTTTTCCTCCCGCTGATTCCCCGCCTCTGATTCCCCGCCTCTGATTCCCTGCCTCTGATTCCCCGCCTCTGATTCCCTGCCTCAGATTCCCTGCCTCAGAATCCCTGCCTGAGATTCCCTGCCTCTGATTCCCCGCCTCTGATTCCCCGCCTCTTATTCCCCGCCTCGGATTCCCCGCCTCTGATTCCCCGCCTCTGATTCCCTGCCTCAGATTCCCAGGCTCTGATTCCCTGCATCAGATTCCCTGCCTCAGATTCCCTGCCTCTGATTCCCCGCCTCTGATTCCCTGCCTCTGATTCCCCGCCTCTGATTCCCTGCCTCAGATTCTCTGCCTCAGATTCCCTGCCTCAGATTCCCTGCCTCTGATTCCCCGCCTTTGATTCCCCGCCTCTTATTCCCCACCTCTGATTCCCCGCCTCTGATTCCCCGCCTCTGATTCCCTGCCTCTGTTTCCCCGCCTCTGAATCCCCGCCTCATATTCCCCGGCTCAGATTCCCTGCCTGAGATTCCCTGCCTCAGATACCCCACCTCAGATTCCCCGCCTCAGATTCCCCGCCTCAGATTCCCCGCCTCAGATTCCCCGCCTCAGATTCCCCACCTCAGATTCCCCGCCTCAGATTCCCCGCCTCAGATTCCCCGCCTCAGATTCCCCGCCTCAGATTCCCCACCTCAGATTCCCCGCCTCAGATTCCCCGCGTCAGATTCCCCGCCTCAGATTCCCAGCCTCAGATTCCCCGCCTCAGATTCCCTGCCTCAGATTCCCTGCCTCTGATTGCCTGCCTCTGATTCCCTGCATCTGATTCCCTGCCTCTGATTCCCTGCCTCTGATTCCCTGCCTCTGATTCCCTGCCTCTGATTCCCTGCCTCTGATTCCGCGCCTCTGATTCCACGCCTCTCTTTCCGTATCTCTGATTCCCCGCCTCTGATTCCCTGCATCTGATACCCTGCCTCTCTTTGCCTGCCTCTATTTCGGTGCCTCTTTCTCTGCATCTAGTTTCCCACATCTCATTTGCCCACTCTGATAACCCGCCTCTGATTCCATGCCTCTGATTCCCCGCCTCTGATTCCCCGCCTCTGATTCCCTGTCTTTGATTCCCCGCCTCTGATTCCCTGCCTCAGATTCCCTGCCTCAGATTACCTGCCTCAGATTCCCTGCCTCAGATTCACTGCCTCTGATTCCCCGCCTCTGATTCCCCGCCTCTTATTCCCCGCCTCTGATTCCCCGCCTCTGATTCCCCGCCTCTGATTCCCTGCCGCTGTTTCCCCGCCTCTGATTCCCCGCCTCTGATTCCCCGCCTCAGATTTCCCAGCTCTGATTCCCTGCCTGAGATTCCCTGCCTGAGATTCCCCGCCTCAGATTCCCTGCCTCAGATTCCCCGCCTCAGATTCCCCGCCTCAGATTCCCCGCCTCAGATTCCCCGTCTCAGATTCTCCGCCTCAGATTCCCCGCCTCAGATTCCCCGCCTCATATTCCCTGCCTCAGATTCCCTGCCTCTGATTGCCTTCCTCTGATTCCCTGCCACTGATTCCCTGCCTCTGATTCCCTGCCTCTGATTCCCTGCCTCTTATTCCCTGCCTCTGATTCCCTGCCTCTGATTCCGCACCTCTGATTCCACGCCTCTCTTTCCGTGTCTCTGATTCCCTGCCTCTGATTCCCTGCCTCTGATACCCTGCCTCTCTTTGCCTGCCTCTATTTCCGTGCCTCTTCCTCTGCATCTAGTTTCCCACATGTCATTTGCACCCCCTGATAACCCACCCCTGATTCCATGCCTCTGATTCCCCGCCTCTGATTCCCCGCCTCTGATTCTCTGCCTCAGATTCCCTGCCTCACATTCCTTGCCTCAGATTCCCTGCCTCTGATTCCCCGCTTCTGATTCCCCGCCTCTTATTCCCCGCCTCTGATTCCCCGCCTCTGATTCCCCACCTCTGATTCCCTGCCTCTGTTTCCCCGCCTCTGGTTCCCCGCGTCTGATTCCCCGACTCAGATTCCCTGGCTCTGATTCCCTGCCTGAGATTCCATGCCTCAGAATCCCCGCCTCAGATTCCCTGCCTCAGATTCCCCGCCGCAGATTCCCCGCCTCAGATTCCCCGCCTCAGATTCCCTGCCTCAGATTCCCCGCCTCAGATTCCCCTCCTCGGATTCCCTGCCTCAGATTCCTCACCTCAGATTCCCTGCCTCAGATTCCCTGCCTCAGATTCCCTTCATCTGATTCCCTTCATCTGATTCCCTGCCTCTGTTACCCTGCCTCTGATTCCCTGCCTCTGATTCCCCGCCTCTGATTCCCTGCCTCTGATTCCCTGCCTCTGATTGCCTGCCTCTGATTCCCTGCCTCTGATTCCCTGGCTCTGATTCCCTGCCTCTGATTCCGCACCTCTGATTCCACGCCTCTCTTTCCTTGTCTCTGATTCCCCGCCTCTGATTCCCTGCCTCTGATACCCTGCCTCTCTTTGCCTGCCTCTATTTCCGTGCCTCTTTCTCTGCATCTAGGTTCCCAAATCTCATTTTCCCCCTCTGATAACCCGCCTCTGATTCCATGCCTCTGATTCTCTGCCTCAGATTCCCTGCCTCAGATACCCCGACTCAGATTTACCGCCTCAGATTCCCCGCCTCAGATTCCCTGTCTCAGATTTCCTGCCTCAGATTTCCTGCCTCAGATTCCCTGCCTCAGATTCCCTGCCTCCGATTCCCCGCCTCTGATTCCCCGCCTCTGATTCCCCGCCTCTGATTCCCAGCCTCTGAATCCCCGCCTCTGAATCCCCGCCTCTGATTCCCCGCCTCTGTTTCCCCGCCTCTGATTCGCCGCACCTGATTCCCCGCCTCTGATTCCACGCCTCTGATTCCCCGCCTCTGATTCCCCGCCTCTGATTCCCCACCTCTGTCTGTATGCCTCTCTTTCGCCTCCGCTTTTTCCCCTACACTCTTTCCGCGCCTCTCTTTCCCTCCCTCAATTTGAACAACTCTGTTTGATCTGTTCTGTGTACCTCATTTTCAACACACAAGTTCCAACCACTATGTTTCACCCATCACTTTCCCCGCCTCTATTTTTCCGCCTATGTTTACCCGCCTCTGTTTACCCACCTGTTTCACTGCCTCTGATTCCACGCCTCTGATTCCCCACCTCTGTCTCGACGCCTCTCTTTCGCCTCCACTCTTTCCCCTCCACTCTTTCTGTGCCTGTCTTTCCCTCCCTCAATTTCAACAACACTGTTTGATCTGTTTTGTGTACCTCATTTTAAACACACAACTTCCAACCACTATGTTTTGCCCGCCTCTTTCCCCGCCTCTATTTATCCACCTATGTTTACCTGCCTCTGTTTACCCGCCTGTTTCCCCGCCTCTGATTCCCCACCTTTCATTCCCCGCCTCTCTTTCCCTGCCTCTATTTCCGCGCCTCTTTCTCTGCCTCTCTTTCCTCACATCTCTTTTCCTCCCGCTGATTCCCCGCCTCTGATTCCCCGCCTCTGATTCCCTGCCTCTGATTCCCCGCCTCTGATTCCCTGCCTCAGATTCCCTGCCTCAGATTCCCTGCCTCAGATTCCCGGCCTCTGATTCCCCGCCTCTGATTCCCCGCCTCTTATTTCCCGCCTCTGATTCCCCGCCTCTGAATCCCCGCCTCTGATTCCCTGCCTCAGATTCCCCGGCTCTGATTCCCTGCATCAGATTCCCTGCCTCAGATTCCCTGCCTCTGATTCCCCGCCTCTGATTCCCTGCCTCAGATTCCCTGCCTCAGATTCCCTGCCTCTGATTCCCCGCCTTTGATTCCCCGCCTCTTATTCCCCGCCTCTGATTCCCCGCCTCTGATTCCCCGCCTCTGATTCCCTGCCTCTGTTTCCCCGCCTCTAAATCCCCGCCTCTGATTCCCCGCCTCAGATTCCCCGGCTCTGATTCCCTGCCTGAGATTCCCTGCCTCAGATACCCCGCCTCAGATTCCCCGCATCAGATTCCCCGTCTCAGATTCCCCGCCTCAGATTCCCCGCCTCAGATTCCCCGCATCTGATTCCCCGCCTCAGATTCCCCGCCTCATATTCCCCGCCTCAGATTCCCCGCCTCAGATTCCCCGCCTCAGATTCCCTGCCTCAGATTCCCTGCCTCTTTTTGCCTGCCTCTATTTCCGTTCCTCTTTCTCTGCATCTAGATTCCCACATCTCATTTGCCCCCTCTGATAACCCGCCTCTGATTCCATGCCTCTGATTCACTGCCTCAGATTCCCTGCCTCAGATACCCCGACTCAGATTTACCACCTCAGATTCCCCGCCTCAGATTCCCTGCCTCAGATTCCCTGCCTCAGATTCCCTGCCTCAGATTCCCTGCCTCAGATTCCCTGCCTCCAATTCCCCGCCTCTGATTCCCCGCCTCTGATTCCCAGCCACTGATTCCCAGCCTCTGAATCCCCGCCTCTGAATCCCCGCCTCTGATTCCCCGCCTCTGTTTCCCCGCCTTTGATTCCCCGCCTCTGATTCCCCGCCTCTGATTCCACGCCTCTGATTCCCCGCATCTGATTCCAGGCCTCTTATTCCCCGCCTCTGATTCCCCACCTCTGATTGCCTGCCACTGAGTGCCTGCGTCTGATTCCCCGCCTCTGATTCCCCGCCTGTGATTCCCCACCTCTGTCTGTATGCCTCTCTTACGCCTCCACTTTTTCCCCTACACTCTTTCCACGCCTCTCTTTCCCTCCCTCAATTTCAACAACTCTGTTTGATCTGTTCTGTGTACCTCATTTTCAACACACAAGTTCCAACCACTATGTTTCACCCATCACTTTCCCCGCCTCTATTTTTCCGCCTATGTTTACCCGCCTCTGTTTATTCACCTGTTTCACTGCCTCTGATTCCCCGCCTCTGATTCCCCACCTCTGTCTCGACGCCTCTCTTTCGCCTCCACTCTTTCACCTCCATTCTTTCTGTGCCTGTCTTTCCCTCCCTCAATTTCAACAACACTGTTTGATCTGTTTTGTGTACCTCATTTTAAACACACAAATTCCAACCACTATGTTTTGCCCGCCTCTTTCCCCGCCTCTATTTATCCACCTATGTTTACCTGCCTCTGTTTACCCGCCTGTTTCCCCGCCTCTGATTCCCCACCTTTCATTCCCAGCCACTCTTTCCCTGCCTCTATTTCCGCGCCTCTTTCTCTGCCTCTCTTTCCCCACATCCCTTTTCCTCCCGCTGATTCCCCGCCTCTGATTCCCCGCCTCTTATTCCCCACCTCGGATTCCCCGCCTCTGATTCCCCGCCTCTGCTTCCCTGCCTCAGATTCCCAGGCTCTGATTCCCTGCATCAGATTCCCTGACTCAGATTCCCTGCCTCTGATTCCCCGCCTCTGATTCCCTGCCTCTGATTCCCCGCCTCTGATTCCCTGCCTCAGATTCTCTGCCTCAGATTCCCTGCCTCAGATTCCCTGCCTCTGATTCCCCGCCTCTGATTCCCCGCCTCTGATTCCCTGCCTCTGATTCCCTGCCTCTGTTTCCCCGCCTCTGATTCCCCGCCTCTGATTCCCCGCCTCAGATTCCCCGGCTCTGATTCCCTGCCTGAGATTCCCTGCCTCAGATACCCCACCTCAGATTCCCCGCCTCAGATTCCCCGCCTCAGATTCCCCGCCTCAGATTCCCCGCCTCAGATTCCCCGCCTCAGATTTCCCGACTCAGATTCCCCTCCTCAGATTCCCCGCCTCAGATTCCCCGCCTCAGATTCCCCGCCTCAGATTCCCCGCCTCAGATTCCCCGCCTCAGATTCCCCGCCTCAGATTCCCCGCCTCAGATTCCCCGCCTCAGATTCCCTGCCTCAGATTCCCTGCCTCTGATTGCCTGCCTCTGATTCCCTGCCTCTGATTCCCTGCCTCTGATTCCCTGCCTCTGATTCCCTGCCTCTGATTCCCTGCCTCTGATTCCCTGCCTCTAATTCCGCGCCTCTGATTCCACGCCTCTCTTTCCGTATCTCTGATTCCCCCCTCTGATTCCCTGCATCTGATACCCTGCCTCTCTTTGCCTGCCTCTATTTCGGTGCCTCTTTCTCTGCATCTAGTATCCCACATCTCATTTCCCCACTCTGATAACCCGCCTCTGATTCCATGCCTCTGATTCCCCGCCTCTGATTCCCCGCCTCTGATTCCCTGCCTTTGATTCCCCGCCTCTGATTCCCTGCCTCAGATTCCCTGCCTCAGATTCCCTGCCTCAGATTCCCTGCCTCAGATTCCCTGTCTCTGATTCCCCGCCTCTTATTCCCCGCCTCTGATTCCCCGCCTCTGATTCCCCGCCTCTGATTCCCTGCCGCTGTTTCCCCGCCTCTGATTCCCCGCCTCTGATTCCCCGCCTCAGATTTCCCGGCTCTGATTCCCAACCTGAGATTCCCTGCCTGAGATTCCCCGCCTCAGATTCCCTGCCTCAGATTCTCCGCCTCAGATTGCCCGCCTCAGATTCCCCGCCTCAGATTCCCCGTCTCAGATTCCCCGCCTCAGATTCCCCGCCTCAGATTCCCCGCCTCATATTCCCTGCCTCAGATTCCCTGCCTCTGATTGCCTTCCTCTGATTCCCTGCCTCTGATTCCCTGCCTCTGATTCCCTGCCTCTGATTCCCTGCCTCTGATTCCCTGCCTCTGATTCCCTGCCTCTGATACCCTGCCTCTGATACCCTGCCTCTCTTTGCCTGCCTCTATTTCCGTGCCTCTTCCTCTGCATCTAGTTTCCCACATCTCATTTGCACCCTCTGATAACCCACCTCTGATTCCATGCCTCTGATTCCCCGCCTCTGATTCCCCACCTCTGATTCCCTGCCTCTGATTCCCTGCCTCAGATTCCCTGCCTCAGATTCCTTGCCTCAGATTCCCTGCCTCTGATTCCCCGCTTCTGATTCCCCGCCTCTTATTTTCCACCTCTGATTCCCCGCCTCTGATTCCCCACCTCTGATTCCCTGCCTCTGTTTCCCCGCCTCTGGTTCCCCGCGTCTGATTCCCCGCCTCAGATTCCCCGGCTCTGATTCCCTGCCTGAGATTCCATGCCTCAGAATCCCCGCCTCAGATTCCCTGCCTCAGATTCCCCGCCGCAGATTCCCCGCCTCAGATTCCCCGCCTCAGATTCCCTGTCTCAGATTCCCTGCCTCAGATTCCCCGCCTCAGATTCCCTGCCTCAGATTCCTCGCCTCAGATTCCCTGCCTCAGATTCCCTGCCTCAGATTCCCTGCCTCAGATTCCCTTCATCTGATTCCCTTCATCTGATTCCCTGCCTCTGTTACCCTGCCTCCGATTCCCTGCCTCTGATTCCCCGCCTCTGATTCCCTGCCTCTGATTCCCTGCCTCTGATTGCCTGCCTCTGATTCCCTGCCTCTGATTCCCTGCCTCTGATTCCCTGCCTCTGATTCCGCACCTCTGATTCCACGACTCTCTTTCCTTGTCTCTGATTCCCCGCCTCTGATTCCCTGCCTCTGATACCCTGCCTCTCTTTGCCTGCCTCTATTTCCGTGCCTCTTTCTCTGCATCTAGGTTCCCAAATCTCATTTGCCCCCTCTGATAACCCGCCTCTGATTCCATGCCTCTGATTCACTGCCTCAGATTCCCTGCCTCAGATACCCCGACTCAGATTTACCGCCTCAGATTCCCCGCCTCAGATTCCCTGTCTCAGATTTCCTGCCTCAGATTCCCTGCCTCAGATTCCCTGCCTCAGATTCCCTGCCTCCGATTCCCCGCCTCTGATTCCCCGCCTCTGATTCCCCGCCTCTGATTCCCAGCCTCTGAATCCCCGCCTCTGAATCCCCGCCTCTGATTCCCCGCCTCTGTTTCCCCGCCTCTGAATCCCCGCACCTGATTCCCCGCCTCTGATTCCACGCCTCTGATTCCCCGCCTCTGATTCCAGGCCTCTGATTCCCTGCCTCAGATTCCCTGCCTCAGAATCCCTGCCTCAGATTCCCTGCCTCTGATTCCCCGCCTCTGATTCCCCGCCTCTTATTCCCCGCCTCGGATTCCCCGCCTCTGATTCCCCGCCTCTGATTCCCTGCCTCAGATTCCCAGGCTCTGATTCCCTGCATCAGATTCCCTGCCTCAGATTCCCTGCCTCTGATTCCCCGCCTCTGATTCCCTGCCTCTGATTCCCCGCCTCTGATTCCCTGCCTCAGATTCTCTGCCTCAGATTCCCTGCCTCAGATTCCCTGCCTCTGATTCCCCGCCTTTGATTCCCCGCCTCTTATTCCCCGCCTCTGATTCCCCGCCTCTGATTCCCCGCCTCTGATTCCCTGCCTCTGTTTCCCCGCCTCTGATTCCCCGCCTCTGTTTCCCCGCCTCATATTCCCCGGCTCAGATTCCCTGCCTGAGATTCCCTGCCTCAGATACCCCACCTCAGATTCCCCGCCTCAGATACCCCGCCTCAGATTCCCCGCCTCAGATTCCCCGCCTCAGATTCCCCACCTCAGATTCCCCGCCTCAGATTCCCCGCCTCAGATTCCCCGCCTCAGATTCCCCGCCTCAGATTCCCCACCTCAGATTCCCCGCCTCAGATTCCCCGCCTCAGATTCCCCGCCTCAGATTCCCCGCCTCAGATTCCCCGCCTCAGATTCCCTGCCTCAGATTCCCTGCCTCTGATTGCCTGCCTCTGATTCCCTGCCTCTGATTCCCTTCCTTTGATTCCCTGCCTCTGATTCCCTGCCTCTAATTCCGCGCCTCTGATTCCACGCTTCTCTTTCCGTATCTCTGATTCCCCCCTCTGATTCCCTGCATCTGATACCCTGCCTCTCTTTGCCTGCCTCTATTTCGGTGCCTCTTTCTCTGCATCTAGTTTCCCACATCTCATTTGCCCACTCTGATAACCCGCCTCTGATTCCATGCCTCTGATTCCCCGCCTCTGATTCCCCGCCTCTGATTCCCTGCCTTTGATTCCCCGCCTCTGATTCCCTGCCTCAGATTCCCTGCCTCAGATTCCCTGCCTCAGATTCCCTGCCTCAGATTCCCTGCCTCTGATTCCCCGCCTCTGATTCCCCGCCTCTTATTCCCCCCCTCTGATTCGCCGCCTCTGATTCCCCGCCTCTGATTCCCTGCCTCTGTTTCCCCGCCTCTGATTCCCCGCCTCTGATTCCCCGCCTCAGATTTCCCGGCTCTGATTCCCTGCCTGAGATTCCCTGCCTGAGATTCCCCGCCTCAGATTCCCTGCCTCAGATTCTCCGCCTCAGATTCCCCGCCTCAGATTCCCCGCCTCAGATTCCCCGTCTCAGATTCCCCGCCTCAGATTCCCCGCCTCAGATTCCCCGCCTCATATTCCCTGCCTCAGATTCCCTGCCTCTGATTGCCTTCCTCTGATTCCCTGCCTCTGATTCCCTGCCTCTGATTCCCTGCCTCTGATTCCCTGCCTCTGATTCCGCACCTCTGATTCCACGCCTCTCTTTCCGTGTCTCTGATTCCCTGCCTCTGATTCCCTGCCTCTGATACCCTGCCTCTCTTTGCCTGCCTCTATTTCCGTGCCTCTTCCTCTGCATCTAGTTTCCCACATCTCATTTGCACCCTCTGATAACCCACCTCTGATTCCATGCCTCTGATTCCCCGCCTCTGATTCCCCGCCTCTGATTCCCTGCCTCAGATTCCCTGCCTCAGATTCCTTGCCTCAGATTCCCTGCCTCTGATTCCCCGCTTCTGATTCCCCGCCTCTTATTCCCCGCCTCTGATTCCCTGCCTCTGATTCCCCACCTCTGATTCCCTGCCTCTGTTTCCCCGCCTCTGCTTCCCCGCGTCTGATTCCCCGCCTCAGATTCCCCGGCTCTGATTCCCTGCCTGAGATTCCATGCCACAGAATCCCCGCCTCAGATTCCCTGCCTCAGATTCCCCGCCGCAGATTCCCCGCCTCAGATTCCCCGCCTCAGATTCCCTGCCTCAGATTCCCTGCCTCAGATTCCCCGCCTCAGATTCCCTGCCTCAGATTCCCTGCCTCAGATTCCCTTCATCTGATTCCCTTCATCTGATTCCCTGCCTCTGTTACCCTGCCTCTGATTCCCTGCCTCTGATTCCCCGCCTCTGATTCCATGCCTCTGATTCCCTGCCTCTGATACCCTGCCTCTCTTTGCCTGCCTCTATTTCCGTGCCTCTTTCTCTGCATCTAGGTTCCCAAATCTCATTTGCCCCCTCTGATAACCCGCCTCTGATTCCATGCCTCTGATTCACTGCCTCAGATTCCCTGCCTCAGATACCCCGACTCAGATTTACCGCCTCAGATTCCCCGCCTCAGATTCCCTGTCTCAGATTTCCTGCCTCAGATTCCCTGCCTCAGATTCCCTGCCTCAGATTCCCTGCCTCCGATTCCCCGCCTCTGATTCCCCGCCTCTGATTCCCTGCCTCTGATTCCCAGCCTCTGAATCCCCGCCTCTGAATCCCCGCCTCTGATTCCCCGCCTCTGTTTCCCCGCCTCTGAATCCACGCACCTGATTCCCCGCCTCTGATTCCACGCCTCTGATTCCCCGCCTCTGATTCCAGGCCTCTGATTCCCTGCCTCAGATTCCCTGCCTCAGAATCCCTGCCTCAGATTCCCTGCCTCTGATTCCCCGCCTCTGATTCCCCGCCTCTTATTCCCCGCCTCGGATTCCCCGCCTCTGATTCCCCGCCTCTGATTTCCTGCCTCAGATTCCCAGGCTCTGATTCCCTGCATCAGATTCCCTGCCTCAGATTCCCTGCCTCTGATTCCCCGCCTCTGATTCCCTGCCTCTGATTCCCCGCCTCTGATTCCCTGCCTCAGATTCTCTGCCTCAGATTCCCTGCCTCAGATTCCCTGCCTCTGATTCCCCGCCTTTGATTCCCCGCCTCTTATTCCCCGCCTCTGATTCCCCGCCTCTGATTCCCCGCCTCTGATTCCCTGCCTCTGTTTCCCCGCCTCTGATTCCCCGCCTCTGTTTCCCCGCCTCATATTCCCCGGCTCAGATTCCCTGCCTGAGATTCCCTGCCTCAGATACCCCACCTCAGATTCCCCGCCTCAGATTCCCCGCCTCTGATTCCCGACCTCTGATTGCCTGCCACTGATTGCCCGCCTCTGATTCCCCGCCTCTGATTCCCCGCCTCTGATTCCCCACCTCTGTCTGTATGCCTCTCTTTCGCCTCTGCTTTTTCCCCTACACTCTTTCCGTGCCTCTCTTTCCCTCCCTCAATTTGAACAACTCTGTTTGATCTGTTCTGTGTACCTCATTTTCAACACACAAGTTCCAACCACTATGTTTCACCCATCACTTTCCCCGCCTCTATTTTTCCGCCAATGTTTACCTGCCTCTGTTTACCCACCTGTTTCACCGCCTCTGATTCCCCGCCTCTGATTCCCCACCTCTGTCTCGACGCCTCTCTTTCGCCTCCACTCTTTCCCCTCCACTCTTTCCGTGCCTGTCTTTCCCTCCCTCAATTTCAACAACACTGTTTGATCTGTTTTGTGTACCTCATTTTAAACACACAACTTCCAACCACTATGTTTTGCCCGCCACTTTCCCCGCCTCTATTTATCCACCTATTTTTACCTGCCTCTGTTTACCCGCCTGTTTCCCCGCCTCTGATTCCCCACCTTTCATTCCCCGCCTCTCTTTCCCTGCCTCTATTTCCGCGCCTCTTTCTCTGCCTCTCTTTCCCCACATCTCTTTTCCTCCCGCTGATTCCCCGCCTCTGATTCCCCGCCTCTGATTCCCTGCCTCTGATTCCCCGCCTCTGATTCCCTGCTTCAGATTCCCTGCCTCAGATTCACTGCCTCAGATTCCCGGCCTCTGATTCCCCGCCTCTGATTCCCCGCCTCTTATTTCCCGCCTCTGATTCCCCGCCTCTTATTCCCCGCCTCGGATTCCCCGCCTCTGATTCCCCGCCTCTGATTCCCTGCCTCAGATTCCCAGGCTCTGATTCCCTGCATCAGATTCCCTGCCTCAGATTCCCTGCCTCTGATTCCCCGCCTCTGATTCCCTGCCTCTGATTCCCCGCCTCTGATTCCCTGCCTCAGATTCTCTGCCTCAGATTCCCTGCCTCAGATTCCCTGCCTCTGATTCCCCGCCTTTGATTCCCCGCCTCTTATTCCCCGCCTCTGATTCCCCGCCTCTGATTCCCTGCCTCTGATTCCCTGCCTCTGTTTCCCCGCCTCTGATTCCCCGCCTCTGTTTCCCCGCCTCATATTCCCCGGCTCAGATTCCCTGCCTGAGATTCCCTGCCTCAGATACCCCACCTCAGATTCCCTGCCTCAGATTCCCCGCCTCTGATTCCCCACCTCTGATTGCCTGCCACTGATTGCCCGCCTCTGATTCCCCGCCTCTGATTCCCCGCCTCTGATTCCCCACCTCTGTCTGTATGCCTCTCTTTCGCCTCTGCTTTTTCCCCTACACTCTTTCCGTGCCTCTCTTTCCCTCCCTCAATTTGAACAACTCTGTTTGATCTGTTCTGTGTACCTCATTTTCAACACACAAGTTCCAACCACTATGTTTCACCCATCACTTTCCCCGCCTCTATTTTTCCGCCTATGTTTACCCGCCTCTGTTTACCCACCTGTTTCACCGCCTCTGATTCCCCGCCTCTGATTCCCCACCTCTGTCTCGACGCCTCTCTTTCGCCTCCACTCTTTCCCCTCCACTCTTTCCGTGCCTGTCTTTCCCTCCCTCAATTTCAACAACACTGTTTGATCTGTTTTGTGTACCTCATTTTAAACACACAACTTCCAACCACTATGATTTGCCCGCCACTTTCCCCGCCTCTATTTATCCACCTATTTTTACCTGCCTCTGTTTACCCGCCTGTTTCCCCGCCTCTGATTCCCCACCTTTCATTCCCCGCCTCTCTTTCCCTGCCTCTATTTCCGCGCCTCTTTCTCTGCCTCTCTTTCCCACCATCTCTTTTCCTCCCGCTGATTCCCCGCCTCTGATTCCCCGCCTCTGATTCCCTGCCTCTGATTCCCCGCCTCTGATTCCCTGCCTCAGATTCCCTGCCTCAGATTCACTGCCTCAGATTCCCGGCCTCTAATTCGCCGCCTCTGATTCCCCGCCTCTTATTTCCCGCCTCTGATTCCCCGCCTCTGATTCCCTGCCTCAGATTCCCCGGCTCTGATTCCCTGCATCAGATTCCCTGCCTCAGATTCCCTGCCTCTGATTCCCCGCCTCTGATTCCCTGCCTCTGATTCCCCGCCTCTGATTCCCTGCCTCAGATTCCCTGCCTCAGATTCCCTGCCTCAGATTCCCTGCCTCTGATTCCCCGCCTTTGATTCCCCGACCCTTATTCCCCACCTCTGATTCCCCGCCTCTGATTCCCCGCCTCTGATTCCCTGCCTCTGTTTCCCCGCCTCTGAATCCCCGCCTCTGATTCCCCGCCTCAGATTCCCCGCCTCAGATTCCCCGCCTCAGATTCCCCGCCTCAGATTCCCCGTCTCAGATTCCCCGTCTCAGATTCCCCGCCTCAGATTCCCCGCCTCAGATTCCCCGCCTCAGATTCCCCGCCTCAGATTCCCCGTCTCAGATTCCCCGCCTCAGATTCCCCGCCTCAGATTCCCCGCCTCAGATTCCCCGCCTCAGATTCCCCGCCTCAGATTCCCCGCCTCAGATTCCCCGCCTCAGATTCCCCGCCTCAGATTCCCTGCCTCTGATTGCCTGCCTCTGATTCCCTGCCTCTGATTCCCTCCCTCTGATTTCCTGCCTCTGATTCCCTGCCTCTGATTCCCTGCCTCTGATTCCCTGCCTCTGATTCCCTGCCTCTAAATCCCTGCCTCTGATTCCCTGCCTCTGATTCCGCGCCTCTGATTCCCCGCCTCTCTTTCCGTGTCTCTGATTCCCCCCCTCAGATTCCCTGCCTCAGATACCCTGCCTCTCTTTGCCTGCCTCTATTTCCGTGCCTCTTTCTCTGCATCAAGATTCCCACATCTGATTTGCCCCCTCTGATTACCCGCCTCTGATTCCATGCCTCTGATTCCCCGCCTCTGATTCCCCGCCTCTGATTCCCCGCCTCTGATTCCCTGCCTCAGATTCCCTGCCTCAGATTCCTTTCCTCAGATTCCCTGCCTCTGTTTCCCCGCCTCTGATTCCCCGCGTCTGATTCCCCACCTCAGATTCCCCGCCTCTGATTCCCTGCCTGAGATTCCATGCCTCAGATTCCCCGCCTCAGATTCCCTGCCTCAGATTCCCCGCCTCAGATTCCCCACCTCAGATTCCCCGCCTCAGATTCCCCGCCTCAGATTCCCCTCCTCAGTTTCTCCGCCTCAGATTCCCCGCCTCAGATTCCCTGCCTCAGATTCCCTGCCTCAGATTCCCTGCCTCAGCTTCCCTTCATCTGATTCCCTTCATCTGATTCCCTCCCTCTGATTCCCTGCCTCTGATTCCCTGCCTCTGATTCCCCACCTCTGATTCCCCGCCTCAGATTCCCTGCCTCAGATTCCCTGCCTCAGATTCCCTGCATCAGATTCCCTGCCTCAGATTCCCTGCCTCTGATTCCCCGCCTCTGATTCCCTGCCTCTGATTCCCCGCCTCTGATTCCCCGCCTCAGATTTCCCGGCTCTGATTCCCTGCCTGAGATTCCCTGCCTGAGATTCCCCGCCTCAGATTCCCTGCCTCAGATTCTCCGCCTCAGATTCCCCGCCTCAGATTCCCCGCCTCAGATTCCCCGTCTCAGATTCCCTGCCTCAGATTCCCTGCCTCTGATTGCCTTCCTCTGATTCCCTGCCTCTGATTCCCTGCCTCTGATTCCCTGCCTCTGATTCCCTGCCTCTGATTCCCTGCCTCTGATTCCGCACCTCTGATTCCACGCCTCTCTTTCCGTGTCTCTGATTCCCTGCCTCTGATTCCCTGCCTCTGATACCCTGCCTCTCTTTGCCTGCCTCTATTTCCGTGCCTCTTCCTCTGCATCTAGTTTCCCACATCTCATTTGCACCCTCTGATAACCCACCTCTGATTCCATGCCTCTGATTCCCCGCCTCTGATTCCCCGCCTCTGATTCCCTGCCTCAGATTCCCTGCCTCAGATTCCTTGCCTCAGATTCCCTGCCTCTGATTCCCCGCTTCTGATTCCCCGCCTCTTATTCCCCGCCTCTGATTCCCTGCCTCTGATTCCCCACCTCTGATTCCCTGCCTCTGTTTCCCCGCCTCTGCTTCCCCGCGTCTGATTCCCCGCCTCAGATTCCCCGGCTCTGATTCCCTGCCTGAGATTCCATGCCACAGAATCCCCGCCTCAGATTCCCTGCCTCAGATTCCCCGCCGCAGATTCCCCGCCTCAGATTCCCCGCCTCAGATTCCCTGCCTCAGATTCCCTGCCTCAGATTCCCCGCCTCAGATTCCCTGCCTCAGATTCCCTGCCTCTGATTCCCCGCCTCTGATTCCATGCCTCTGATTCCCTGCCTCTGATACCCTGCCTCTCTTTGCCTGCCTCTATTTCCGTGCCTCTTTCTCTGCATCTAGGTTCCCAAATCTCATTTGCCCCCTCTGATAACCCGCCTCTGATTCCATGCCTCTGATTCACTGCCTCAGATTCCCTGCCTCAGATACCCCGACTCAGATTTACCGCCTCAGATTCCCCGCCTCAGATTCCCTGTCTCAGATTTCCTGCCTCAGATTCCCTGCCTCAGATTCCCTGCCTCAGATTCCCTGCCTCCGATTCCCCGCCTCTGATTCCCCGCCTCTGATTCCCTGCCTCTGATTCCCAGCCTCTGAATCCCCGCCTCTGAATCCCCGCCTCTGATTCCCCGCCTCTGTTTCCCCGCCTCTGAATCCACGCACCTGATTCCCCGCCTCTGATTCCACGCCTCTGATTCCCCGCCTCTGATTCCAGGCCTCTGATTCCCTGCCTCAGATTCCCTGCCTCAGAATCCCTGCCTCAGATTCCCTGCCTCTGATTCCCCGCCTCTGATTCCCCGCCTCTTATTCCCCGCCTCGGATTCCCCGCCTCTGATTCCCCGCCTCTGATTTCCTGCCTCAGATTCCCAGGCTCTGATTCCCTGCATCAGATTCCCTGCCTCAGATTCCCTGCCTCTGATTCCCCGCCTCTGATTCCCTGCCTCTGATTCCCCGCCTCTGATTCCCTGCCTCAGATTCTCTGCCTCAGATTCCCTGCCTCAGATTCCCTGCCTCTGATTCCCCGCCTTTGATTCCCCGCCTCTTATTCCCCGCCTCTGATTCCCCGCCTCTGATTCCCCGCCTCTGATTCCCTGCCTCTGTTTCCCCGCCTCTGATTCCCCGCCTCTGTTTCCCCGCCTCATATTCCCCGGCTCAGATTCCCTGCCTGAGATTCCCTGCCTCAGATACCCCACCTCAGATTCCCCGCCTCAGATTCCCCGCCTCTGATTCCCGACCTCTGATTGCCTGCCACTGATTGCCCGCCTCTGATTCCCCGCCTCTGATTCCCCGCCTCTGATTCCCCACCTCTGTCTGTATGCCTCTCTTTCGCCTCTGCTTTTTCCCCTACACTCTTTCCGTGCCTCTCTTTCCCTCCCTCAATTTGAACAACTCTGTTTGATCTGTTCTGTGTACCTCATTTTCAACACACAAGTTCCAACCACTATGTTTCACCCATCACTTTCCCCGCCTCTATTTTTCCGCCAATGTTTACCCGCCTCTGTTTACCCACCTGTTTCACCGCCTCTG
Source organism: Narcine bancroftii (assembly GCF_036971445.1). NCBI lineage: Eukaryota > Metazoa > Chordata > Chondrichthyes > Torpediniformes > Narcinidae > Narcine > Narcine bancroftii. The sequence goes on along the minus strand of NC_091479.1, from coordinate 4,546,184 downwards.
ATTCCCCGCCTCTGATTCCCCACCTCTGTCTCGACGCCTCTCTTTCGCCTCCACTCTTTCCCCTCCACTCTTTCCGTGCCTGTCTTTCCCTCCCTCAATTTCAACAACACTGTTTGATCTGTTTTGTGTACCTCATTTTAAACACACAACTTCCAACCACTATGTTTTGCCCGCCACTTTCCCCGCCTCTATTTATCCACCTATTTTTACCTGCCTCTGTTTACCCGCCTGTTTTCCCGCCTCTGATTCCCCACCTTTCATTCCCCGCCTCTCTTTCCCTGCCTCTATTTCCGCGCCTCTTTCTCTGCCTCTCTTTCCCCACATCTCTTTTCCTCCCGCTGATTCCCCGCCTCTGATTCCCCGCCTCTGATTCCCTGCCTCTGATTCCCCGCCTCTGATTCCCTGCTTCAGATTCCCTGCCTCAGATTCACTGCCTCAGATTCCCGGCCTCTGATTCCCCGCCTCTGATTACCCGCCTCTTATTTCCCGCCTCTGATTCCCCGCCTCTTATTCCCCGCCTCGGATTCCCCGCCTCTGATTCCCCGCCTCTGATTCCCTGCCTCAGATTCCCAGGCTCTGATTCCCTGCATCAGATTCCCTGCCTCAGATTCCCTGCCTCTGATTCCCCGCCTCTGATTCCCTGCCTCTGATTCCCCGCCTCTGATTCCCTGCCTCAGATTCTCTGCCTCAGATTCCCTGCCTCAGATTCCCTGCCTCTGATTCCCCGCCTTTGATTCCCCGCCTCTTATTCCCCGCCTCTGATTCCCCGCCTCTGATTCCCTGCCTCTGATTCCCTGCCTCTGTTTCCCCGCCTCTGATTCCCCGCCTCTGTTTCCCCGCCTCATATTCCCCGGCTCAGATTCCCTGCCTGAGATTCCCTGCCTCAGATACCCCACCTCAGATTCCCTGCCTCAGATTCCCCGCCTCTGATTCCCCACCTCTGATTGCCTGCCACTGATTGCCCGCCTCTGATTCCCCGCCTCTGATTCCCCGCCTCTGATTCCCCACCTCTGTCTGTATGCCTCTCTTTCGCCTCTGCTTTTTCCCCTACACTCTTTCCGTGCCTCTCTTTCCCTCCCTCAATTTGAACAACTCTGTTTGATCTGTTCTGTGTACCTCATTTTCAACACACAAGTTCCAACCACTATGTTTCACCCATCACTTTCCCCGCCTCTATTTTTCCGCCTATGTTTACCCGCCTCTGTTTACCCACCTGTTTCACCGCCTCTGATTCCCCGCCTCTGATTCCCCACCTCTGTCTCGACGCCTCTCTTTCGCCTCCACTCTTTCCCCTCCACTCTTTCCGTGCCTGTCTTTCCCTCCCTCAATTTCAACAACACTGTTTGATCTGTTTTGTGTACCTCATTTTAAACACACAACTTCCAACCACTATGATTTGCCCGCCACTTTCCCCGCCTCTATTTATCCACCTATTTTTACCTGCCTCTGTTTACCCGCCTGTTTCCCCGCCTCTGATTCCCCACCTTTCATTCCCCGCCTCTCTTTCCCTGCCTCTATTTCCGCGCCTCTTTCTCTGCCTCTCTTTCCCCACATCTCTTTTCCTCCCGCTGATTCCCCGCCTCTGATTCCCCGCCTCTGATTCCCTGCCTCTGATTCCCCGCCTCTGATTCCCTGCCTCAGATTCCCTGCCTCAGATTCACTGCCTCAGATTCCCGGCCTCTAATTCGCCGCCTCTGATTCCCCGCCTCTTATTTCCCGCCTCTGATTCCCCGCCTCTGATTCCCTGCCTCAGATTCCCCGGCTCTGATTCCCTGCATCAGATTCCCTGCCTCAGATTCCCTGCCTCTGATTCCCCGCCTCTGATTCCCTGCCTCTGATTCCCCGCCTCTGATTCCCTGCCTCAGATTCCCTGCCTCAGATTCCCTGCCTCAGATTCCCTGCCTCTGATTCCCCGCCTTTGATTCCCCGACCCTTATTCCCCACCTCTGATTCCCCGCCTCTGATTCCCCGCCTCTGATTCCCTGCCTCTGTTTCCCCGCCTCTGAATCCCCGCCTCTGATTCCCCGCCTCAGATTCCCCGGCTCTGATTCCCTGCCTGAGATTCCGTGCCTCAGATACCCAGCCTCAGATTCCCCGCCTCAGATTCCCCGTCTCAGATTCCCCGCCTCAGATTCCCCGCCTCAGATTCCCCGCCTCAGATTCCCCGCCTCAGATTCCCCGCCTCAGATTCCCCGCCTCAGATTCCCCGCCTCAGATTCCCCGCCTCAGATTCCCTGCCTCTGATTGCCTGCCTCTGATTCCCTGCCTCTGATTGCCTGCCTCTGATTCCCTGCCTCTGATTCCCTGCCTCTGATTCCCTGCCTCTAAATCCCTGCCTCTGATTCCCTGCCTCTGATTCCGCGCCTCTGATTCCCCGCCTCTCTTTCCGTGTCTCTGATTCCCCCCCTCAGATTCCCTGCCTCAGATACCCTGCCTCTCTTTGCCTGCCTCTATTTCCGTGCCTCTTTCTCTGCATCAAGATTCCCACATCTGATTTGCCCCCTCTGATTACCCGCCTCTGATTCCATGCCTCTGATTCCCCGCCTCTGATTCCCCGCCTCTGATTCCCCGCCTCTGATTCCCTGCCTCAGATTCCCTGCCTCAGATTCCTTTCCTCAGATTCCCTGCCTCTGTTTCCCCACCTCTGATTCCCCGCGTCTGATTCCCCACCTCAGATTCCCCGCCTCTGATTCCCTGCCTGAGATTCCATGCCTCAGATTCCCCGCCTCAGATTCCCTGCCTCAGATTCCCCGCCTCAGATTCCCCACCTCAGATTCCCCGCCTCAGATTCCCCGCCTCAGATTCCCCTCCTCAGTTTCTCCGCCTCAGATTCCCCGCCTCAGATTCCCTGCCTCAGATTCCCTGCCTCAGATTCCCTGCCTCAGCTTCCCTTCATCTGATTCCCTTCATCTGATTCCCTCCCTCTGATTCCCTGCCTCTGATTCCCTGCCTCTGATTCCCCACCTCTGATTCCCCGCCTCAGATTCCCTGCCTCAGATTCCCTGCCTCAGATTCCCTGCATCAGATTCCCTGCCTCAGATTCCCTGCCTCTGATTCCCCGCCTCTGATTCCCTGCCTCTGATTCCCCGCCTCTGATTCCCCGCCTCAGATTTCCCGGCTCTGATTCCCTGCCTGAGATTCCCTGCCTGAGATTCCCCCCTCAGATTCCCTGCCTCAGATTCTCCGCCTCAGATTCCCCGCCTCAGATTCCCCGCCTCAGATTCCCCGTCTCAGATTCCCCGCCTCAGATTCCCCGCCTCAGATTCCCCGCCTCATATTCCCTGCCTCAGATTCCCTGCCTCTGATTGCCTTCCTCTGATTCCCTGCCTCTGATTCCCTGCCTCTGATTCCCTGCCTCTGATTCCCTGCCTCTGATTCCCTGCCTCTGATTCCGCACCTCTGATTCCACGCCTCTCTTTCCGTGTCTCTGATTCCCTGCCTCTGATTCCCTGCCTCTGATACCCTGCCTCTCTTTGCCTGCCTCTATTTCCGTGCCTCTTCCTCTGCATCTAGTTTCCCACATCTCATTTGCACCCTCTGATAACCCACCTCTGATTCCATGCCTCTGATTCCCCGCCTCTGATTCCCCGCCTCTGATTCCCTGCCTCAGATTCCCTGCCTCAGATTCCTTGCCTCAGATTCCCTGCCTCTGATTCCCAGCTTCTGATACCCCGCCTCTTATTCCCCGCCTCTGATTCCCCGCCTCTGATTCCCCACCTCTGATTCCCTGCCTCTGTTTCCCCGCCTCTGGTTCCCCGCGTCTGATTCCCCGCCTCAGATTCCCCGGCTCTGATTCCCTGCCTGAGATTCCATGCCACAGAATCCCCGCCTCAGATTCCCTGCCTCAGATTCCCCGCCGCAGATTCCCCGCCTCAGATTCCCCGCCTCAGATTCCCTGCCTCAGATTCCCCGCCTCAGATTCCCCGCCTCAGATTCCCTGCCTCAGATTCCCTGCCTCAGATTCCCTTCATCTGATTCCCTTCATCTGATTCCCTGCCTCTGTTACCCTGCCTCTGATTCCCTGGCTCTGATTCCCCGCCTCTGATTCCCTGCCTCTGATTCCCTGCCTCTGATACCCTGCCTCTCTTTGCCTGCCTCTATTTCCGTGCCTCTTTCTCTGCATCTAGGTTCCCAAATCTCATTTGCCCCCTCTGATAACCCGCCTCTGATTCCATGCCTCTGATTCACTGCCTCAGATTCCCTGCCTCAGATACCCCGACTCAGATTTACCGCCTCAGATTCCCCGCCTCAGATTCCCTGTCTCAGATTTCCTGCCTCAGATTCCCTGCCTCAGATTCCCTGCCTCAGATTCCCTGCCTCCGATTCCCCGCCTCTGATTCCCCGCCTCTGATTCCCCGCCTCTGATTCCCAGCCTCTGAATCCCCGCCTCTGAATCCCCGTCTCAGATTCCCTGCCTCAGCTTCCCTTCATCTGATTCCCTTCATCTGATTCCCTCCCTCTGATTCCCTGCCTCTGATTCCCTGCCTCTGATTCCCCACCTCTGATTCCCCGCCTCAGATTCCCTGCCTCAGATTTCCTGCCTCAGATTCCCTGCCTCTGATTGCCTGCCTCTGATTCCCTGCCTCTGTTTCCCTGCCTCTGATTCCCTGCCTCTGATTCCCTGCCTCTGATTCCCTGCCTCTGATTCCCTGCCTCTGATTCCGCACCTCTGATTCCACGCCTCTCTTTCCTTGTCTCTGATTCCACGCCTCTGATTCCCTGCCTCTGATACCCTGCCTCTCTTTGCCTGCCTCTATTTCCGTGACTCATTCTCTGCATCTAGTTTCCCACATCTCATTTGCCCCCTCTGATAACCCGCCTCTGATTCCATGCCTCTGATTCACTGCCTCAGATTCCGTGCCTCAGATTCCCCGACTCAGATTTACCGCCTCAGATTCCCCGCCTCAGATTCCCTGCCTCAGATTCCCTGCCTCAGATTCCCTGCCTCTGATTCCCCGCCTCTGATTCCCCGCCTCTGATTCCCCGCCTCTGATTCCCCGCACCTGATTCCCCGCCTCTGATTCCACGCCTCTGATTCCCCGCCTCTGATTCCCCACCTCTGATTGCCTGCCACTGATTGCCCGCCTCTGATTCCCCGCCTCTGATTCCCTGCCTCTGTTTCCCCGCCTCAGATTCCACGCCTCTGATTCCCCACCTCTGATTCCCCGCCTCAGATTCCACGCCTCTGATTCCCCACCTTTCATTCCCCGCCTCTCTTTCCCTGCCTCTATTTCCGCGCCTCTTTCTCTGCCTCTCTTTCCCCACATCTCTTTTCCTCCCGCTGATTCCCCGCCTCTGATTCCCCGCCTCTGATTCCCTGCCTCTGATTCCCCGCCTCTGATTCCCTGCCTCAGATTCCCTGCCTCAGATTCACTGCCTCAGATTCCCGGCCTCTGATTCCCCGCCTCTGATTCCCCGCCTCTTATTTCCCGCCTCTGATTCCCCGCCTCTGATTCCCCGCCTCTGATTCCCTGCCTCAGATTCCCCGGCTCTGATTCCCTGCATCAGATTCCCTGCCTCAGATTCCCTGCCTCTGATTCCCCGCCTCTGATTCCCTGCCTCTGATTCCCCGCCTCTGATTCCCTGCCTCAGATTCCCTGCCTCAGATTCCCTGCCTCAGATTCCCTGCCTCTGATTCCCCGCCTTTGATTCCCCGCCTCTTATTCCCCACCTCTGATTCCCCGCCTCTGATTCCCCGCCTCTGATTCCCTGCCTCTGTTTCCCCGCCTCTGAATCCCCGCCTCTGATTCCCCGCCTCAGATTCCCCTGCTCTGATTCCCTGCCTTAGATTCCGTGCCTCAGATACCCAGCCTCAGATTCCCCGCCTCAGATTCCCCGTCTCAGATTCCCCGCCTCAGATTCCCCGCCTCAGATTCCCCGCCTCAGATTCCCCGCCTCAGATTCCCCGCCTCAGATTCCCCGCCTCAGAATCCCCGCCTCAGATTTCCTGCCTCTGATTCCCTGCCTCTGATTCCCTGCCTCTGATTCCCTGCCTCTGATTCCCTGCCTCTAAATCCCTGCCTCTGATTCCCTGCCTCTGATTCCGCACCTCTGATTCCCCGCCTCTGATCCCCGCCTCTGATTCCCCGCCTCTGATTCCCTGCCTCAGATTCCCTGCCTCAGATTCCTTTCCTCAGATTCCCTGCCTCTGTTTCCCCGCCTCTGATTCCCCGCGTCTGATTCCCCACCTCAGATTCCCCGCCTCTGATTCCCTGCCTGAGATTCCATGCCTCAGATTCCCCACCTCAGATTCCCTGCCTCAGATTCCCCGCCTCAGATTCCCCGCCTCAGATTCCCCGCCTCAGATTCCCTGCCTCTGATTCCGCACCTCTGATTCCACGCCTCTCTTTCCTTGTCTCTGATTCCACGCCTCTGATTCCCTGCCTCTGATACCCTGCCTCTCTTTGCCTGCCTCTATTTCCGTGACTCATTCTCTGCATCTAGTTTCCCACATCTCATTTGCCCCCTCTGATAACCCGCCTCTGATTCCATGCCTCTGATTCACTGCCTCAGATTCCGTGCCTCAGATTCCCCGACTCAGATTTACCGCCTCAGATTCCCCGCCTCAGATTCCCTGCCTCAGATTCCCTGCCTCAGATTCCCTGCCTCAGATTCCCTGCCTCAGATTCCCTGTCTCCGATTCCCCGCCTCTGATTCCCCGCCTTTCATTCCCCGCCTCTCTTTCCCTGCCTCTATTTCCGCGCCTCTTTCTCTGCCTCTCTTTCCCCACAACGCTTTTCCTCCCGCTGATTCCCCGCCTCTGATTGCCCGCCTCTGTTTCCCCGCCTCTGATTCCCCGCACCTGATTCCCCGCCTCTGATTCCACGCCTCTGATTCCCCGCCTCTGATTCCAGGCCTCTTATTCCCCGCCTCTGATTCCCCACCTCTGATTGCCTGCCACTGATTGCCCGCCTCTGATTCCCCGCCTCTGATTCCCCGCCTCTGATTCCCCACCTCTGTCTGTATGCCTCTCTTTCGCCTCCGCTTTTACCCCTACACTCTTTCCGCGCCTCTCTTTCCCTCCCTCAATTTGAACAACTCTGTTTGATCTGTTCTGTGTATCTCATTTTCAACACACAAGTTCCAACCACTATGTTTCACCCATCACTTTCCCCGCCTCTATTTTTCCGCCTATGTTTACCCGCCTCTGTTTACCCACCTGTTTCACCGCCTCTGATTCCCCGCCTCTGATTCCCCACCTCTGTCTCGACGCCTCTCTTTCGCCTCCACTCTTTCCCCTCCACTCTTTCCGTGCCTGTCTTTCCCTCCCTCAATTTCAACAACACTGTTTGATCTGTTTTGTGTACCTCATTTTAAACACACAACTTCCAACCACTATGTTTTGCCCGCCTCTTTCCCCGCCTCTATTTATCCACCTATGTTTACCTGCCTCTGTTTACCCGCCTGTTTCCCCGCCTCTGATTCCCCACCTTTCATTCCCCGCCTCTCTTTCCCTGCCTCTATTTCCGCGCCTCTTTCTCTGCCTCTATTTCCTCACATCTCTTTTCCTCCCACTGATTCCCCGCCTCTGATTCCCTGCCTCTGATTCCCCGCCTCTGATTCCCTGCCTCAGATTCCCTGCCTCAGATTCCCTGCCTCAGATTCCCTGCCTCTGATTCCCCGCCTTTGATTCCCCGCCTCTTATTCCCCACCTCTGATTCCGCGCCTCTGATTCCCCGCCTCTGATTCCCTGCCTCTGTTTCCCCGCCTCTGAATCCCCGCCTCTGATTCCCCGCCTCAGATTCCCCGGCTCTGATTCCCTGCCTGAGATTCCGTGCCTCAGATACCCAGCCTCAGATTCCCCGCCTCAGATTCCCCGTCTCAGATTCCCCGCCTCAGATTCCCCACCTCAGATTCCCCGCCTCAGATTCCCCGCCTCAGATTCCCCGCCTCAGATTCCCCGCCTCAGATTCCCTGCCTCTGATTGCCTGCCTCTGATTCCCTGCCTCTGATTCCCTCCCTCTGATTTCCTGCCTCTGATTCCCTGCCTCTGATTCCCTGCCTCTGATTCCGCACCTCTGATTCCCCGCCTCTCTTTCCGTGTCTCTGATTCCCCGCCTCAGATTCCCTGCCTCAGATACCCTGCCTCTCTTTGCCTGCCTCTATTTCCGTGCCTCTTTCTCTGCATCAAGATTCCCACATCTGATTTGCCCCCTCTGATTACCCGCCTCTGATTCCATGCCTCTGATTCCCCGCCTCTGATTCCCCGCCTCTGATTCCCCGCCTCTGATTCCCTGCCTCAGATTCCCTGCCTCAGATTCCTTTCCTCAGATTCCCTGCCTCTGTTTCCCCGCCTCTGATTCCCCGCGTCTGATTCCCCACCTCAGATTCCCCGCCTCTGATTCCCTGCCTGAGATTCCATGCCTCAGATTCCCCGCCTCAGATTCCCTGCCTCAGATTCCCCGCCTCAGATTCCCCGCCTCAGATTCCCCGCCTCAGATTCCCCGCCTCAGATTCCCCTCCTCAGTTTCTCCGCCTCAGATTCCCCGCCTCAGATTCCCTGCCTCAGATTCCCTGCCTCAGATTCCCTGCCTCAGCTTCCCTTCATCTGATTCCCTTCATCTGATTCCCTCCCTCTGATTCCCTGCCTCTGATTCCCTGCCTCTGATTCCCCACCTCTGATTCCCCGCCTCAGATTCCCTGCCTCAGATTCCCTGCCTCAGATTCCCTGCCTCAGATTTCCTGCCTCAGATTCCCTGCCTCTGATTGCCTGCCTCTGATTCCCTGCCTCTGTTTCCCTGCCTCTGATTCCCTGCCTCTGATTCCCTGCCTCTGATTCCCTGCCTCTGATTCCCTGCCTCTGATTCCGCACCTCTGATTCCACGCCTCTCTTTCCTTGTCTCTGATTCCATGCCTCTGATTCCCTGCCTCTGATACCCTGCCTCTCTTTGCCTGCCTCTATTTCCGTGACTCATTCTCTGCATCTAGTTTCCCACATCTCATTTGCCCCCTCTGATAACCCGCCTCTGATTCCATGCCTCTGATTCACTGCCTCAGATTCCGTGCCTCAGATTCCCCGACTCAGATTTACCGCCTCAGATTCCCCGCCTCAGATTCCCTGCCTCAGATTCCCTGCCTCAGATTCCCTGCCTCAGATTCCCTGCCTCAGATTCCCTGTCTCCGATTCCCCGCCTCTGATTCCCCGCCTTTCATTCCCCGCCTCTCTTTCCCTGCCTCTATTTCCGCGCCTCTTTCTCTGCCTCTCTTTCCCCACAACGCTTTTCCTCCCGCTGATTCCCCGCCTCTGATTCCCCGCCTCTGTTTCCCCGCCTCTGATTCCCCGCACCTGATTCCCCGCCTCTGATTCCACGCCTCTGATTCCCCGCCTCTGATTCCAGGCCTCTTATTCCCCGCCTCTGATTCCCCACCTCTGATTGCCTGCCACTGATTGCCCGCCTCTGATTCCCCGCCTCTGATTCCCCGCCTCTGATTCCCCACCTCTGTCTGTATGCCTCTCTTTCGCCTCCGCTTTTACCCCTACACTCTTTCCGCGCCTCTCTTTCCCTCCCTCAATTTCAACAACTCTGTTTGATCTGTTCTGTGTATCTCATTTTCAACACACAAGTTCCAACCACTATGTTTCACCCATCACTTTCCCCGCCTCTATTTTTCCGCCTATGTTTACCCGCCTCTGTTTACCCACCTGTTTCACCGCCTCTGATTCCCCGCCTCTGATTCCCCACCTCTGTCTCGACACCTCTCTTTCGCCTCCACTCTTTCCCCTCCACTCTTTCCGTGCCTGTCTTTCCCTCCCTCAATTTCAACAACACTGTTTGATCTGTTTTGTGTACCTCATTTTAAACACACAACTTCCAACCACTATGATTTGCCCGCCACTTTCCCCGCCTCTATTTATCCACCTATTTTTACCTGCCTCTGTTTACCCGCCTGTTTCCCCGCCTCTGATTCCCCACCTTTCATTCCCCGCCTCTCTTTCCCTGCCTCTATTTCCGCGCCTCTTTCTCTGCCTCTCTTTCCCCACATCTCTTTTCCTCCCGCTGATTCCCCGCCTCTGATTCCCCGCCTCTGATTCCCTGCCTCTGATTCCCCGCCTCTGATTCCCTGCCTCAGATTCCCTGCCTCAGATTCACTGCCTCAGATTCCCGGCCTCTAATTCGCCGCCTCTGATTCCCCGCCTCTTATTTCCCGCCTCTGATTCCCCGCCTCTGATTCCCTGCCTCAGATTCCCCGGCTCTGATTCCCTGCATCAGATTCCCTGCCTCAGATTCCCTGCCTCTGATTCCCCGCCTCTGATTCCCTGCCTCTGATTCCCCGCCTCTGATTCCCTGCCTCAGATTCCCTGCCTCAGATTCCCTGCCTCAGATTCCCTGCCTCTGATTCCCCGCCTTTGATTCCCCGACCCTTATTCCCCACCTCTGATTCCCCGCCTCTGATTCCCCGCCTCTGATTCCCTGCCTCTGTTTCCCCGCCTCTGAATCCCCGCCTCTGATTCCCCGCCTCAGATTCCCCGGCTCTGATTCCCTGCCTGAGATTCCGTGCCTCAGATACCCAGCCTCAGATTCCCCGCCTCAGATTCCCCGTCTCAGATTCCCCGCCTCAGATTCCCCGCCTCAGATTCCCCGCCTCAGATTCCCCGCCTCAGATTCCCCGCCTCAGATTCCCCGCCTCAGATTCCCCGCCTCAGATTCCCCGCCTCAGATTCCCTGCCTCTGATTGCCTGCCTCTGATTCCCTGCCTCTGATTGCCTGCCTCTGATTCCCTGCCTCTGATTCCCTGCCTCTGATTCCCTGCCTCTAAATCCCTGCCTCTGATTCCCTGCCTCTGATTCCGCGCCTCTGATTCCCCGCCTCTCTTTCCGTGTCTCTGATTCCCCCCCTCAGATTCCCTGCCTCAGATACCCTGCCTCTCTTTGCCTGCCTCTATTTCCGTGCCTCTTTCTCTGCATCAAGATTCCCACATCTGATTTGCCCCCTCTGATTACCCGCCTCTGATTCCATGCCTCTGATTCCCCGCCTCTGATTCCCCGCCTCTGATTCCCCGCCTCTGATTCCCTGCCTCAGATTCCCTGCCTCAGATTCCTTTCCTCAGATTCCCTGCCTCTGTTTCCCCACCTCTGATTCCCCGCGTCTGATTCCCCACCTCAGATTCCCCGCCTCTGATTCCCTGCCTGAGATTCCATGCCTCAGATTCCCCGCCTCAGATTCCCTGCCTCAGATTCCCCGCCTCAGATTCCCCACCTCAGATTCCCCGCCTCAGATTCCCCGCCTCAGATTCCCCTCCTCAGTTTCTCCGCCTCAGATTCCCCGCCTCAGATTCCCTGCCTCAGATTCCCTGCCTCAGATTCCCTGCCTCAGCTTCCCTTCATCTGATTCCCTTCATCTGATTCCCTCCCTCTGATTCCCTGCCTCTGATTCCCTGCCTCTGATTCCCCACCTCTGATTCCCCGCCTCAGATTCCCTGCCTCAGATTCCCTGCCTCAGATTCCCTGCATCAGATTCCCTGCCTCAGATTCCCTGCCTCTGATTCCCCGCCTCTGATTCCCTGCCTCTGATTCCCCGCCTCTGATTCCCCGCCTCAGATTTCCCGGCTCTGATTCCCTGCCTGAGATTCCCTGCCTGAGATTCCCCCCTCAGATTCCCTGCCTCAGATTCTCCGCCTCAGATTCCCCGCCTCAGATTCCCCGCCTCAGATTCCCCGTCTCAGATTCCCCGCCTCAGATTCCCCGCCTCAGATTCCCCGCCTCATATTCCCTGCCTCAGATTCCCTGCCTCTGATTGCCTTCCTCTGATTCCCTGCCTCTGATTCCCTGCCTCTGATTCCCTGCCTCTGATTCCCTGCCTCTGATTCCCTGCCTCTGATTCCGCACCTCTGATTCCACGCCTCTCTTTCCGTGTCTCTGATTCCCTGCCTCTGATTCCCTGCCTCTGATACCCTGCCTCTCTTTGCCTGCCTCTATTTCCGTGCCTCTTCCTCTGCATCTAGTTTCCCACATCTCATTTGCACCCTCTGATAACCCACCTCTGATTCCATGCCTCTGATTCCCCGCCTCTGATTCCCCGCCTCTGATTCCCTGCCTCAGATTCCCTGCCTCAGATTCCTTGCCTCAGATTCCCTGCCTCTGATTCCCAGCTTCTGATACCCCGCCTCTTATTCCCCGCCTCTGATTCCCCGCCTCTGATTCCCCACCTCTGATTCCCTGCCTCTGTTTCCCCGCCTCTGGTTCCCCGCGTCTGATTCCCCGCCTCAGATTCCCCGGCTCTGATTCCCTGCCTGAGATTCCATGCCACAGAATCCCCGCCTCAGATTCCCTGCCTCAGATTCCCCGCCGCAGATTCCCCGCCTCAGATTCCCCGCCTCAGATTCCCTGCCTCAGATTCCCCGCCTCAGATTCCCCGCCTCAGATTCCCTGCCTCAGATTCCCTGCCTCAGATTCCCTTCATCTGATTCCCTTCATCTGATTCCCTGCCTCTGTTACCCTGCCTCTGATTCCCTGGCTCTGATTCCCCGCCTCTGATTCCCTGCCTCTGATTCCCTGCCTCTGATACCCTGCCTCTCTTTGCCTGCCTCTATTTCCGTGCCTCTTTCTCTGCATCTAGGTTCCCAAATCTCATTTGCCCCCTCTGATAACCCGCCTCTGATTCCATGCCTCTGATTCACTGCCTCAGATTCCCTGCCTCAGATACCCCGACTCAGATTTACCGCCTCAGATTCCCCGCCTCAGATTCCCTGTCTCAGATTTCCTGCCTCAGATTCCCTGCCTCAGATTCCCTGCCTCAGATTCCCTGCCTCCGATTCCCCGCCTCTGATTCCCCGCCTCTGATTCCCCGCCTCTGATTCCCAGCCTCTGAATCCCCGCCTCTGAATCCCCGTCTCAGATTCCCTGCCTCAGCTTCCCTTCATCTGATTCCCTTCATCTGATTCCCTCCCTCTGATTCCCTGCCTCTGATTCCCTGCCTCTGATTCCCCACCTCTGATTCCCCGCCTCAGATTCCCTGCCTCAGATTTCCTGCCTCAGATTCCCTGCCTCTGATTGCCTGCCTCTGATTCCCTGCCTCTGTTTCCCTGCCTCTGATTCCCTGCCTCTGATTCCCTGCCTCTGATTCCCTGCCTCTGATTCCCTGCCTCTGATTCCGCACCTCTGATTCCACGCCTCTCTTTCCTTGTCTCTGATTCCACGCCTCTGATTCCCTGCCTCTGATACCCTGCCTCTCTTTGCCTGCCTCTATTTCCGTGACTCATTCTCTGCATCTAGTTTCCCACATCTCATTTGCCCCCTCTGATAACCCGCCTCTGATTCCATGCCTCTGATTCACTGCCTCAGATTCCGTGCCTCAGATTCCCCGACTCAGATTTACCGCCTCAGATTCCCCGCCTCAGATTCCCTGCCTCAGATTCCCTGCCTCAGATTCCCTGCCTCTGATTCCCCGCCTCTGATTCCCCGCCTCTGATTCCCCGCCTCTGATTCCCCGCACCTGATTCCCCGCCTCTGATTCCACGCCTCTGATTCCCCGCCTCTGATTCCCCACCTCTGATTGCCTGCCACTGATTGCCCGCCTCTGATTCCCCGCCTCTGATTCCCTGCCTCTGTTTCCCCGCCTCAGATTCCACGCCTCTGATTCCCCACCTCTGATTCCCCGCCTCAGATTCCACGCCTCTGATTCCCCACCTTTCATTCCCCGCCTCTCTTTCCCTGCCTCTATTTCCGCGCCTCTTTCTCTGCCTCTCTTTCCCCACATCTCTTTTCCTCCCGCTGATTCCCCGCCTCTGATTCCCCGCCTCTGATTCCCTGCCTCTGATTCCCCGCCTCTGATTCCCTGCCTCAGATTCCCTGCCTCAGATTCACTGCCTCAGATTCCCGGCCTCTGATTCCCCGCCTCTGATTCCCCGCCTCTTATTTCCCGCCTCTGATTCCCCGCCTCTGATTCCCCGCCTCTGATTCCCTGCCTCAGATTCCCCGGCTCTGATTCCCTGCATCAGATTCCCTGCCTCAGATTCCCTGCCTCTGATTCCCCGCCTCTGATTCCCTGCCTCTGATTCCCCGCCTCTGATTCCCTGCCTCAGATTCCCTGCCTCAGATTCCCTGCCTCAGATTCCCTGCCTCTGATTCCCCGCCTTTGATTCCCCGCCTCTTATTCCCCACCTCTGATTCCCCGCCTCTGATTCCCCGCCTCTGATTCCCTGCCTCTGTTTCCCCGCCTCTGAATCCCCGCCTCTGATTCCCCGCCTCAGATTCCCCTGCTCTGATTCCCTGCCTTAGATTCCGTGCCTCAGATACCCAGCCTCAGATTCCCCGCCTCAGATTCCCCGTCTCAGATTCCCCGCCTCAGATTCCCCGCCTCAGATTCCCCGCCTCAGATTCCCCGCCTCAGATTCCCCGCCTCAGATTCCCCGCCTCAGAATCCCCGCCTCAGATTTCCTGCCTCTGATTCCCTGCCTCTGATTCCCTGCCTCTGATTCCCTGCCTCTGATTCCCTGCCTCTAAATCCCTGCCTCTGATTCCCTGCCTCTGATTCCGCACCTCTGATTCCCCGCCTCTGATCCCCGCCTCTGATTCCCCGCCTCTGATTCCCTGCCTCAGATTCCCTGCCTCAGATTCCTTTCCTCAGATTCCCTGCCTCTGTTTCCCCGCCTCTGATTCCCCGCGTCTGATTCCCCACCTCAGATTCCCCGCCTCTGATTCCCTGCCTGAGATTCCATGCCTCAGATTCCCCACCTCAGATTCCCTGCCTCAGATTCCCCGCCTCAGATTCCCCGCCTCAGATTCCCCGCCTCAGATTCCCTGCCTCTGATTCCGCACCTCTGATTCCACGCCTCTCTTTCCTTGTCTCTGATTCCACGCCTCTGATTCCCTGCCTCTGATACCCTGCCTCTCTTTGCCTGCCTCTATTTCCGTGACTCATTCTCTGCATCTAGTTTCCCACATCTCATTTGCCCCCTCTGATAACCCGCCTCTGATTCCATGCCTCTGATTCACTGCCTCAGATTCCGTGCCTCAGATTCCCCGACTCAGATTTACCGCCTCAGATTCCCCGCCTCAGATTCCCTGCCTCAGATTCCCTGCCTCAGATTCCCTGCCTCAGATTCCCTGCCTCAGATTCCCTGTCTCCGATTCCCCGCCTCTGATTCCCCGCCTTTCATTCCCCGCCTCTCTTTCCCTGCCTCTATTTCCGCGCCTCTTTCTCTGCCTCTCTTTCCCCACAACGCTTTTCCTCCCGCTGATTCCCCGCCTCTGATTGCCCGCCTCTGTTTCCCCGCCTCTGATTCCCCGCACCTGATTCCCCGCCTCTGATTCCACGCCTCTGATTCCCCGCCTCTGATTCCAGGCCTCTTATTCCCCGCCTCTGATTCCCCACCTCTGATTGCCTGCCACTGATTGCCCGCCTCTGATTCCCCGCCTCTGATTCCCCGCCTCTGATTCCCCACCTCTGTCTGTATGCCTCTCTTTCGCCTCCGCTTTTACCCCTACACTCTTTCCGCGCCTCTCTTTCCCTCCCTCAATTTGAACAACTCTGTTTGATCTGTTCTGTGTATCTCATTTTCAACACACAAGTTCCAACCACTATGTTTCACCCATCACTTTCCCCGCCTCTATTTTTCCGCCTATGTTTACCCGCCTCTGTTTACCCACCTGTTTCACCGCCTCTGATTCCCCGCCTCTGATTCCCCACCTCTGTCTCGACGCCTCTCTTTCGCCTCCACTCTTTCCCCTCCACTCTTTCCGTGCCTGTCTTTCCCTCCCTCAATTTCAACAACACTGTTTGATCTGTTTTGTGTACCTCATTTTAAACACACAACTTCCAACCACTATGTTTTGCCCGCCTCTTTCCCCGCCTCTATTTATCCACCTATGTTTACCTGCCTCTGTTTACCCGCCTGTTTCCCCGCCTCTGATTCCCCACCTTTCATTCCCCGCCTCTCTTTCCCTGCCTCTATTTCCGCGCCTCTTTCTCTGCCTCTATTTCCTCACATCTCTTTTCCTCCCACTGATTCCCCGCCTCTGATTCCCTGCCTCTGATTCCCCGCCTCTGATTCCCTGCCTCAGATTCCCTGCCTCAGATTCCCTGCCTCAGATTCCCTGCCTCTGATTCCCCGCCTTTGATTCCCCGCCTCTTATTCCCCACCTCTGATTCCGCGCCTCTGATTCCCCGCCTCTGATTCCCTGCCTCTGTTTCCCCGCCTCTGAATCCCCGCCTCTGATTCCCCGCCTCAGATTCCCCGGCTCTGATTCCCTGCCTGAGATTCCGTGCCTCAGATACCCAGCCTCAGATTCCCCGCCTCAGATTCCCCGTCTCAGATTCCCCGCCTCAGATTCCCCACCTCAGATTCCCCGCCTCAGATTCCCCGCCTCAGATTCCCCGCCTCAGATTCCCCGCCTCAGATTCCCTGCCTCTGATTGCCTGCCTCTGATTCCCTGCCTCTGATTCCCTCCCTCTGATTTCCTGCCTCTGATTCCCTGCCTCTGATTCCCTGCCTCTGATTCCGCACCTCTGATTCCCCGCCTCTCTTTCCGTGTCTCTGATTCCCCGCCTCAGATTCCCTGCCTCTGATACCCTGCCTCTCTTTGCCTGCCTCTATTTCCGTGCCTCTTTCTCTGCATCAAGATTCCCACATCTGATTTGCCCCCTCTGATTACCCGCCTCTGATTCCATGCCTCTGATTCCCCGCCTCTGATTCCCCGCCTCTGATTCCCCGCCTCTGATTCCCTGCCTCAGATTCCCTGCCTCAGATTCCTTTCCTCAGATTCCCTGCCTCTGTTTCCCCGCCTCTGATTCCCCGCGTCTGATTCCCCACCTCAGATTCCCCGCCTCTGATTCCCTGCCTGAGATTCCATGCCTCAGATTCCCCGCCTCAGATTCCCTGCCTCAGATTCCCCGCCTCAGATTCCCCGCCTCAGATTCCCCGCCTCAGATTCCCCGCCTCAGATTCCCCTCCTCAGTTTCTCCGCCTCAGATTCCCCGCCTCAGATTCCCTGCCTCAGATTCCCTGCCTCAGATTCCCTGCCTCAGCTTCCCTTCATCTGATTCCCTTCATCTGATTCCCTCCCTCTGATTCCCTGCCTCTGATTCCCTGCCTCTGATTCCCCACCTCTGATTCCCCGCCTCAGATTCCCTGCCTCAGATTCCCTGCCTCAGATTCCCTGCCTCAGATTTCCTGCCTCAGATTCCCTGCCTCTGATTGCCTGCCTCTGATTCCCTGCCTCTGTTTCCCTGCCTCTGATTCCCTGCCTCTGATTCCCTGCCTCTGATTCCCTGCCTCTGATTCCCTGCCTCTGATTCCGCACCTCTGATTCCACGCCTCTCTTTCCTTGTCTCTGATTCCATGCCTCTGATTCCCTGCCTCTGATACCCTGCCTCTCTTTGCCTGCCTCTATTTCCGTGACTCATTCTCTGCATCTAGTTTCCCACATCTCATTTGCCCCCTCTGATAACCCGCCTCTGATTCCATGCCTCTGATTCACTGCCTCAGATTCCGTGCCTCAGATTCCCCGACTCAGATTTACCGCCTCAGATTCCCCGCCTCAGATTCCCTGCCTCAGATTCCCTGCCTCAGATTCCCTGCCTCAGATTCCCTGCCTCAGATTCCCTGTCTCCGATTCCCCGCCTCTGATTCCCCGCCTTTCATTCCCCGCCTCTCTTTCCCTGCCTCTATTTCCGCGCCTCTTTCTCTGCCTCTCTTTCCCCACAACGCTTTTCCTCCCGCTGATTCCCCGCCTCTGATTCCCCGCCTCTGTTTCCCCGCCTCTGATTCCCCGCACCTGATTCCCCGCCTCTGATTCCACGCCTCTGATTCCCCGCCTCTGATTCCAGGCCTCTTATTCCCCGCCTCTGATTCCCCACCTCTGATTGCCTGCCACTGATTGCCCGCCTCTGATTCCCCGCCTCTGATTCCCCGCCTCTGATTCCCCACCTCTGTCTGTATGCCTCTCTTTCGCCTCCGCTTTTACCCCTACACTCTTTCCGCGCCTCTCTTTCCCTCCCTCAATTTCAACAACTCTGTTTGATCTGTTCTGTGTATCTCATTTTCAACACACAAGTTCCAACCACTATGTTTCACCCATCACTTTCCCCGCCTCTATTTTTCCGCCTATGTTTACCCGCCTCTGTTTACCCACCTGTTTCACCGCCTCTGATTCCCCGCCTCTGATTCCCCACCTCTGTCTCGACACCTCTCTTTCGCCTCCACTCTTTCCCCTCCACTCTTTCCGTGCCTGTCTTTCCCTCCCTCAATTTCAACAACACTGTTTGATCTGTTTTGTGTACCTCATTTTAAACACACAACTTCCAACCACTATGTTTTGCCCGCCTCTTTCCCCGCCTCTATTTATCCACCTATGTTTACCTGCCTCTGTTTACCCGCCTGTTTCCCCGCCTCTGATTCCCCACCTTTCATTCCCCGCCTCTCTTTCCCTGCCTCTATTTCCGCGCCTCTTTCTCTGCCTCTCTTTCCTCACATCTCTTTTCCTCCCACTGATTCCCCGCCTCTGATTCCCCACCTCTGATTCCACGCCTCTGATTCCCCGCCTCTGATTCCAGGCCTCTGATTCCCCGCCTCTGATTCCCCACCTCTGATTGCCTGCCACTGATTGCCCACCTCTGATTCCCCGCCTCTGATTACCCGCCTCTGATTCCCCACCTCTGTCTGTATGCCTCTCTTTCGACTCCACTCTTTCCCCTCCACTCTTTCCGCGCCTCTATTTCCCTCCCTCAATTTCAACAACACTGTTTGATCTGTTTTGTGTACCTCATTTTAAACACACAAGTTCCAACCACTATGTTTTGCCCGCCTCCTTCCCCGCCTCTATTTATCCACCTATGTTTACCTGCCTCTGTTTACCCGCCTGTTTCCCCGCTTCTGATTCCCCACCTTTCATTCCCCGCCTCTCTTTCCCTGCCTCTATTTCCGCGCCTCTTTCATGCCTCTCTTTCCCCACATCTCTTTTCCTCCCCCTGATTCCCCACCTCTGATTCCCCGCCTCTGATTCCCTGCCTCTGATTCCCCGCCTCTGATTCCCTGCCTCAGATTCCCTGCCTCAGATTCCCTGCCTCAGATTCCCTGCCTCTGATTCCCCGCCTCTGATTCCCCGCCTCTTATTCCCCACCTCTGATTCCCCACCTCTGATTCCCCACCTCTGATTCCCTGCCTCAGATTCCCCGGCTCTGATTCCCTGCATCAGATTCCCTGCCTCAGATTCCCTGCCTCTGATTCCCCGCCTCTGATTCCCTGCCTCTGATTCCCCGCCTCTGATTCCCTGCCTCAGATTCCCTGCCTCAGATTCCCTGCCTCAGATTCCCTGCCTCTGATTCCCCGCCTTTGATTCCCCACCTCTTATTCCCCGCCTCTGATTCCCCACCTCTGATTCCGCACCTCTGATTCCCTGCCTCTGTTTCCCTGCCTCTGATTCCCCGCCTCTGATTCCCCGCCTCAGTTTCCCCGGCTCTGATTCCCTGCCTGAGATTCCCTGCCTCAGATACCCCGCCTCAGATTCCCCGCCTCAGATTCCCCGCCTCAGATTCCCCGCCTCAGATTCCCCGCCTCAGATTTCCCGCCTCAGATTCCCCGCCTCAGATTCCCCGCCTAAGATTCCCCGCCTCAGATTCCCCGCCTCAGATTCCCCGCCTTAGTTTCCCCACCTCAGATTCCCCGCCTCAGATTCCCCACCTCAGATTCCTTGCCTCAGATTCCCTGCCTTTGATTGCCTGCCTCTGATTCCCTGCCTCTGATTCCCTGCCTCTGATTCCCTGCCTCTGATTCCCTGCCTCTGATTCCCTGCCTCTGATTCCCTGCCTCTGATTCCGAGCCTCTGATTCCACGCCTCTCTTTCCGTATCTCTGATTCCCCGCCTCTGATTCCCTGCCTCTGATACCCTGCCTCTCTTTGCCTGCCTCTATTTCGGTGCCTCTTTCTCTGCATCTAGTTTCCCACATCTCATTTGCCCCCTCTGATAACCCGCCTCTGATTTCATGCCTCTGATTCCCTGCCTCTGATTCCCCGCCTCTGATTCCCTGCCTCTGATTCCCCGCCTCTGATTCCCTGCCTCAGATTCCCTGCCTCAGATTCCCTGCCTCAGATTCCCTGCCTCAGATTCCCTGCCTCTGATTCCCCGCCTCTGATTCCCCGCCTCTTATTCCCCGCCTCTGATTCCCCGCCGCTGATTCCCCACCTCTGATTCCCTGCCTCTATTTCCCCGCCTCTGATTCCCCGCCTCTGATTCCCCGCCTCAGATTTCCCGGCTCTGATTCCATGCCTGAGATTCCCTGCCTGAGATTCCCCGCCTCAGATTCCCTGCCTCAGATTCCCCGCCTCAGATTCCCCGCCTCAGATTCCCCGCCGCAGATTCCCCATCTCAGATTCCCCGCCTCAGATTCCCCGCCTCAGATTCCCCGCCTCAGATTCCCTGCCTCAGATTCCCTGCCTCTGATTGCCTTCCTCTGATTCCCTGCCTCTGATTCCCTGCCTCTGATTCCCTGCCTCTGATTCCCTGCCTCTGATTCCCTGCCTCTAATTCCCTGCCTCTGATTCCGCACCTCTGATTCCACGCCTCTCTTTCCGTGTCTCTGATTCCCCGCCTCTGATTCCCTGCCTCTTATACCCTGCCTCTCTTTGCCTGCCTCTATTTCCGTGCCTCTTTCTCTGCATCTAGTTTCCCACATCTCATTTGCCCCCTCTGATAACCCGCCTCTGATTCCCTGCCTCAGATTCCTTGCCTCAGATTCCCTGCCTCTGATTCCCCGCCTCTGATTCCCCGCCTCTGAATCCCCGCCTCTGATTCCCTGCCTCTGTTTCCCCGCCACTGATTCCCCGCGTCTGATTCCCCGCCTCAGATTCCCCGGCTCTGATTCCCTGTGTGAGATTCCATGCCTCAGATTCCCCGCCTCAGATTCCCTGCCTCAGATTCCCCGCCTCAGATTCCCCGCCTCAGATTCCCCGCCTCAGATTCCCTGCCTCAGATTCCCCGCCTCAGATTCCCCGCCTCAGATTCACCGCCTCAGATTCCCCGCCTCAGATTCCCTGCCTCAGATTCCCTGCCTCAGATTCCCTGCCTAGGATTCCCTTCATCTGATTCCCTTCATCTGATTCCCTGCCTCTGATTCCCTGCCTCTGATTCCATGCCTCTGATTCCCCACCTCTGATTCCCCGCCTCAGATTCCCTGCCTCAGATTCCCTGCCTCAGATTCCCTGCCTCTGATTCCCTGCCTCAGATTCCCTGCCTCAGATTCCCTGCCTCAGATTCCCTGCCTCTGATTGCCTGCCTCTGATTCCCTGCCTCTGATTCCCTGCCTCTGATTGCCTGCCTCTGATTCCCTGCCTCTGATTCCCTGCCTCTGATTCCCTGCCTCTGATTCCGCACCTCTGATTCCACGCCTCTCTTTCCTTGTCTCTGATTCCCCGCCTCTGATTCCCTGCCTCTGATACCCTGCCTCTTTTTGCCTGCCTCTATTTCCGTGCCTCTTTCTCTGCATCTAGATTCCCACATCTCATTTGCCCCCTCTGATAACCCGCCTCTGATTCCATGCCTCTGATTCACTGCCTCAGATTCCCTGCCTCAGATACCCCGACTCAGATTTACCACCTCAGATTCCCCGCCTCAGATTCCCTGCCTCAGATTCCCTGCCTCAGATTCCCTGCCTCAGATTCCCTGCCTCAGATTCCCTGCCTCCGATTCCCTGCCTCTGATTCCCCGCCTCTGATTCCCAGCCACTGATTCCCAGCCTCTGAATCCCCGCCTCTGAATCCCCGCCTCTGATTCCCCGCCTCTGATTCCCCGCCTCTGATTCCCCGCCTCTGATTCCCCGCCTCTGATTCCCCGCCTCTGATTCCCTGCCTCTGATACCCTGCCTCTCTTTGCCTGCCTCTATTTCCGTGCCTCTTTCTCTGCATCTAGGTTCCCAAATCTCATTTGCCCCCTCTGATAACCCGCCTCTGATTCCATGCCTCTGATTCACTGCCTCAGATTCCCTGCCTCAGATACCCCGACTCAGATTTACCGCCTCAGATTCCCCGCCTCAGATTCCCTGTCTCAGATTTCCTGCCTCAGATTTCCTGCCTCAGATTCCCTGCCTCAGATTCCCTGCCTCCGATTCCCCGCCTCTGATTCCCCGCCTCTGATTCCCCGCCTCTGATTCCCAGCCTCTGAATCCCCGCCTCTGAATCCCCGCCTCTGATTCCCCGCCTCTGTTTCCCCGCCTCTGATTCCCCGCACCTGATTCCCCGCCTCAGATTCCCTGCCTCTGATTGCCTGCCTCTGATTCCCTGCCTCTGTTTCCCCGCCTCTGAATCCCCGCCTCTGATTCCCCGCCTCAGATTCCCCTGCTCTGATTCCCTACCTTAGATTCCGTGCCTCAGATACCCAGCCTCAGATTCCCCGCCTCAGATTCCCCGTCTCAGATTCCCCGCCTCAGATTCCCCGCCTCAGATTCCCCGCCTCAGATTCCCCGCCTCAGATTCCCCGCCTCAGATTCCCCGCCTCAAATTCCCCGCCTCAGATTTCCTGCCTCTGATTCCCTGCCTCTGATTCCCTGCCTCTGATTCCCTGCCTCTGATTCCCTGCCTCTAAATCCCTGCCTCTGATTCCCTGCCTCTGATTCCGCACCTCTGATTCCCCGCCTCTCTTTCCGTGTCTCTGATTCCCCGCCTCAGATTCCCTGCCTCAGATACCCTGCCTCTCTTTGCCTGCCTCTATTTCCGTGCCTCTTTCTCTGCATCAAGATTCCCACATCTGATTTGCCCCCTCTGATTACCCGCCTCTGATTCCATGCCTCTGATTCCCCGCCTCTGATCCCCGCCTCTGATTCCCCGCCTCTGATTCCCTGCCTCAGATTCCCTGCCTCAGATTCCTTTCCTCAGATTCCCTGCCTCTGTTTCCCCGCCTCTGATTCCCCGCGTCTGATTCCCCACCTCAGATTCCCCGCCTCTGATTCCCTGCCTGAGATTCCATGCCTCAGATTCCCCGCCTCAGATTCCCTGCCTCAGATTCCCCGCCTCAGATTCCCCGCCTCAGATTCCCCGCCTCAGATTCCCCGCCTCAGATTCCCCTCCTCAGTTTCTCCGCCTCAGATTCCCCGCCTCAGATTCCCTGCCTCAGATTCCCTGCCTCAGATTCCCTGCCTCAGCTTCCCTTCATCTGATTCCCTTCATCTGATTCCCTCCCTCTGATTCCCTGCCTCTGATTCCCTGCCTCTGATTCCCCACCTCTGATTCCCCGCCTCAGATTCCCTGCCTCAGATTCCCTGCCTCAGATTCCCTGCCTCAGATTTCCTGCCTCAGATTCCCTGCCTCTGATTGCCTGCCTCTGATTCCCTGCCTCTGTTTCCCTGCCTCTGATTCCCTGCCTCTGATTCCCTGCCTCTGATTCCCTGCCTCTGATTCCCTGCCTCTGATTCCGCACCTCTGATTCCACGCCTCTCTTTCCTTGTCTCTGATTCCACGCCTCTGATTCCCTGCCTCTGATACCCTGCCTCTCTTTGCCTGCCTCTATTTCCGTGACTCATTCTCTGCATCTAGTTTCCCACATCTCATTTGCCCCCTCTGATAACCCGCCTCTGATTCCATGCCTCTGATTCACTGCCTCAGATTCCGTGCCTCAGATTCCCCGACTCAGATTTACCGCCTCAGATTCCCCGCCTCAGATTCCCTGCCTCAGATTCCCTGCCTCAGATTCCCTGCCTCAGATTCCCTGCCTCAGATTCCCTGTCTCCGATTCCCCGCCTCTGATTCCCCGCCTTTCATTCCCCGCCTCTCTTTCCCTGCCTCTATTTCCGCGCCTCTTTCTCTGCCTCTCTTTCCCCACAACGCTTTTCCTCCCGCTGATTCCCCGCCTCTGATTCCCCGCCTCTGTTTCCCCGCCTCTGATTCCCCGCACCTGATTCCCCGCCTCTGATTCCACGCCTCTGATTCCCCGCCTCTGATTCCAGGCCTCTTATTCCCCGCCTCTGATTCCCCACCTCTGATTGCCTGCCACTGATTGCCCGCCTCTGATTCCCCGCCTCTGATTCCCCGCCTCTGATTCCCCACCTCTGTCTGTATGCCTCTCTTTCGCCTCCGCTTTTACCCCTACACTCTTTCCGCGCCTCTCTTTCCCTCCCTCAATTTGAACAACTCTGTTTGATCTGTTCTGTGTATCTCATTTTCAACACACAAGTTCCAACCACTATGTTTCACCCATCACTTTCCCCGCCTCTATTTTTCCGCCTATGTTTACCCGCCTCTGTTTACCCACCTGTTTCACCGCCTCTGATTCCCCGCCTCTGATTCCCCACCTCTGTCTCGACGCCTCTCTTTCGCCTCCACTCTTTCCCCTCCACTCTTTCCGTGCCTGTCTTTCCCTCCCTCAATTTCAACAACACTGTTTGATCTGTTTTGTGTACCTCATTTTAAACACACAACTTCCAACCACTATGTTTTGCCCGCCTCTTTCCCCGCCTCTATTTATCCACCTATGTTTACCTGCCTCTGTTTACCCGCCTGTTTCCCCGCCTCTGATTCCCCACCTTTCATTCCCCGCCTCTCTTTCCCTGCCTCTATTTCCGCGCCTCTTTCTCTGCCTCTATTTCCTCACATCTCTTTTCCTCCCACTGATTCCCCGCCTCTGATTCCCTGCCTCTGATTCCCCGCCTCTGATTCCCTGCCTCAGATTCCCTGCCTCAGATTCCCTGCCTCAGATTCCCTGCCTCTGATTCCCCGCCTTTGATTCCCCGCCTCTTATTCCCCACCTCTGATTCCGCGCCTCTGATTCCCCGCCTCTGATTCCCTGCCTCTGTTTCCCCGCCTCTGAATCCCCGCCTCTGATTCCCCGCCTCAGATTCCCCGGCTCTGATTCCCTGCCTGAGATTCCGTGCCTCAGATACCCAGCCTCAGATTCCCCGCCTCAGATTCCCCGTCTCAGATTCCCCGCCTCAGACTCCCCGCCTCAGATTCCCCGCCTCAGATTCCCCGCCTCAGATTCCCCGCCTCAGATTCCCCGCCTCAGATTCCCTGCCTCTGATTGCCTGCCTCTGATTCCCTGCCTCTGATTCCCTCCCTCTGATTTCCTGCCTCTGATTCCCTGCCTCTGATTCCCTGCCTCTGATTCCCTGCCTCTAAATCCCTGCCTCTGATTCCCTGCCTCTGATTCCGCACCTCTGATTCCCCGCCTCTCTTTCCGTGTCTCTGATTCCCCGCCTCAGATTCCCTGCCTCAGATACCCTGCCTCTCTTTGCCTGCCTCTATTTCCGTGCCTCTTTCACTGCATCAAGATTCCCACATCTGATTTGCCCCCTCTGATTACCCGCCTTTGATTCCATGCCTCTGATTCCCCGCCTCTGATTCCCCGCCTCTGATTCCCCGCCTCTGATTCCCTGCCTCAGATTCCCTGCCTCAGATTCCTTTCCTCAGATTCCCTGCCTCTGTTTCCCCGCCTCTGATTCCCCACATCTCTTTCCCCACCTCTGATTCCACGCCTCTGATTCCCCGCCACTGATTCCCCGCGTCTGATTCCCCGCCTCAGATTCCCCGGCTCTGATTCCCTGTGTGAGATTCCATGCCTCAGATTCCCCGCCTCAGATTCCCTGCCTCAGATTCCCCGCCTCAGATTCCCCGCCTCAGATTCCCCGCCTCAGATTCCCTGCCTCAGATTCCCCGCCTCAGATTCCCCGCCTCAGATTCACCGCCTCAGATTCCCCGCCTCAGATTCCCTGCCTCAGATTCCCTGCCTCAGATTCCCTGCCTAGGATTCCCTTCATCTGATTCCCTTCATCTGATTCCCTGCCTCTGATTCCCTGCCTCTGATTCCATGCCTCTGATTCCCCACCTCTGATTCCCCGCCTCAGATTCCCTGCCTCAGATTCCCTGCCTCAGATTCCCTGCCTCTGATTCCCTGCCTCAGATTCCCTGCCTCAGATTCCCTGCCTCAGATTCCCTGCCTCTGATTGCCTGCCTCTGATTCCCTGCCTCTGATTCCCTGCCTCTGATTCCCTGCCTCTGATTCCCTGCCTCTGATTCCGCACCTCTGATTCCACGCCTCTCTTTCCTTGTCTCTGATTCCCCGCCTCTGATTCCCTGCCTCTGATACCCTGCCTCTTTTTGCCTGCCTCTATTTCCGTGCCTCTTTCTCTGCATCTAGATTCCCACATCTCATTTGCCCCCTCTGATAACCCGCCTCTGATTCCATGCCTCTGATTCACTGCCTCAGATTCCCTGCCTCAGATACCCCGACTCAGATTTACCACCTCAGATTCCCCGCCTCAGATTCCCTGCCTCAGATTCCCTGCCTCAGATTCCCTGCCTCAGATTCCCTGCCTCAGATTCCCTGCCTCCGATTCCCTGCCTCTGATTCCCCGCCTCTGATTCCCAGCCACTGATTCCCAGCCTCTGAATCCCCGCCTCTGAATCCCCGCCTCTGATTCCCCGCCTCTGATTCCCCGCCTCTGATTCCCCGCCTCTGATTCCCCGCCTCTGATTCCCCGCCTCTGATTCCCTGCCTCTGATACCCTGCCTCTCTTTGCCTGCCTCTATTTCCGTGCCTCTTTCTCTGCATCTAGGTTCCCAAATCTCATTTGCCCCCTCTGATAACCCGCCTCTGATTCCATGCCTCTGATTCACTGCCTCAGATTCCCTGCCTCAGATACCCCGACTCAGATTTACCGCCTCAGATTCCCCGCCTCAGATTCCCTGTCTCAGATTTCCTGCCTCAGATTTCCTGCCTCAGATTCCCTGCCTCAGATTCCCTGCCTCCGATTCCCCGCCTCTGATTCCCCGCCTCTGATTCCCCGCCTCTGATTCCCAGCCTCTGAATCCCCGCCTCTGAATCCCCGCCTCTGATTCCCCGCCTCTGTTTCCCCGCCTCTGATTCCCCGCACCTGATTCCCCGCCTCAGATTCCCTGCCTCTGATTGCCTGCCTCTGATTCCCTGCCTCTGTTTCCCCGCCTCTGAATCCCCGCCTCTGATTCCCCGCCTCAGATTCCCCTGCTCTGATTCCCTACCTTAGATTCCGTGCCTCAGATACCCAGCCTCAGATTCCCCGCCTCAGATTCCCCGTCTCAGATTCCCCGCCTCAGATTCCCCGCCTCAGATTCCCCGCCTCAGATTCCCCGCCTCAGATTCCCCGCCTCAGATTCCCCGCCTCAGATTCCCCGCCTCAGATTTCCTGCCTCTGATTCCCTGCCTCTGATTCCCTGCCTCTGATTCCCTGCCTCTGATTCCCTGCCTCTAAATCCCTGCCTCTGATTCCCTGCCTCTGATTCCGCACCTCTGATTCCCCGCCTCTCTTTCCGTGTCTCTGATTCCCCGCCTCAGATTCCCTGCCTCAGATACCCTGCCTCTCTTTGCCTGCCTCTATTTCCGTGCCTCTTTCTCTGCATCAAGATTCCCACATCTGATTTGCCCCCTCTGATTACCCGCCTCTGATTCCATGCCTCTGATTCCCCGCCTCTGATCCCCGCCTCTGATTCCCCGCCTCTGATTCCCTGCCTCAGATTCCCTGCCTCAGATTCCTTTCCTCAGATTCCCTGCCTCTGTTTCCCCGCCTCTGATTCCCCGCGTCTGATTCCCCACCTCAGATTCCCCGCCTCTGATTCCCTGCCTGAGATTCCATGCCTCAGATTCCCCGCCTCAGATTCCCTGCCTCAGATTCCCCGCCTCAGATTCCCCGCCTCAGATTCCCCGCCTCAGATTCCCCGCCTCAGATTCCCCTCCTCAGTTTCTCCGCCTCAGATTCCCCGCCTCAGATTCCCTGCCTCAGATTCCCTGCCTCAGATTCCCTGCCTCAGCTTCCCTTCATCTGATTCCCTTCATCTGATTCCCTCCCTCTGATTCCCTGCCTCTGATTCCCTGCCTCTGATTCCCCACCTCTGATTCCCCGCCTCAGATTCCCTGCCTCAGATTCCCTGCCTCAGATTCCCTGCCTCAGATTTCCTGCCTCAGATTCCCTGCCTCTGATTGCCTGCCTCTGATTCCCTGCCTCTGTTTCCCTGCCTCTGATTCCCTGCCTCTGATTCCCTGCCTCTGATTCCCTGCCTCTGATTCCCTGCCTCTGATTCCGCACCTCTGATTCCACGCCTCTCTTTCCTTGTCTCTGATTCCACGCCTCTGATTCCCTGCCTCTGATACCCTGCCTCTCTTTGCCTGCCTCTATTTCCGTGACTCATTCTCTGCATCTAGTTTCCCACATCTCATTTGCCCCCTCTGATAACCCGCCTCTGATTCCATGCCTCTGATTCACTGCCTCAGATTCCGTGCCTCAGATTCCCCGACTCAGATTTACCGCCTCAGATTCCCCGCCTCAGATTCCCTGCCTCAGATTCCCTGCCTCAGATTCCCTGCCTCAGATTCCCTGCCTCAGATTCCCTGTCTCCGATTCCCCGCCTCTGATTCCCCGCCTTTCATTCCCCGCCTCTCTTTCCCTGCCTCTATTTCCGCGCCTCTTTCTCTGCCTCTCTTTCCCCACAACGCTTTTCCTCCCGCTGATTCCCCGCCTCTGATTCCCCGCCTCTGTTTCCCCGCCTCTGATTCCCCGCACCTGATTCCCCGCCTCTGATTCCACGCCTCTGATTCCCCGCCTCTGATTCCAGGCCTCTTATTCCCCGCCTCTGATTCCCCACCTCTGATTGCCTGCCACTGATTGCCCGCCTCTGATTCCCCGCCTCTGATTCCCCGCCTCTGATTCCCCACCTCTGTCTGTATGCCTCTCTTTCGCCTCCGCTTTTACCCCTACACTCTTTCCGCGCCTCTCTTTCCCTCCCTCAATTTGAACAACTCTGTTTGATCTGTTCTGTGTATCTCATTTTCAACACACAAGTTCCAACCACTATGTTTCACCCATCACTTTCCCCGCCTCTATTTTTCCGCCTATGTTTACCCGCCTCTGTTTACCCACCTGTTTCACCGCCTCTGATTCCCCGCCTCTGATTCCCCACCTCTGTCTCGACGCCTCTCTTTCGCCTCCACTCTTTCCCCTCCACTCTTTCCGTGCCTGTCTTTCCCTCCCTCAATTTCAACAACACTGTTTGATCTGTTTTGTGTACCTCATTTTAAACACACAACTTCCAACCACTATGTTTTGCCCGCCTCTTTCCCCGCCTCTATTTATCCACCTATGTTTACCTGCCTCTGTTTACCCGCCTGTTTCCCCGCCTCTGATTCCCCACCTTTCATTCCCCGCCTCTCTTTCCCTGCCTCTATTTCCGCGCCTCTTTCTCTGCCTCTCTTTCCTCACATCTCTTTTCCTCCCACTGATTCCCCGCCTCTGATTCCCTGCCTCTGATTCCCCGCCTCTGATTCCCTGCCTCAGATTCCCTGCCTCAGATTCCCTGCCTCAGATTCCCTGCCTCTGATTCCCCGCCTTTGATTCCCCGCCTCTTATTCCCCACCTCTGATTCCGCGCCTCTGATTCCCCGCCTCTGATTCCCTGCCTCTGTTTCCCCGCCTCTGAATCCCCGCCTCTGATTCCCCGCCTCAGATTCCCCGGCTCTGATTCCCTGCCTGAGATTCCGTGCCTCAGATACCCAGCCTCAGATTCCCCGCCTCAGATTCCCCGTCTCAGATTCCCCGCCTCAGATTCCCCGCCTCAGATTCCCCGCCTCAGATTCCCCGCCTCAGATTCCCCGCCTCAGATTCCCCGCCTCAGATTCCCTGCCTCTGATTGCCTGCCTCTGATTCCCTGCCTCTGATTCCCTCCCTCTGATTTCCTGCCTCTGATTCCCTGCCTCTGATTCCCTGCCTCTGATTCCCTGCCTCTAAATCCCTGCCTCTGATTCCCTGCCTCTGATTCCGCACCTCTGATACCCTGCCTCTCTTTGCCTGCCTCTATTTCCGTGCCTCTTTCTCTGCATCAAGATTCCCACATCTGATTTGCCCCCTCTGATTACCTGCCTTTGATTCCATGCCTCTGATTCCCCGCCTCTGATTCCCCGCCTCTGATTCCCCGCCTCTGATTCCCTGCCTCAGATTCCCTGCCTCAGATTCCTTTCCTCAGATTCCCTGCCTCTGTTTCCCCGCCTCTGATTCCCCGCGTCTGATTCCCCACCTCAGATTCCCCGCCTCTGATTCCCTGCCTGAGATTCCATGCCTCAGATTCCCCGCCTCAGATTCCCTGCCTCAGATTCCCCGCCTCAGATTCCCCGCCTCAGATTCCCCGCCTCAGATTCCCCGCCTCAGATTCCCCTCCTCAGTTTCTCCGCCTCAGATTCCCCGCCTCAGATTCCCTGCCTCAGATTCCCTGCCTCAGATTCCCTGCCTCAGCTTCCCTTCATCTGATTCCCTTCATCTGATTCCCTCCCTCTGATTCCCTGCCTCTGATTCCCTGCCTCTGATTCCCCACCTCTGATTCCCCGCCTCAGATTCCCTGCCTCAGATTCCCTGCCTCAGATTCCCTGCCTCAGATTTCCTGCCTCAGATTCCCTGCCTCTGATTGCCTGCCTCTGATTCCCTGCCTCTGTTTCCCTGCCTCTGATTCCCTGCCTCTGATTCCCTGCCTCTGATTCCCTGCCTCTGATTCCGCACCTCTGATTCCACGCCTCTCTTTCCTTGTCTCTGATTCCACGCCTCTGATTCCCTGCCTCTGATACCCTGCCTCTCTTTGCCTGCCTCTATTTCCGTGACTCATTCTCTGCATCTAGTTTCCCACATCTCATTTGCCCCCTCTGATAACCCGCCTCTGATTCCATGCCTCTGATTCACTGCCTCAGATTCCGTGCCTCAGATTCCCCGACTCAGATTTACCGCCTCAGATTCCCCGCCTCAGATTCCCTGCCTCAGATTCCCTGCCTCAGATTCCCTGCCTCAGATTCCCTGCCTCAGATTCCCTGTCTCCGATTCCCCGCCTCTGATTCCCCGCCTTTCATTCCCCGCCTCTCTTTCCCTGCCTCTATTTCCGCGCCTCTTTCTCTGCCTCTCTTTCCCCACAACGCTTTTCCTCCCGCTGATTCCCCGCCTCTGATTCCCCGCCTCTGTTTCCCCGCCTCTGATTCCCCGCACCTGATTCCCCGCCTCTGATTCCACGCCTCTGATTCCCCGCCTCTGATTCCAGGCCTCTTATTCCCCGCCTCTGATTCCCCACCTCTGATTGCCTGCCACTGATTGCCCGCCTCTGATTCCCCGCCTCTGATTCCCCGCCTCTGATTCCCCACCTCTGTCTGTATGCCTCTCTTTCGCCTCCGCTTTTACCCCTACACTCTTTCCGCGCCTCTCTTTCCCTCCCTCAATTTGAACAACTCTGTTTGATCTGTTCTGTGTATCTCATTTTCAA
Source organism: Narcine bancroftii (assembly GCF_036971445.1). Lineage (NCBI taxonomy): Eukaryota > Metazoa > Chordata > Chondrichthyes > Torpediniformes > Narcinidae > Narcine > Narcine bancroftii. The sequence continues at coordinate 4,515,003 of NC_091479.1, read as the reverse complement.
CACACAAGTTCCAACCACTATGTTTCACCCATCACTTTCCACGCCTCTATTTTTCCGCCTATGTTTACCCGCCTCTGTTTACCCACCTGTTTCACCGCCTCTGATTCCCCGCCTCTGATTCCCCACCTCTGTCTCGACGCCTCTCTTTCGCCTCCACTCTTTCCCCTCCACTCTTTCCGTGCCTGTCTTTCCCTCCCTCAATTTCAACAACACTGTTTGATCTGTTTTGTGTACCTCATTTTAAACACACAACTTCCAACCACTATGTTTTGCCCGCCTCTTTCCCCGCCTCTATTTATCCACCTATGTTTACCTGCCTCTGTTTACCCGCCTGTTTCCCCGCCTCTGATTCCCCACCTTTCATTCCCCGCCTCTCTTTCCCTGCCTCTATTTCCGCGCCTCTTTCTCTGCCTCTCTTTCCTCACATCTCTTTTCCTCCCACTGATTCCCCGCCTCTGATTCCCCACCTCTGATTCCACGCCTCTGATTCCCCGCCTCTGATTCCAGGCCTCTGATTCCCCGCCTCTGATTCCCCACCTCTGATTGCCTGCCACTGATTGCCCACCTCTGATTCCCCGCCTCTGATTACCCGCCTCTGATTCCCCACCTCTGTCTGTATGCCTCTCTTTCGACTCCACTCTTTCCCCTCCACTCTTTCCGCGCCTCTCTTTCCCTCCCTCAATTTCAACAACACTGTTTGATCTGTTTTGTGTACCTCATTTTAAACACACAAGTTCCAACCACTATGTTTTGCCCGCCTCCTTCCCCGCCTCTATTTATCCACCTATGTTTACCTGCCTCTGTTTACCCGCCTGTTTCCCCGCTTCTGATTCCCCACCTTTCATTCCCCGCCTCTCTTTCCCTGCCTCTATTTCCGCGCCTCTTTCATGCCTCTCTTTCCCCACATCTCTTTTCCTCCCCCTCATTCCCCACCTCTGATTCCCCGCCTCTGATTCCCTGCCTCTGATTCCCCGCCTCTGATTCCCTGCCTCAGATTCCCTGCCTCAGATTCCCTGCCTCAGATTCCCTGCCTCTGATTCCCCGCCTCTGATTCCCCGCCTCTTATTCCCCACCTCTGATTCCCCACCTCTGATTCCCTGCCTCAGATTCCCCGGCTCTGATTCCCTGCATCAGATTCCCTGCCTCAGATTCCCTGCCTCTGATTCCCCGCCTCTGATTCCCTGCCTCTGATTCCCCGCCTCTGATTCCCTGCCTCAGATTCCCTGCCTCAGATTCCCTGCCTCAGATTCCCTGCCTCTGATTCCCCGCCTTTGATTCCCCACCTCTTATTCCCCGCCTCTGATTCCCCACCTCTGATTCCGCACCTCTGATTCCCTGCCTCTGTTTCCCTGCCTCTGATTCCCCGCCTCTGATTCCCCGCCTCAGTTTCCCCGGCTCTGATTCCCTGCCTGAGATTCCCTGCCTCAGATACCCCGCCTCAGATTCCCCGCCTCAGATTCCCCGCCTCAGATTCCCCGCCTCAGATTCCCCGCCTCAGATTTCCCGCCTCAGATTCCCCGCCTCAGATTCCCCGCCTAAAATTCCCCGCCTCAGATTCCCCGCCTCAGATTCCCCGCCTTAGTTTCCCCACCTCAGATTCCCCGCCTCAGATTCCCCGCCTCAGATTCCTTGCCTCAGATTCCCTGCCTTTGATTGCCTGCCTCTGATTCCCTGCCTCTGATTCCCTGCCTCTGATTCCCTGCCTCTGATTCCCTGCCTCTGATTCCCTGCCTCTGATTCCCTGCCTCTGATTCCGAGCCTCTGATTCCACGCCTCTCTTTCCGTATCTCTGATTCCCCGCCTCTGATTCCCTGCCTCTGATACCCTGCCTCTCTTTGCCTGCCTCTATTTCGGTGCCTCTTTCTCTGCATCTAGTTTCCCACATCTCATTTGCCCCCTCTGATAACCCGCCTCTGATTTCATCCCTCTGATTCCCTGCCTCTGATTCCCCGCCTCTGATTCCCTGCCTCTGATTCCCCGCCTCTGATTCCCTGCCTCAGATTCCCTGCCTCAGATTCCCTGCCTCAGATTCCCTGCCTCAGATTCCCTGCCTCTGATTCCCCGCCTCTGATTCCCCGCCTCTTATTCCCCGCCTCTGATTCCCCGCCGCTGATTCCCCACCTCTGATTCCCTGCCTCTATTTCCCCGCCTCTGATTCCCCGCCTCTGATTCCCCGCCTCAGATTTCCCGGCTCTGATTCCATGCCTGAGATTCCCTGCCTGAGATTCCCCGCCTCAGATTCCCTGCCTCAGATTCCCCGCCTCAGATTCCCCGCCTCAGATTCCCCGCCGCAGATTCCCCATCTCAGATTCCCCGCCTCAGATTCCCCGCCTCAGATTCCCCGCCTCAGATTCCCTGCCTCAGATTCCCTGCCTCTGATTGCCTTCCTCTGATTCCCTGCCTCTGATTCCCTGCCTCTGATTCCCTGCCTCTGATTCCCTGCCTCTGATTCCCTGCCTCTAATTCCCTGCCTCTGATTCCGCACCTCTGATTCCACGCCTCTCTTTCCGTGTCTCTGATTCCCCGCCTCTGATTCCCTGCCTCTTATACCCTGCCTCTCTTTGCCTGCCTCTATTTCCGTGCCTCTTTCTCTGCATCTAGTTTCCCACATCTCATTTGCCCCCTCTGATAACCCGCCTCTGATTCCCTGCCTCAGATTCCTTGCCTCAGATTCCCTGCCTCTGATTCCCCGCCTCTGATTCCCCGCCTCTGAATCCCCGCCTCTGATTCCCTGCCTCTGTTTCCCCGCCACTGATTCCCCGCGTCTGATTCCCCGCCTCAGATTCCCCGGCTCTGATTCCCTGTGTGAGATTCCATGCCTCAGATTCCCCGCCTCAGATTCCCTGCCTCAGATTCCCCGCCTCAGATTCCCCGCCTCAGATTCCCCGCCTCAGATTCCCTGCCTCAGATTCCCCGCCTCAGATTCCCCGCCTCAGATTCACCGCCTCAGATTCCCCGCCTCAGATTCCCTGCCTCAGATTCCCTGCCTCAGATTCCCTGCCTAGGATTCCCTTCATCTGATTCCCTTCATCTGATTCCCTGCCTCTGATTCCCTGCCTCTGATTCCATGCCTCTGATTCCCCACCTCTGATTCCCCGCCTCAGATTCCCTGCCTCAGATTCCCTGCCTCAGATTCCCTGCCTCTGATTCCCTGCCTCAGATTCCCTGCCTCAGATTCCCTGCCTCAGATTCCCTGCCTCTGATTGCCTGCCTCTGATTCCCTGCCTCTGATTCCCTGCCTCTGATTGCCTGCCTCTGATTCCCTGCCTCTGATTCCCTGCCTCTGATTCCCTGCCTCTGATTCCGCACCTCTGATTCCACGCCTCTCTTTCCTTGTCTCTGATTCCCCGCCTCTGATTCCCTGCCTCTGATACCCTGCCTCTTTTTGCCTGCCTCTATTTCCGTGCCTCTTTCTCTGCATCTAGATTCCCACATCTCATTTGCCCCCTCTGATAACCCGCCTCTGATTCCATGCCTCTGATTCACTGCCTCAGATTCCCTGCCTCAGATACCCCGACTCAGATTTACCACCTCAGATTCCCCGCCTCAGATTCCCTGCCTCAGATTCCCTGCCTCAGATTCCCTGCCTCAGATTCCCTGCCTCAGATTCCCTGCCTCCGATTCCCTGCCTCTGATTCCCCGCCTCTGATTCCCAGCCACTGATTCCCAGCCTCTGAATCCCCGCCTCTGAATCCCCGCCTCTGATTCCCCGCCTCTGTTTCCCCGCCTCTGATTCCCCGCCTCTGATTCCCCGCCTCTGATTCCCCGCCTCTGATTCCCTGCCTCTGATACCCTGCCTCTCTTTGCCTGCCTCTATTTCCGTGCCTCTTTCTCTGCATCTAGGTTCCCAAATCTCATTTGCCCCCTCTGATAACCCGCCTCTGATTCCATGCCTCTGATTCACTGCCTCAGATTCCCTGCCTCAGATACCCCGACTCAGATTTACCGCCTCAGATTCCCCGCCTCAGATTCCCTGTCTCAGATTTCCTGCCTCAGATTCCCTGCCTCAGATTCCCTGCCTCAGATTCCCTGCCTCAGCTTCCCTTCATCTGATTCCCTTCATCTGATTCCCTCCCTCTGATTCCCTGCCTCTGATTCCCTGCCTCTGATTCCCCACCTCTGATTCCCCGCCTCAGATTCCCTGCCTCAGATTCCCTGCCTCAGATTCCCTGCCTCAGATTTCCTGCCTCAGATTCCCTGCCTCTGATTGCCTGCCTCTGATTCCCTGCCTCTGTTTCCCTGCCTCTGATTCCCTGCCTCTGATTCCCTGCCTCTGATTCCCTGCCTCTGATTCCCTGCCTCTGATTCCGCACCTCTGATTTCACGCCTCTCTTTCCTTGTCTCTGATTCCACGCCTCTGATTCCCTGCCTCTGATACCCTGCCTCTCTTTGCCTGCCTCTATTTCCGTGCCTCTTTCTCTGCATCTAGTTTCCCACATCTCATTTGCCCCCTCTGATAACCCGCCTCTGATTCCATGCCTCTGATTCACTGCCTCAGATTCCGTGCCTCAGATTCCCCGACTCAGATTTACCGCCTCAGATTCCCCGCCTCAGATTCCCTGCCTCAGATTCCCTGCCTCAGATTCCCTGCCTCAGATTCCCTGTCTCCGATTCCCCGCCTCTGATTCCCCGCCTTTCATTCCCCGCCTCTCTTTCCCTGCCTCTATTTCCGCGCCTCTTTCTCTGCCTCTCTTTCCCCACAACGCTTTTCCTCCCGCTGATTCCCCGCCTCTGATTCCCCGCCTCTTATTCCCCGCCTCTGATTCCCCGCACCTGATTCCCCGCCTCTGATTCCCTGCCTCTATTTCCCCGCCTCTGATTCCCCGCCTCTGATTCCCCGCCTCAGATTTCCCGGCTCTGATTCCATGCCTCAGATTCCCTGCCTCTGATTCCCCGCCTCTGATTCCCCGCCTCTTATTCCCCGCCTCTGATTCCCCGCCGCTGATTCCCCACCTCTGATTCCCTGCCTCTATTTCCCCGCCTCTGATTCCCCGCCTCTGATTCCCCGCCTCAGATTTCCCGGCTCTGATTCCATGCCTGAGATTCCCTGCCTGAGATTCCCCGCCTCAGATTCCCTGCCTCAGATTCCCCGCCTCAGATTCCCCGCCTCAGATTCCCCGCCGCAGATTCCCCATCTCAGATTCCCCGCCTCAGATTCCCCGCCTCAGATTCCCCGCCTCAGATTCCCTGCCTCAGATTCCCTGCCTCTGATTGCCTTCCTCTGATTCCCTGCCTCTGATTCCCTGCCTCTGATTCCCTGCCTCTGATTCCCTGCCTCTGATTCCCTGCCTCTAATTCCCTGCCTCTGATTCCGCACCTCTGATTCCACGCCTCTCTTTCCGTGTCTCTGATTCCCCGCCTCTGATTCCCTGCCTCTTATACCCTGCCTCTCTTTGCCTGCCTCTATTTCCGTGCCTCTTTCTCTGCATCTAGTTTCCCACATCTCATTTGCCCCCTCTGATAACCCGCCTCTGATTCCCTGCCTCAGATTCCTTGCCTCAGATTCCCTGCCTCTGATTCCCCGCCTCTGATTCCCCGCCTCTGAATCCCCGCCTCTGATTCCCTGCCTCTGTTTCCCCGCCACTGATTCCCCGCGTCTGATTCCCCGCCTCAGATTCCCCGGCTCTGATTCCCTGTGTGAGATTCCATGCCTCAGATTCCCCGCCTCAGATTCCCTGCCTCAGATTCCCCACCTCAGATTCCCCGCCTCAGATTCCCCGCCTCAGATTCCCTGCCTCAGATTCCCCGCCTCAGATTCCCCGCCTCAGATTCACCGCCTCAGATTCCCCGCCTCAGATTCCCTGCCTCAGATTCCCTGCCTCAGATTCCCTGCCTAGGATTCCCTTCATCTGATTCCCTTCATCTGATTCCCTGCCTCTGATTCCCTGCCTCTGATTCCATGCCTCTGATTCCCCACCTCTGATTCCCCGCCTCAGATTCCCTGCCTCAGATTCCCTGCCTCAGATTCCCTGCCTCTGATTCCCTGCCTCAGATTCCCTGCCTCAGATTCCCTGCCTCAGATTCCCTGCCTCTGATTGCCTGCCTCTGATTCCCTGCCTCTGATTCCCTGCCTCTGATTGCCTGCCTCTGATTCCCTGCCTCTGATTCCCTGCCTCTGATTCCCTGCCTCTGATTCCGCACCTCTGATTCCACGCCTCTCTTTCCTTGTCTCTGATTCCCCGCCTCTGATTCCCTGCCTCTGATACCCTGCCTCTTTTTGCCTGCCTCTATTTCCGTGCCTCTTTCTCTGCATCTAGATTCCCACATCTCATTTGCCCCCTCTGATAACCCGCCTCTGATTCCATGCCTCTGATTCACTGCCTCAGATTCCCTGCCTCAGATACCCCGACTCAGATTTACCACCTCAGATTCCCCGCCTCAGATTCCCTGCCTCAGATTCCCTGCCTCAGATTCCCTGCCTCAGATTCCCTGCCTCAGATTCCCTGCCTCCGATTCCCTGCCTCTGATTCCCCGCCTCTGATTCCCAGCCACTGATTCCCAGCCTCTGAATCCCCGCCTCTGAATCCCCGCCTCTGATTCCCCGCCTCTGTTTCCCCGCCTCTGATTCCCCGCCTCTGATTCCCCGCCTCTGATTCCCCGCCTCTGATTCCCTGCCTCTGATACCCTGCCTCTCTTTGCCTGCCTCTATTTCCGTGCCTCTTTCTCTGCATCTAGGTTCCCAAATCTCATTTGCCCCCTCTGATAACCCGCCTCTGATTCCATGCCTCTGATTCACTGCCTCAGATTCCCTGCCTCAGATACCCCGACTCAGATTTACCGCCTCAGATTCCCCGCCTCAGATTCCCTGTCTCAGATTTCCTGCCTCAGATTCCCTGCCTCAGATTCCCTGCCTCAGATTCCCTGCCTCAGCTTCCCTTCATCTGATTCCCTTCATCTGATTCCCTCCCTCTGATTCCCTGCCTCTGATTCCCTGCCTCTGATTCCCCACCTCTGATTCCCCGCCTCAGATTCCCTGCCTCAGATTCCCTGCCTCAGATTCCCTGCCTCAGATTTCCTGCCTCAGATTCCCTGCCTCTGATTGCCTGCCTCTGATTCCCTGCCTCTGTTTCCCTGCCTCTGATTCCCTGCCTCTGATTCCCTGCCTCTGATTCCCTGCCTCTGATTCCCTGCCTCTGATTCCGCACCTCTGATTTCACGCCTCTCTTTCCTTGTCTCTGATTCCACGCCTCTGATTCCCTGCCTCTGATACCCTGCCTCTCTTTGCCTGCCTCTATTTCCGTGCCTCTTTCTCTGCATCTAGTTTCCCACATCTCATTTGCCCCCTCTGATAACCCGCCTCTGATTCCATGCCTCTGATTCACTGCCTCAGATTCCGTGCCTCAGATTCCCCGACTCAGATTTACCGCCTCAGATTCCCCGCCTCAGATTCCCTGCCTCAGATTCCCTGCCTCAGATTCCCTGCCTCAGATTCCCTGTCTCCGATTCCCCGCCTCTGATTCCCCGCCTTTCATTCCCCGCCTCTCTTTCCCTGCCTCTATTTCCGCGCCTCTTTCTCTGCCTCTCTTTCCCCACAACGCTTTTCCTCCCGCTGATTCCCCGCCTCTGATTCCCCGCCTCTGTTTCCCCGCCTCTGATTCCCCGCCGCAGATTCCCCATCTCAGATTCCCCGCCTCAGATTCCCCGCCTCAGATTCCCCGCCTCAGATTCCCTGCCTCAGATTCCCTGCCTCTGATTGCCTTCCTCTGATTCCCTGCCTCTGATTCCCTGCCTCTGATTCCCTGCCTCTGATTCCCTGCCTCTGATTCCCTGCCTCTAATTCCCTGCCTCTGATTCCGCACCTCTGATTCCACGCCTCTCTTTCCGTGTCTCTGATTCCCCGCCTCTGATTCCCTGCCTCTTATACCCTGCCTCTCTTTGCCTGCCTCTATTTCCGTGCCTCTTTCTCTGCATCTAGTTTCCCACATCTCATTTGCCCCCTCTGATAACCCGCCTCTGATTCCCTGCCTCAGATTCCTTGCCTCAGATTCCCTGCCTCTGATTCCCCGCCTCTGATTCCCCGCCTCTGAATCCCCGCCTCTGATTCCCTGCCTCTGTTTCCCCGCCACTGATTCCCCGCGTCTGATTCCCCGCCTCAGATTCCCCGGCTCTGATTCCCTGTGTGAGATTCCATGCCTCAGATTCCCCGCCTCAGATTCCCTGCCTCAGATTCCCCACCTCAGATTCCCCGCCTCAGATTCCCCGCCTCAGATTCCCTGCCTCAGATTCCCCGCCTCAGATTCCCCGCCTCAGATTCACCGCCTCAGATTCCCCGCCTCAGATTCCCTGCCTCAGATTCCCTGCCTCAGATTCCCTGCCTAGGATTCCCTTCATCTGATTCCCTTCATCTGATTCCCTGCCTCTGATTCCCTGCCTCTGATTCCATGCCTCTGATTCCCCACCTCTGATTCCCCGCCTCAGATTCCCTGCCTCAGATTCCCTGCCTCAGATTCCCTGCCTCTGATTCCCTGCCTCAGATTCCCTGCCTCAGATTCCCTGCCTCAGATTCCCTGCCTCTGATTGCCTGCCTCTGATTCCCTGCCTCTGATTCCCTGCCTCTGATTGCCTGCCTCTGATTCCCTGCCTCTGATTCCCTGCCTCTGATTCCCTGCCTCTGATTCCGCACCTCTGATTCCACGCCTCTCTTTCCTTGTCTCTGATTCCCCGCCTCTGATTCCCTGCCTCTGATACCCTGCCTCTTTTTGCCTGCCTCTATTTCCGTGCCTCTTTCTCTGCATCTAGATTCCCACATCTCATTTGCCCCCTCTGATAACCCGCCTCTGATTCCATGCCTCTGATTCACTGCCTCAGATTCCCTGCCTCAGATACCCCGACTCAGATTTACCACCTCAGATTCCCCGCCTCAGATTCCCTGCCTCAGATTCCCTGCCTCAGATTCCCTGCCTCAGATTCCCTGCCTCAGATTCCCTGCCTCCGATTCCCTGCCTCTGATTCCCCGCCTCTGATTCCCAGCCACTGATTCCCAGCCTCTGAATCCCCGCCTCTGAATCCCCGCCTCTGATTCCCCGCCTCTGTTTCCCCGCCTCTGATTCCCCGCCTCTGATTCCCCGCCTCTGATTCCCCGCCTCTGATTCCCTGCCTCTGATACCCTGCCTCTCTTTGCCTGCCTCTATTTCCGTGCCTCTTTCTCTGCATCTAGGTTCCCAAATCTCATTTGCCCCCTCTGATAACCCGCCTCTGATTCCATGCCTCTGATTCACTGCCTCAGATTCCCTGCCTCAGATACCCCGACTCAGATTTACCGCCTCAGATTCCCCGCCTCAGATTCCCTGTCTCAGATTTCCTGCCTCAGATTCCCTGCCTCAGATTCCCTGCCTCAGATTCCCTGCCTCAGCTTCCCTTCATCTGATTCCCTTCATCTGATTCCCTCCCTCTGATTCCCTGCCTCTGATTCCCTGCCTCTGATTCCCCACCTCTGATTCCCCGCCTCAGATTCCCTGCCTCAGATTCCCTGCCTCAGATTCCCTGCCTCAGATTTCCTGCCTCAGATTCCCTGCCTCTGATTGCCTGCCTCTGATTCCCTGCCTCTGTTTCCCTGCCTCTGATTCCCTGCCTCTGATTCCCTGCCTCTGATTCCCTGCCTCTGATTCCCTGCCTCTGATTCCGCACCTCTGATTTCACGCCTCTCTTTCCTTGTCTCTGATTCCACGCCTCTGATTCCCTGCCTCTGATACCCTGCCTCTCTTTGCCTGCCTCTATTTCCGTGCCTCTTTCTCTGCATCTAGTTTCCCACATCTCATTTGCCCCCTCTGATAACCCGCCTCTGATTCCATGCCTCTGATTCACTGCCTCAGATTCCGTGCCTCAGATTCCCCGACTCAGATTTACCGCCTCAGATTCCCCGCCTCAGATTCCCTGCCTCAGATTCCCTGCCTCAGATTCCCTGCCTCAGATTCCCTGTCTCCGATTCCCCGCCTCTGATTCCCCGCCTTTCATTCCCCGCCTCTCTTTCCCTGCCTCTATTTCCGCGCCTCTTTCTCTGCCTCTCTTTCCCCACAACGCTTTTCCTCCCGCTGATTCCCCGCCTCTGATTCCCCGCCTCTGTTTCCCCGCCTCTGATTCCCCGCACCTGATTCCCCGCCTCTGATTCCACGCCTCTGATTCCCCGCCTCTGATTCCAGGCCTCTTATTCCCCGCCTCTGATTCCCCACCTCTGATTGCCTGCCACTGATTGCCCGCCTCTGATTCCCCGCCTCTGATTCCCCGCCTCTGATTCCCCACCTCTGTCTGTATGCCTCTCTTTCGCCTCCGCTTTTACCCCTACACTCTTTCCGCGCCTCTCTTTCCCTCCCTCAATTTGAACAACTCTGTTTGATCTGTTCTGTGTATCTCATTTTCAACACACAAGTTCCAACCACTATGTTTCACCCATCACTTTCCCCGCCTCTATTTTTCCGCCTATGTTTACCCGCCTCTGTTTACCCACCTGTTTCACCGCCTCTGATTCCCCGCCTCTGATTCCCCACCTCTGTCTCGACGCCTCTCTTTCGCCTCCACTCTTTCCCCTCCACTCTTTCCGTGCCTGTCTTTCCCTCCCTCAATTTCAACAACACTGTTTGATCTGTTTTGTGTACCTCATTTTAAACACACAACTTCCAACCACTATGTTTTGCCCGCCTCTTTCCCCGCCTCTATTTATCCACCTATGTTTACCTGCCTCTGTTTACCCGCCTGTTTCCCCGCCTCTGATTCCCCACCTTTCATTCCCCGCCTCTCTTTCCCTGCCTCTATTTCCGCGCCTCTTTCTCTGCCTCTCTTTCCTCACATCTCTTTTCCTCCCACTGATTCCCCGCCTCTGATTCCCCACCTCTGATTCCACGCCTCTGATTCCCCGCCTCTGATTCCAGGCCTCTGATTCCCCGCCTCTGATTCCCCACCTCTGATTGCCTGCCACTGATTGCCCACCTCTGATTCCCCGCCTCTGATTCCCCACCTCTGATTGCCTGCCACTGATTGCCCACCTCTGATTCCCCGCCTCTGATTACCCGCCTCTGATTCCCCACCTCTGTCTGTATGCCTCTCTTTCGACTCCACTCTTTCCCCACCACTCTTTCCGCGCCTCTCTTTCCCTCCCTCAATTTCAACAACACTGTTTGATCTGTTTTGTGTACCTCATTTTAAACACACAAGTTCCAACCACTATGTTTTGCCCGCCTCCTTCCCCGCCTCTATTTATCCACCTATGTTTACCTGCCACTGTTTACCCGCCTGTTTCCCCGCTTCTGATTCCCCACCTTTCATTCCCCGCCTCTCTTTCCCTGCCTCTATTTCCGCGCCTCTTTCATGCCTCTCTTTCCCCACATCTCTTTTCCTCCCCCTGATTCCCCACCTCTGATTCCCCGCCTCTGATTCCCTGCCTCTGATTCCCCGCCTCTGATTCCCTGCCTCAGATTCCCTGCCTCAGATTCCCTGCCTCAGATTCCCTGCCTCTGATTCCCCGCCTCTGATTCCCCACCTCTGATTCCCCACCTCTGATTCCCTGCCTCAGATTCCCCGGCTCTGATTCCCTGCATCAGATTCCCTGCCTCAGATTCCCTGCCTCTGATTCCCCGCCTCTGATTCCCTGCCTCTGATTCCCCGCCTCTGATTCCCTGCCTCAGATTCCCTGCCTCAGATTCCCTGCCTCAGATTCTTTGCCTCTGATTCCCCGCCTTTGATTCCCCACCTCTTATTCCCCGCCTCTGATTCCCCACCTCTGATTCCGCACCTCTGATTCCCTGCCTCTGTTTCCCCGCCTCTGATTCCCCGCCTCTGATTCCCCGCCTCAGATTCCCCGGCTCTGATTCACTGCCTGAGATTCCCTGCCTCAGATACCCCGCCTCAGATTCCCCGCCTCAGATTCCCCGCCTCAGATTCCCCGCCTCAGATTCCCCGCCTCAGATTTCCCGCCTCAGATTCCCCACCTCAGATTCCCCGCCTAAGATTCCCCGCCTCAGATTCCCCGCCTCAGATTCCCCGCCTTAGTTTCCCCGCCTCAGATTCCCCGCCTCAGATTCCCCGCCTCAGATTCCTTGCCTCAGATTCCCTGCCTTTGATTGCCTGCCTCTGATTCCCTGCCTCTGATTCCCTGCCTCTGATACCCTGCCTCTGATTCCCTGCCTCTGATTCCCTGCCTCTGATTCCCTGCCTCTGATTCCGAGCCTCTGATTCCACGCCTCTCTTTCCGTATCTCTGATTCCCCGCCTCTGATTCCCTGCCTCTGATACCCTGCCTCTCTTTGCCTGCCTCTATTTCGGTGCCTCTTTCTCTGCATCTAGTTTCCCACATCTCATTTGCCCCCTCTGATAACCCGCCTCTGATTTCATGCCTCTGATTCCCTGCCTCTGATTCCCCGCCTCTGATTCCCTGCCTCTGATTCCCCGCCTCTGATTCCCTGCCTCAGATTCCCTGCCTCAGATTCCCTGCCTCAGATTCCCTGCCTCAGATTCCCTGCCTCTGATTCCCCGCCTCTGATTCCCCGCCTCTTATTCCCCGCCTCTGATTCCCCGCCGCTGATTCCCCGCCTCTGATTCCCTGCCTCTATTTCCCCGCCTCTGATTCCCCGCCTCTGATTCCCCGCCTCAGATTTCCCGGCTCTGATTCCATGCCTGAGATTCCCTGCCTGAGATTCCCCGCCTCAGATTCCCTGCCTCAGATTCCCCGCCTCAGATTCCCCGCCTCAGATTCCCCGCCGCAGATTCCCCATCTCAGATTCCCCGCCTCAGATTCCCCGCCTCAGATTCCCCGCCTCAGATTCCCTGCCTCAGATTCCCTGCCTCTGATTGCCTTCCTCTGATTCCCTGCCTCTGATTCCCTGCCTCTGATTCCCTGCCTCTGATTCCCTGCCTCTGATTCCCTGCCTCTAATTCCCTGCCTCTGATTCCGCACCTCTGATTCCACGCCTCTCTTTCCGTGTCTCTGATTCCCCGCCTCTGATTCCCTGCCTCTTATACCCTGCCTCTCTTTGCCTGCCTCTATTTCCGTGCCTCTTTCTCTGCATCTAGTTTCCCACATCTCATTTGCCCCCTCTGATAACCCGCCTCTGATTCCCTGCCTCAGATTCCTTGCCTCAGATTCCCTGCCTCTGATTCCCCGCCTCTGATTCCCCGCCTCTGAATCCCCGCCTCTGATTCCCTGCCTCTGTTTCCCCGCCACTGATTCCCCGCGTCTGATTCCCCGCCTCAGATTCCCCGGCTCTGATTCCCTGTGTGAGATTCTATGCCTCAGATTCCCCGCCTCAGATTCCCTGCCTCAGATTCCCCGCCTCAGATTCCCCGCCTCAGATTCCCCGCCTCAGATTCCCTGCCTCAGATTCCCCGCCTCAGATTCCCTGCCTCAGATTCACCGCCTCAGATTCCCCGCCTCAGATTCCCTGCCTCAGATTCCCTGCCTTAGATTCCCTGCCTAGGATTCCCTTCATCTGATTCCCTTCATCTGATACCCTGCCTCTGATTCCCTGCCTCTGATTCCATGCCTCTGATTCCCCACCTCTGATTCCCCGCCTCAGATTCCCTGCCTCAGATTCCCTGCCTCAGATTCCCTGCCTCTGATTCCCTGCCTCAGATTCCCTGCCTCAGATTCCCTGCCTCAGATTCCCTGCCTCTGATTGCCTGCCTCTGATTCCCTGCCTCTGATTCCCTGCCTCTGATTGCCTGCCTCTGATTCCCTGCCTCTGATTCCCTGCCTCTGATTCCCTGCCTCTGATTCCGCACCTCTGATTCCACGCCTCTCTTTCCTTGTCTCTGATTCCCCGCCTCTGATTCCCTGCCTCTGATACCCTGCCTCTTTTTGCCTGCCTCTATTTCCGTGCCTCTTTCTCTGCATCTAGATTCCCACATCTCATTTGCCCCGTCTGATAACCCGCCTCTGATTCCATGCCTCTGATTCACTGCCTCAGATTCCCTGCCTCAGATACCCCGACTCAGATTTACCACCTCAGATTCCCCGCCTCAGATTCCCTGCCTCAGATTCCCTGCCTCAGATTCCCTGCCTCAGATTCCCTGCCTCAGATTCCCTGCCTCCGATTCCCTGCCTCTGATTCCCCGCCTCTGATTCCCAGCCACTGATTCCCAGCCTCTGAATCCCCGCCTCTGAATCCCCGCCTCTGATTCCCCGCCTCTGTTTCCCCGCCTCTGATTCCCCGCCTCTGATTCCCCGCCTCTGATTCCCCGCCTCTGATTCCCTGCCTCTGATACCCTGCCTCTCTTTGCCTGCCTCTATTTCCGTGCCTCTTTCTCTGCATCTAGGTTCCCAAATCTCATTTGCCCCCTCTGATAACCCGCCTCTGATTCCATGCCTCTGATTCACTGCCTCAGATTCCCTGCCTCAGATACCCCGACTCAGATTTACCGCCTCAGATTCCCCGCCTCAGATTCCCTGTCTCAGATTTCCTGCCTCAGATTTCCTGCCTCAGACTCCCTGCCTCAGATTCCCTGCCTCCGATTCCCTGCCTCTGATCCCCCGCCTCTGATTCCCCGCCTCTGATTCCCAGCCTCTGAATCCCTGCCTCTGAATCCCCGCCTCTGATTCCCCGCCTCTGTTTCCCCGCCTCTGATTCCCCGCACCTGATTCCCCGCCTCTGATTCCACGCCTCTGATTCCCCGCCTCTGATTCCCCGCCTCTGATTCCCCACCTCTGAATCCCCGCCTCTGATTCCCCGCCTCAGATTCCCCGGCTCTGATTCCCTGCCTGAGATTCCCTGCCTCAGATACCCCACCTCAGATTCCCCGCATCAGATTCCCCGTCTCAGATTCCCCGCCTCAGATTCCCCGCCTCAGATTCCCCGCATCTGATTCCCTGCCTCAGATTCCCCGCCTCAGATTCCCCGCCTCAGATTCCCCGCCTCAGATTCCCCGCCTCAGATTCCCTGCCTCAGATTCCCTGCCTCTTTTTGCCTGCCTCTATTTCCGTTCCTCTTTCTCTGCATCTAGATTCCCACATCTCATTTGCCCCCTCTGATAACCCGCCTCTGATTCCATGCCTCTGATTCACTGCCTCAGATTCCCTGCCTCAGATACCCCGACTCAGATTTACCACCTCAGATTCCCCGCCTCAGATTCCCTGCCTCAGATTCCCTGCCTCAGATTCCCTGCCTCAGATTCCCTGCCTCAGATTCCCTGCCTCCGATTCCCCGCCTCTGATTCCCCGCCTCTGATTCCCAGCCACTGATTCCCAGCCTCTGAATCCCCGCCTCTGAATCCCCGCCTCTGATTCCCCGCCTCTGTTTCCCCGCCTCTGATTCCACGCCTCTGATTCCCCGCATCTGATTCCAGGCCTCTTATTCCCCGCCTCTGATTCCCCACCTCTGATTGCCTGCCACTGAGTGCCCGCGTCTGATTCCCCGCCTCTGATTCCCCGCCTCTGATTCCCCACCTCTGTCTGTATGCCTCTCTTACGCCTCCACTTTTTCCCCTACACTCTTTCCACGCCTCTCTTTCCCTCCCTCAATTTCAACAACTCTGTTTGATCTGTTCTGTGTACCTCATTTTCAACACACAAGTTCCAACCACTATGTTTCACCCATCACTTTCCCCGCCTCTATTTTTCCGCCTATGTTTACCCGCCTCTGTTTATTCACCTGTTTCACTGCCTCTGATTCCCCGCCTCTGATTCCCCACCTCTGTCTCGACACCTCTCTTTCGCCTCCACTCTTTCCCCTCCATTCTTTCTGTGCCTGTCTTTCCCTCCCTCAATTTCAACAACACTGTTTGATCTGTTTTGTGTACCTCATTTTAAACACACAAATTCCAACCACTATGTTTTGCCCGCCTCTTTCCCCGCCTCTATTTATCCACCTATGTTTACCTGCCTCTGTTTACCCGCCTGTTTCCCCGCCTCTGATTCCCCACCTTTCATTCCCAGCCACTCTTTCCCTGCCTCTATTTCCACGCCTCTTTCTCTGCCTCTCTTTCCCCACATCCCTTTGCCTCCCGGTGATTCCCCGCCTCTGATTCCCCGCCTCTGATTCCCTGCCTCTGATTCCCCGCCTCTGATTCCCTGCCTCAGATTCCCTGCCTCAGATTCCCTGCCTCAGATTCCCTGCCTCTGATTCCCCGCCTCTGATTCCCCGCCTCTTATTCCCCGCCTCGGATTCCCCGCCTCTGATTCCCCGCCTCTGATTCCCTGCCTCAGATTCCCAGGCTCTGATTCCCTGCATCAGATTCCCTGCCTCAGATTCCCTGCCTCTGATTCCCCGCCTCTGATTCCCTGCCTCTGATTCCCCGCCTCTGATTCCCTGCCTCAGATTCTCTGCCTCAGATTCCCTGCCTCAGATTCCCTGCCTCTGATTCCCCGCCTTTGATTCCCCGCCTCTTATTCCCCGCCTCTGATTCCCTGCCTCAGATTCCCTGCCTCTGTTTCCCCGCCTCTGATTCCCCGCCTCTGATGCCCCGCCTCAGATTCCCCGGCTCTGATTCCCTGCCTGAGATTCCCTGCCTCAGATACCCCACCTCAGATTCCCCGCCTCAGATTCCCCGCCTCAGATTCCCCGCCTCAGATTCCCCGCCTCAGTTTCCCCGCCTCAGATTCCCCGCCTCAGATTTCCCGACTCAGATTCCCCTCCTCAGATTCCCCGCCTCAGATTCCCCGCCTCAGATTCCCCGCCTCAGATTCCCCGCCTCAGATTCCCCGCCTCAGATTCCCCGCCTCAGATTCCCCGCCTCAGATTCCCCGCCTCAGATTCCCTGCCTCAGATTCCCTGCCTCTGATTGCCTGCCTCTGATTCCCTGCCTCTGATTCCCTGCCTCTGATTCCCTGCCTCTGATTCCCTGCCTCTAATTCCGCGCCTCTGATTCCACGCCTCTATTTCCGTATCTCTGATTCCCCCCTCTGATTCCCTGCATCTGATACCCTGCCTCTCTTTGCCTGCCTCTATTTCCGCGCCTCTTTCTCTGCCTCTCTTTCCCCACATCTCTTTTCCTCCCCCTGATTCCCCACCTCTGATTCCCCGCCTCTGATTCCCTGCCTCTGATTCCCCGCCTCTGATTCCCTGCCTCAGATTCCCTTCCTCAGATTCCCTGCCTCAGATTCCCTGCCTCTGATTCCCCACCTCTGATTCCCCACCTCTTATTCCCCACCTCTGATTCCCCACCTCTGATTCCCCACCTCTGATTCCCTGCCTCAGATTCCCCGGCTCTGATTCCCTGCATCAGATTCCCTGCCTCAGATTCCCCGCCTCTGATTCCCCGCCTCTGATTCCCTGCCTCTGATTCCCCGCCTCTGATTCCCTGCCTCAGATTCCCTGCCTCAGATTCCCTGCCTCAGATTCCCTGCCTCTGATTCCCCGCCTTTGATTCCCCACCTCTTATTCCCCGCCTCTGTTACCCCGCCTCTGATTCCCCGCCTCTGATTCCCCGCCTCAGATTCCCCGGCTCTGATTCCCTGCCTGAGATTCCCTGCCTCAGATACCCCGCCTCAGATTCCCCGCCTCAGATTCCCCGCCTCAGATTCCCCGCCTCAGATTCCCCGCCTCAGATTTCCCGCCTCAGATTCCCCGCCTCAGATTCCCCGCCTAAGATTCCCCGCCTCAGATTCCCCGCCTCAGATTTCCCGCCTTAGTTTCCCCGCCTCAGATTCCCCGCCTCGGATTCCCCGCCTCAGATTCCTTGCCTCAGATTCCCTGCCTTTGATTGCCTGCCTCTGATTCCCTGCCTCTGATTCCCTGCCTCTGATTCCCTGCCTCTGATTCCCTGCCTCTGATTCCCTGCCTCTGATTCCCTGCCTCTGATTCCGAGCCTCTGATTCCACGCCTCTCTTTCCGTATCTCTGATACCCCGCCTCTGATTCCCTGCCTCTGATACCCTGCCTCTCTTTGCCTGCCTCTATTTCCGTGCCTCTTTCTCTGCATCTAGGTTCCCAAATCTCATTTGCCCCCTCTGATAACCCGCCTCTGATTCCATGCCTCTGATTCACTGCCTCAGATTCCCTGCCTCAGATACCCCGACTCAGATTTACCGCCTCAGATTCCCCGCCTCAGATTCCCTGTCTCAGATTTCCTGCCTCAGATTTCCTGCCTCAGATTCCCTGCCTCAGATTCCCTGCCTCCGATTCCCCGCCTCTGATTCCCCGCCTCTGATTCCCCGCCTCTGATTCCCAGCCTCTGAATCCCCGCCTCTGAATCCCCGCCTCTGATTCCCCGCACCTGATTCCCCGCCTCTGATTCCACGCCTCTGATTCCCCGCCTCTGATTCCCCGCCTCTGATTCCCCACCTCTGTCTGTATGCCTCTCTTTCGCCTCCGCTTTTTCCCCTACACTCTTTCCGCGCCTCTCTTTCTCTCCCTCAATTTGAACAACTCTGTTTGATCTGTTCTGTGTACCTCATTTTCAACACACAAGTTCCAACCACTATGTTTCACCCATCACTTTCCCCGCCTCTATTTTTCCGCCTATGTTTACCCGCCTCTGTTTACCCACCTGTTTCACCGCCTCTGATTCCACGCCTCTTATTCCCCACCTCTGTCTCGACGCCTCTCTTTCGCCTCCACTCTTTCCCCTCCACTCTTTCTGTGCCTGTCTTTCCCTCCCTCAATTTCAACAACACTGTTTGATCTGTTTTGTGTACCTCATTTTAAACACACAACTTCCAACCACTATGTTTTGCCCGCCTCTTTCCCCGCCTCTATTTATCCACCTATGTTTACCTGCCTCTGTTTACCCGCCTGTTTCCCCGCCTCTGATTCCCCACCTTTCATTCCCCGCCTCTCTTTCCCTGCCTCTATTTCCGCGCCTCTTTCTCTGCCTCTCTTTCCTCACATCTCTTTTCCTCCCGCTGATTCCCCGCCTCTGATTCCCCGCCTCTGATTCCCTGCCTCTGATTCCCCGCCTCTGATTCCCTGCCTCAGATTCCCTGCCTCAGATTCCCTGCCTCAGATTCCCGGCCTCTGATTCCCCGCCTCTGATTCCCCGCCTCTTATTTCCCGCCTCTTATTCCCCGCCTCTGAATCCCCGCCTCTGATTCCCTGCCTCAGATTCCCCGGCTCTGATTCCCTGCATCAGATTCCCTGCCTCAGATTCCCTGCCTCTGATTCCCCGCCTCTGATTCCCTGCCTCTGATTCCCCGCCTCTGATTCCCTGCCTCAGATTCCCTGCCTCAGATTCCCTGCCTCAGATTCCCTGCCTCTGATTCCCCGCCTTTGATTCCCCGCCTCTTATTCCCCGCCTCTGATTCCCCGCCTCTGATTCCCCGCCTCTGATTCCCTGCCTCTGTTTCCCCGCCTCTGAATCCCCGCCTCTGATTCCCCGCCTCAGATTCCCCGGCTCTGATGCCCTGCCTGAGATTCCCTGCCTCAGATACCCCACCTCAGATTCCCCGCATCAGATTCCCCGTCTCAGATTCCCCGCCTCAGATTCCCCGCGTCAGATTCCCCGCATCTGATTCCCCGCCTCAGATTCCCCGCCTCAGATTCCCCGCCTCAGATTCCCCGCCTCAGATTCCCCGCCTCAGATTCCCTGCCTCAGATTCCCTGCCTCTTTTTGCCTGCCTCTATTTCCGTTCCTCTTTCTCTGCATCTAGATTCCCACATCTCATTTGCCCCCTCTGATAACCCGCCTCTGAATCCATGCCTCTGATTCACTGCCTCAGATTCCCTGCCTCAGATACCCCGACTCAGATTTACCACCTCAGATTCCCCGCCTCAGATTCCCTGCCTCAGATTCCCTGCCTCAGATTCCCTGCCTCAGATTCCCTGCCTCAGATTCCCTGCCTCCGATTCCCCGCCTCTGATTCCCCGCCTCTGATTCCCAGCCACTGATTCCCAGCCTCTGAATCCCCGCCTCTGAATCCCCGCCTCTGATTCCCCGCCTCTGTTTCCCAGCCTCTGATTCCCCGCCTCTGATTCCCCGCCTCTGATTCCACGCCTCTGATTCCCCGCATCTGATTCCAGGCCTCTTATTCCCCGCCTCTGATTCCCCACCTCTGATTGCCTGCCACTGAGTGCCCGCGTCTGATTCCCCGCCTCTGATTCCCCGCCTCTGATTCCCCACCTCTGTCTGTATGCCTCTCTTACGCCTCCACTTTTTCCCCTACACTCTTTCCACGCCTCTCTTTCCCTCCCTCAATTTCAACAACTCTGTTTGATCTGTTCTGTGTACCTCATTTTCAACACACAAGTTCCAACCACTATGTTTCACCCATCACTTTCCCCGCCTCTATTTTTCCGCCTATGTTTACCCGCCTCTGTTTATTCACCTGTTTCACTGCCTCTGATTCCCCGCCTCTGATTCCCCACCTCTGTCTCGACGCCTCTCTTTCGCCTCCACTCTTTCCCCTCCATTCTTTCTGTGCATGTCTTTCCCTCCCTCAATTTCAACAACACTGTTTGATCTGTTTTGTGTACCTCATTTTAAACACACAAATTCCAACCACTATGTTTTGCCCGCCTCTTTCCCCGCCTCTATTTATCCACATATGTTTACCTGCCTCTGTTTACCCGCCTGTTTCCCCGCCTCTGATTCCCCACCTTTCATTCCCAGCCACTCTTTCCCTGCCTCTATTTCCGCGCCTCTTTCTCTGCCTCTCTTTCCCCACATCCCTTTTCCTCCCGGTGATTCCCCGCCTCTGATTCCCCGCCTCTGATTCCCTGCCTCTGATTCCCCGCCTCTGATTCCCTGCCTCAGATTCCCTGCCTCAGTTTCCCTGCCTCAGATTCCCTGCCTCTGATTCCCCGCCTCTGATTCCCCGCCTCTTATTCCCCGCCTCGGATTCCCCGCCTCTGATTCCCCGCCTCTGATACCCTGCCTCAGATTCCCAGGCTCTGATTCCCTGCATCAGATTCCCTGCCTCAGATTCCCTGCCTCTGCTTCCCCGCCTCTGATTCCCTGCCTCTGATTCCCCGCCTCTGATTCCCTGCCTCAGATTCTCTGCCTTAGATTCCCTGCCTCAGATTCCCTGCCTCTGATTCCCCGCCTTTGATTCCCCGCCTCTTATTCCCCGCCTCTGATTCCCCGCCTCTGATTCCCCGCCTCTGATTCCCTGCCTCTGTTTCCCCGCCTCTGATTCCCCGCCTCTGATTCCCCGCCTCAGATTCCCCGGCTCTGATTCCCTGCCTGAGATTCCCTGCCTCAGATACCCCACCTCAGATTCCCCGCCTCAGATTCCCCGCCTCAGATTCCCCGCCTCAGATTCCCCCCTCAGATTCCCCGCCTCAGATTCCCCGCCTCAGATTTCCCGACTCAGATTCCCCTCCTCAGATTCCCCGCCTCAGATTCCCCGCCTCAGATTCCCCGCCTCAGATTCCCCGCCTCAGATTCCCCGCCTCAGATTCCCCGCCTCAGGTTCCCCGCCTCAGATTCCCCGCCTCAGATTCCCTGCCTCAGATTCCCTGCCTCTGATTGCCTGCCTCTGATTCCCTGCCTCTGATTCCCTGCCTCTGATTCCCTGCCTCTGATTCCCTGCCTCTGATTCCCTGCCTCTGATTCCCTGCCTCTAATTCCGCGCCTCTGATTCCATGCCTCTCTTTCCGTATCTCTGATTCCCCCCTCTGATTCCCTGCATCTGATACCCTGCCTCTCTTTGCCTGCCTCTATTTCGGTGCCTCTTTCTCTGCATCTAGTTTTCCACATCTCATTTGCCCACTCTGATAACCCGCCTCTGATTCCATGCCTCTGATTCCCCGCCTCTGATTCCCCGCCTCTGATTCCCTGCCTTTGATTCCCCGCCTCTGATTCCCTGCCTCAGATTCCCTGCCTCAGATTCCCTGCCTCAGATTCCCTGCCTCAGATTCCCTGTCTCTGATTCCCCGCCTCTTATTCCCCGCCTCTGATTCCCCGCCTCTGATTCCCCGCCTCTGATTCCCCGCCTCAGATTTCCCGGCTCTGATTCCCTGCCTGAGATTCCCTGCCTGAGATTCCTCGCCTCACATTCCCTGCCTCAGATTCTCTGCCTCAGATTCCCCGCCTCAGATTCCCCGCCTCAGATTCCCCGTCTCAGATTCCCCGCCTCAGATTCCCCGCCTCAGATTCCCCGTCTCAGATTCCCCGCCTCTGATTCCCCGCCTCTGATTCCCCACCTCTGATTCCCTGCCTCTGATTCCCTGCCTCAGATTCCCTGCCTCAGATTCCTTGCCTCAGATTCCCTGCCTCTGATTCCCCGCTTCTGATTCCCCGCCTCTTATTCCCCGCCTCTGATTCCCCGCCTCTGATTCCCCACCTCTGATTCCCTGCCTCTGTTTCCCCGCCTCTGGTTCCCCGCGTCTGATTCCCCGCCTCAGATTCCCCGGCTCTGATTCCCTGCCTGAGATTCCATGCCTCAGAATCCCCGCCTCAGATTCCCTGCCTCAGATTCCCCGCCGCAGATTCCCCGCCTCAGATTCCCCGCCTCAGATTCCCTGCCTCAGATTCCCTGCCTCAGATTCCCCGCCTCAGATTCCCTGCCTCAGATTCCTCGCCTCAGATTCCCTGCCTCAGATTCCCTGCCTCAGATTCCCTGCCTCAGATTCCCTTCATCTGATTCCCTTCATCTGATTCCCTGCCTCTGTTACCCTGCCTCTGATTCCCTGCCTCTGATTCCCCGCCTCTGATTCCCTGCCTCTGATTCCCTGCCTCTGATTGCCTGCCTCTGATTCCCTGCCTCTGATTCCCTGCCTCTGATTCCCTGCCTCTGATTCCGCACCTCTGATTCCACGCCTCTCTTTCCTTGTCTCTGATTCCCCGCCTCTGATTCCCTGCCTCTGATACCCTGCCTCTCTTTGCCTGCCTCTATTTCCGTGCCTCTTTCTCTGCATCTAGGTTCCCAAATCTCATTTGCCCCCTCTGATAACCCGCCTCTGATTCCATGCCTCTGATTCACTGCCTCAGATTCCCTGCCTCTGTTTCCCCGCCTCTGATTCCCCGCCTCTGATTCCCCGCCTCAGATTTCCCGGCTCTGATTCCCTGCCTGAGATTCCCTGCCTGAGATTCCCCGCCTCAGATTCCCTTACTCAGATTCTCCACCTCAGATTCCCCGCCTCAGATTCCCCGCCTCAGATTCCCCGTCTCAGATTCCCCGCCTCAGATTCCCCGCCTCAGATTCCCCGCCTCATATTCCCTGCCTCAGATTCCCTGCCTCTGATTGCCTTCCTCTGATTCCCTGCCTCTGATTCCCTGCCTCTGATTCCCTGCCTCTGATTCCCTGCCTCTGATACCCTGCCTCTCTTTGCCTGCCTCTATTTCCGTGCCTCTTCCTCTGCATCTAGTTTCCCACATCTCATTTGCACCCTCTGATAACCCACCTCTGATTCCATGCCTCTGATTCCCCGCCTCTGATTCCCCGCCTCTGATTCCCTGCCTCAGATTCCCTGCCTCAGATTCCTTGCCTCAGATTCCCTGCCTCTGATTCCCCGCTTCTGATTCCCCGCCTCTTATTCCCCGCCTCTGATTCCCCGCCTCTGATTCCCCACCTCTGATTCACTGCCTCTGTTTCCCCGCCTCTGGTTCCCCGCGTCTGATTCCCCGCCTCAGATTCCCCGGCTCTGATTCCCTGCCTGAGATTCCATGCCACAGAATCCACGCCTCAGATTCCCTGCCTCAGATTCCCCGCCGCAGATTCCCCGCCTCAGATTCCCCGCCTCAGATTCCCTGCCTCAGATTCCCCGCCTCAGATTCCCCGCCTCAGATTCCCTGCCTCAGATTCCCTGCCTCAGATTCCCTTCATCTGATTCCCTTCATCTGATTCCCTGCCTCTGTTACCCTGCCTCTGATTCCCTGCCTCTGATTCCCCGCCTCTGATTCCCTGCCTCTGATTCCCTGCCTCTGATTGCCTGCCTCTGATTCCCTGCCTCTGATTCCCTGCCTCTGATTCCCTGCCTCTGATTCCGCACCTCTGATTCCACGCCTCTCTTTCCTTGTCTCTGATTCCCCGCCTCTGATTCCCTGCCTCTGATACCCTGCCTCTCTTTGCCTGCCTCTATTTCCGTGCCTCTTTCTCTGCATCTAGGTTCCCAAATCTCATTTGCCCCCTCTGATAACCCGCCTCTGATTCCATGCCTCTGATTCACTGCCTCAGATTCCCTGCCTCAGATACCCCGACTCAGATTTACCGCCTCAGATTCCCCGCCTCAGATTCCCTGTCTCAGATTTCCTGCCTCAGATTCCCTGCCTCAGATTCCCTGCCTCAGATTCCCTGCCTCCGATTCCCGGCCTCTGATTCCCCGCCTCTGATTCCCCGCCTCTGATTCCCAGCCTCTGAATCCCCGCCTCTGAATCCCCGCCTCTGATTCCCCGCCTCTGTTTCCCCGCCTCTGATTCCCCGCACCTGATTCCCCGCCTCTGATTCCACGCCTCTGATTCCCCGCCTCTGATTCCAGGCCTCTTATACCCCGCCTCTGATTCCCCACCTCTGATTGCCTGCCACTGATTGCCCGCCTCTGATTCCCCGCCTCTGATTCCCCGCCTCTGATTCCCCACCTCTGTCTGTATGCCTCTCTTTTGCCTCCGCTTTTTCCCCTACACTCTTTCCGTGCCTCTCTTTCCCTCCCTCAATTTGAACAACTCTGTTTGATCTGTTCTGTGTACCTCATTTTCAACACACAAGTTCCAACCACTATGTTTCACCCATCACTTTCCCCGCCTCTATTTTTCCGCCTATGTTTACCCGCCTCTGTTTACCCACCTGTTTCACCGCCTCTGATTCCCCGCCTCTGATTCCCCACCTCTGTCACGACGCCTCTCTTTCGCCTCCACTCTTTCCCCTCCACTCTTTCCGTGCCTGTCTTTCCCTCCCTCAATTTCAACAACACTGTTTGATCTGTTTTGTGTACCTCATTTTAAACACACAACTTCCAACCACTATGTTTTGCCCGCCACTTTCCCCGCCTCTATTTATCCACCTATTTTTACCTGCCTCTGTTTACCCGCCTGTTTCCCCGCCTCTGATTCCCCACCTTTCATTCCCCGCCTCTCTTTCCCTGCCTCTATTTCCGCGCCTCTTTCTCTGCCTCTCTTTCCCCACATCTCTTTTCCTCCCGCTGATTCCCCGCCTCTGATTCCCCGCCTCTGATTCCCTGCCTCTGATTCCCCGCCTCTGATTCCCTGCCTCAGATTCCCTGCCTCAGATTCACTGCCTCAGATTCCCGGCCTCTGATTCCCCGCCTCTGATTCCCCGCCTCTTATTTCCCGCCTCTGATTCCCCGCCTCTGATTCCCCGCCTCTGATTCCCTGCCTCAGATTCCCCGGCTCTGATTCCCTGCATCAGATTCCCTGCCTCAGATTCCCTGCCTCTGATTCCCCGCCTCTGATTCCCTGCCTCTGATTCCCCGCCTCTGATTCCCTGCCTCAGATTCCCTGCCTCAGATTCCCTGCCTCAGATTCCCTGCCTCTGATTCCCCGCCTTTGATTCCCCGCCTCTTATTCCCCACCTCTGATTCCCCGCCTCTGATTCCCCGCCTCTGATTCCCTGCCTCTGTTTCCCCGCCTCTGAATCCCCGCCTCTGATTCCCCGCCTCAGATTCCCCGGCTCTGATTCCCTGCCTGAGATTCCGTGCCTCAGATACCCAGCCTCAGATTCCCCGCCTCAGATTCCCCGTCTCAGATTCCCCGCCTCAGATTCCCCGCCTCAGATTCCCCGCCTCAGATTCCCCGCCTCAGATTCCCCGCCTCAGATTCCCCGCCTCAGATTCCCCGCCTCAGATTCCCCGCCTCAGATTCCCTGCCTCTGATTGCCTGCCTCTGATTCCCTGCCTCTGATTCCCTCCCTCTGATTTCCTGCCTCTGATTCCCTGCCTCTGATTCCCTGCCTCTGATTCCCTGCCTCTGATTCCCTGCCTCTAAATCCCTGCCTCTGATTCCCTGCCTCTGATTCCGCGCCTCTGATTTCCCGCCTCTCTTTCCGTGTCTCTGATTCCCCGCCTCAGATTCCCTGCCTCAGATACCCTGCCTCTCTTTGCCTGCCTCTATTTCCGTGCCTCTTTCTCTGCATCAAGATTCCCACATCTGATTTGCCCCCTCTGATTACCCGCCTCTGATTCCATGCCTCTGAATCCCCGCCTCTGATTCCCCGCCTCTGTTTCCCCGCCTCTGATTCCCCGCACCTGATTCCCCGCCTCTGATTCCACGCCTCTGATTGCCCGCCTCTGATTCCCCGCCTCTGATTCCCCGCCTCTGATTCCCCACCTCTGTCTGTATGCCTCTCTTTTGCCTCCGCTTTTTCCCCTACACTCTTTCCGTGCCACTCTTTCCCTCCCTCAATTTGAACAACTCTGTTTGATCTGTTCTGTGTACCTCATTTTCAACACACAAGTTCCAACCACTATGTTTCACCCATCACTTTCCCCGCATCTATTTTTCCGCCTATGTTTACCCGCCTCTGTTTACCCACCTGTTTCACCGCCTCTGATTCCCCGCCTCTGATTCCCCACCTCTGTCTCGACGCCTCTCTTTCGCCTCCACTCTTTCCCCTCCACTCTTTCCGTGCCTGTCTTTCCCTCCCTCAATTTCAACAACACTGTTTGATCTGTTTTGTGTACCTCATTTTAAACACACAACTTCCAACCACTATGTTTTGCCCGCCACTTTCCCCGCCTCTATTTATCCACCTATTTTTACCTGCCTCTGTTTACCCGCCTGTTTCCCCGCCTCTGATTCCCCACCTTTCATTCCCCGCCTCTCTTTCCCTGCCTCTATTTCCGCGCCTCTTTCAATGCCTCTCTTTCCCCACATCTCTTTTCCTCCCGCTGATTCCCCGCCTCTGATTCCCCGCCTCTGATTCCCTGCCTCTGATTCCCCGCCTCTGATTCCCTGCCTCAGATTCCCTGCCTCAGATTCACTGCCTCAGATTCCCGGCCTTTGATTCCCCGCCTCTGATTCCCCGCCTCTTATTTCCCGCCTCTGATTCCCCGCCTCTGATTCCCCGCCTCTGATTCCCTGCCTCAGATTCCCCGGCTCTGATTCCCTGCATCAGATTCCCTGCCTCAGATTCCCTGCCTCTGATTCCCCGCCTCTGATTCCCTGCCTCTGATTCCCCGCCTCTGATTCCATGCCTCTGATTCCCCGCCTCTGATTCCCCGCCTCTGATTCCCCGCCTCTGATTCCCTGCCTCAGATTCCCTGCCTCAGATTCCTTTCCTCAGATTCCCTGCCTCTGTTTCCCCGCCTCTGATTCCCCGCGTCTGATTCCCCACCTCAGATTCCCCGCCTCTGATTCCCTGCCTGAGATTCCATGCCTCAGATTCCCCGCCTCAGATTCCCTGCCTCAGATTCCCCGCCTCAGATTCCCCGCCTCAGATTCCCCGCCTCAGATTCCCCGCCTCAGATTCCCCTCCTCAGTTTCTCCGCCTCAGATTCCCCGCCTCAGATTCCCTGCCTCAGATTCCCTGCCTCAGATGCCCTGCCTCAGCTTCCCTTCATCTGATTCCCTTCATCTGATTCCCTCCCTCTGATTCCCTGCCTCTGATTCCCTGCCTCTGATTCCCCACCTCTGATTCCCCGCCTCAGATTCCCTGCCTCAGATTCCCTGCCTCAGATTCCCTGCCTCAGATTTCCTGCCTCAGATCCCTGCCTCTGATTGCCTGCCTCTGATTCCCTGCCTCTGTTTCCCTGCCTCTGATTCCCTGCCTCTGATTCCCTGCCTCTGATTCCCTGCCTCTGATTCCCTGCCTCTGATTCCGCACCTCTGATTCCACGCCTCTCTTTCTT
Organism: Narcine bancroftii; assembly: GCF_036971445.1. Taxonomy (NCBI): domain Eukaryota; kingdom Metazoa; phylum Chordata; class Chondrichthyes; order Torpediniformes; family Narcinidae; genus Narcine; species Narcine bancroftii. The sequence continues at coordinate 4,487,403 of NC_091479.1, read as the reverse complement.
TGTCTCTGATTCCACGCCTCTGATTCCCTGCCTCTGATACCCTGCCTCTCTTTGCCTGCCTCTATTTCCGTGACTCATTCTCTGCATCTAGTTTCCCACATCTCATTTGCCCCCTCTGATAACCCGCCTCTGATTCCATGCCTCTGATTCACTGCCTCAGATTCCGTGCCTCAGATTCCCCGACTCAGATTTACCGCCTCAGATTCCCCGCCTCAGATTCCCTGCCTCAGATTCCCTGCCTCAGATTCCCTGCCTCAGATTCCCTGCCTCAGATTCCCTGTCTCCGATTCCCCGCCTCTGATTCCCCGCCTTTCATTCCCCGCCTCTCTTTCCCTGCCTCTATTTCCGCGCCTCTTTCTCTGCCTCTCTTTCCCCACAACGCTTTTCCTCCCGCTGATTCCCCGCCTCTTATTCCCCGCCTCTGTTTCCCCGCCTCTGATTCCCCGCACCTGATTCCCCGCCTCTGATTCCACGCCTCTGATTCCCCGCCTCTGATTCCAGGCCTCTTATTCCCCGCCTCTGATTCCCCACCTCTGATTGCCTGCCACTGATTGCCCGCCTCTGATTCCCCGCCTCTGATTCCCCGCCTCTGATTCCCCACCTCTGTCTGTATGCCTCTCTTTCGCCTCCGCTTTTTCCCCTACACTCTTTCCGCGCCTCTCTTTCCCTCCCTCAATTTGAACAACTCTGTTGATCTGTTCTGTGTATCTCATTTTCAACACACAAGTTCCAACCACTATGTTTCACCCATCACTTTCCCCGCCTCTATTTTTCCGCCTATGTTTACCCGCCTCTGTTTACCCACCTGTTTCACCGCCTCTGATTCCCCGCCTCTGATTCCCCACCTCTGTCTCGACGCCTCTCTTTCGCCTCCACTCTTTCCCCTCCACTCTTTCCGTGCCTGTCTTTCCCTCCCTCAATTTCAACAACACTGTTTGATCTGTTTTGTGTACCTCATTTTAAACACACAACTTCCAACCACTATGTTTTGCCCGCCTCTTTCCCCGCCTCTATTTATCCACCTATGTTTACCTGCCTCTGTTTACCCGCCTGTTTCCCCGCCTCTGATTCCCCACCTTTCATTCCCCGCCTCTCTTTCCCTGCCTCTATTTCCGCGCCTCTTTCTCTGCCTCTCTTTCCTCACATCTCTTTTCCTCCCACTGATTCCCCGCCTCTGATTCCCCACCTCTGATTCCACGCCTCTGATTCCCCGCCTCTGATTCCAGGCCTCTGATTCCCCGCCTCTGATTCCCCACCTCTGATTGCCTGCCACTGATTGCCCACCTCTGATTCCCCGCCTCTGATTCCCGGCCTCTGATTCCCCACCTCTGTCTGTATGCCTCTCTTTCGACTCCACTCTTTCCCCTCCACTCTTTCTCTGCCTCTCTTTCCTCACATCTCTTTTCCTCCCACTGATTCCCCGCCTCTGATTCCCCACCTCTGATTCCACGCCTCTGATTCCCCGCCTCTGATTCCAGGCCTCTGATTCCCCGCCTCTGATTCCCCACCTCTGATTGCCTGCCACTGATTGCCCACCTCTGATTCCCTGCCTCAGATTCCCTGCCTCTGATTCCCCGCCTCTGATTCCCTGCCTCAGATTCCCTGCCTCAGATTCCCTGCCTCAGATTCCCTGCCTCTGATTCCCCGCCTCTGATTCCCCGCCTCTTATTCCCCACCTCTGATTCCCCACCTCTGATTCCCTGCCTCAGATTCCCCGGCTCTGATTCCCTGCATCAGATTCCCTGCCTCAGATTCCCTGCCTCTGATTCCCCGCCTCTGATTCCCTGCCTCTTATTCCCCGCCTCTGATTCCCTGCCTCAGATTCCCTGCCTCAGATTCCCTGCCTCAGATTCCCTGCCTCTGATTCCCCGCCTTTGATTCCCCACCTCTTATTCCCCGCCTCTGATTCCGCACCTCTGATTCCCTGCCTCTGTTTCCCCGCCTCTGATTCCCCGCCTCTGATTCCCCGCCTCAGATTCCCCGGCTCTGATTCCCTGCCTGAGATTCCCTGCCTCAGATACCCCGCCTCAGAATCCCCGCCTCAGATTCCCCGCCTCAGATTCCCCGCCTCAGATTCCCCGCCTCAGATTTCCCGCCTCAGATTCCCCGCCTCAGATTCCCCGCCTAAGATTCCCCGCCTCAGATTCCCCGCCTCAGATTCCCCGCCTTAGTTTCCCCGCCTCAGATTCCCCGCCTCAGATTCCCCGCCTCAGATTCCTTGCCTCAGATTCCCTGCCTTTGATTGCCTGCCTCTGATTCCCTGTCTCTGATTCCCTGCCTCTGATTCCCTGCCTCTGATTCCCTGCCTCTGATTCCCTGCCTCTGATACCCTGCCTCTGATTCCGAGCCTCTGATTCCACGCCTCTCTTTCCGCATCTCTGATTCCCCGCCTCTGATTCCCTGCCTCTGATACCCTGCCTCTCTTTGCCTGCCTCTATTTCGGTGCCTCTTTCTCTGCATCTAGTTTCCCACATCTCATTTGCCCCCTCTGATAACCCGCCTCTGATTTCATGCCTCTGATTCCCTGCCTCTGATTCCCCGCCTCTGATTCCCTGCCTCTGATTCCCCGCCTCTGATTCCCTGCCTCAGATTCCCTGCCTCAGATTCCCTGCCTCAGATTCCCTGCCTCTGATTCCCCACCTCTGATTCCCCGCCTCTTATTCCCCACCTCTGATTCCCCACCTCTGATTCCCTGCCTCAGATTCCCCGGCTCTGATTCCCTGCATCAGATTCCCTGCCTCAGATTCCCTGCCTCTGATTCCCCGCCTCTGATTCCCTGCCTCTGATTCCCCGCCTCTGATTCCCTGCCTCAGATTCCCTGCCTCAGATTCCCTGCCTCAGATTCCCTGCCTCTGATTCCCCGCCTTTGATTCCCCACCTCTTATTCCCTGCCTGAGATTCCCCGCCTCAGATTCCCTGCCTCAGATTCCCCGCCTCAGATTCCCCGCCTCAGATTCCCCGCCGCAGATTCCCCATCTCAGATTCCCCGCCTCAGATTCCCCGCCTCAGATTCCCCGCCTCAGATTCCCTGCCTCAGATTCCCTGCCTCTGATTGCCTTCCTCTGATTCCCTGCCTCTGATTCCCTGCCTCTGATTCCCTGCCTCTGATTCCCTGCCTCTGATTCCCTGCCTCTATTTCCCCGCCTCTGATTCCCCGCCTCTGATTCCCCGCCTCAGATTTCCCGGCTCTGATTCCATGCCTGAGATTCCCTGCCTGAGATTCCCCGCCTCAGATTCCCCGCCTCAGATTCCCCGCCGCATATTCCCCATCTCAGATTCCCCGCCTCAGATTCCCCACCTCAGATTCCCCGCCTCAGATTCCCTGCCTCAGATTAACTGCCTCTGATTGCCTTCCTCTGATTCCCTGCCTCTGATTCCCTGCCTCTGATTCCCTGCCTCTGATTCCCTGCCTCTGATTCCAGGCCTCTGATTCCCCGCCTCTGATTCCCCACCTCAGATTGCCTGCCACTGATTGCCCACCTCTGATTCCCCGCCTCTGATTCCCGGCCTCTGATTCCCCACCTCTGTCTGTATGCCTCTCTTTCGACTCCACTCTTTCCCCTCCACTCTTTCCGCACCTCTCTTTCCCTCCCTCAATTTCAACAACACTGTTTGATCTGTTTTGTGTACCTCATTTTAAACACACAAGTTCCAACCACTATGTTTTGCCCGCCTCCTTCCCCGCCTCTATTTATCCACCTATGTTTAACTGCCTCTGTTTACCCGCCTGTTTCCCCGCTTCTGATTCCCCACCTTTCATTCCCCGCCTCTCTTTCCCTGCCTCTATTTCCGCGCCTCTTTCTCTGCCTCTCTTTCCCCACATCTCTTTTCCTCCCCCTGATTCCCCACCTCTGATTCCCCGCCTCTGATTCCCTGCCTCTGATTCCCCGCCTCTGATTCCCTGCCTCAGATTCCCTGCCTCAGATTCCCTGCCTCAGATTCCCTGCCTCTGATTCCCCGCCTCTGATTCCCCGCCTCTTATTCCCCACCTCTGATTCCCCACCTCTGATTCCCTGCCTCAGATTCCCCGGCTCTGATTCCCTGCATCAGATTCCCTGCCTCAGATTCCCTGCCTCTGATTCCCCGCCTCTGATTCCCTGCCTCTGATTCCCCGCCTCTGATTCCCTGCCTCAGATTCCCTGCCTCAGATTCCCTGCCTCAGATTCCCTGCCTCTGATTCCCCGCCTTTGATTCCCCACCTCTTATTCCCTGCCTGAGATTCCCCGCCTCAGATTCCCTGCCTCAGATTCCCCGCCTCAGATTCCCCGCCTCAGATTCCCCGCCGCAGATTCCCCATCTCAGATTCCCCGCCTCAGATTCCCCGCCTCAGATTCCCCGCCTCAGATTCCCTGCCTCAGATTCCCTGCCTCTGATTGCCTTCCTCTGATTCCCTGCCTCTGATTCCCTGCCTCTGATTCCCTGCCTCTGATTCCCTGCCTCTGATTCCCTGCCTCTAATTCCCTGCCTCTGATTCCGCACCTCTGATTCCACGCCTCTCTTTCCGTGTCTCTGATTCCCCGCCTCTGATTCCCTGCCTCTTATACCCTGCCTCTCTTTGCCTGCCTCTATTTCCGTGCCTCTTTCTCTGCATCTAGTTTCCCACATCTCATTTGCCCCCTCTGATAACCCGCCTCTGATTCCCTGCCTCAGATTCCTTGCCTCAGATTCCCTGCCTCTGATTCCCCGCCTCTGATTCCCCGCCTCTGAATCCCCGCCTCTGATTCCCTGCCTCTGTTTCCCCGCCACTGATTCCCCGCGTCTGATTCCCCGCCTCAGATTCCCCGGCTCTGATTCCCTGTGTGAGATTCCATGCCTCAGATTCCCCGCCTCAGATTCCCTGCCTCAGATTCCCCGCCTCAGATTCCCCGCCTCAGATTCCCCGCCTCAGATTCACCGCCTCAGATTCCCCGCCTCTGATTCCCGGCCTCTGATTCCCCACCTCTGTCTGTATGCCTCTCTTTCGACTCCACTCTTTCCCCTCCACTCTTTCCGCGCCTCTCTTTCCCTCCCTCAATTTCAACAACACTGTTTGATCTGTTTTGTGTACCTCATTTTAAACACACAAGTTCCAACCACTATGTTTTGCCCGCCTCCTTCCCCGCCTCTATTTATCCACCTATGTTTACCTGCCTCTGTTTACCCGCCTGTTTCCCCGCTTCTGATTCCCCACCTTTCATTCCCCGCCTCTCTTTCCCTGCCTCTATTTCCGCGCCTCATTCTCTGCCTCTCTTTCCCCACATCTCTTTTCCTCCCCCTGATTCCCCACCTCTGATTCCCTGCCTCTGATTCCCTGCCTCTGATTCCCCGCCTCTGATTCCCTGCCTCAGATTCCCTGCCTCAGATTCCCTGCCTCAGATTCCCTGCCTCTGATTCCCCGCCTCTGATTCCCCGCCTCTTATTCCCCACCTCTGATTCCCCACCTCTGATTCCCTGCCTCAGATTCCCCGGCTCTGATTCCCTGCATCAGATTCCCTGCCTCAGATTCCCTGCCTCTGATTCCCCGCCTCTGATTCCACGCCTCTTATTCCCCACCTCTGATTCCCCACCTCTGATTCCCTGCCTCAGATTCCCCGGCTCTGATTCCCCGCCTCTGATTCCCTGCCTCAGATTCCCTGCCTCAGATTCCCTGCCTCAGATTCCCTGCCTCTGATTCCCCGCCTTTGATTCCCCACCTCTTATTCCCCGCCTCTGATTCCCCACCTCTGATTCCGCACCTCTGATTCCCTGACTCTGTTTCCCCGCCTCTGATTCCCCGCCTCTGATTCCCCGCCTCAGATTCCCCGGCTCTGATTCCCTGCCTGAGATTCCCTGCCTCAGATACCCCGCCTCAGAATCCCCGCCTCAGATTCCCCGCCTCAGATTCCCCGCCTCAGATTCCCCGCCTCAGATTTCCCGCCTCAGATTCCCCACCTCAGATTCCCCGCCTAAGATTCCCCGCCTCAGATTCCCCGCCTCAGATTCCCCGCCTTAGTTTCCCCGCCTCAGATTCCCCGCCTCAGATTCCCCGCCTCAGATTCCTTGCCTCAGATTCCCTGCCTTTGATTGCCTGCCTCTGATTCCCTGTCTCTGATTCCCTGCCTCTGATTCCCTGCCTCTGATTCCCTGCCTCTGATTCCCTGCCTCTGATACCCTGCCTCTGATTCCGAGCCTCTGATTCCACGCCTCTCTTTCCGCATCTCTGATTCCCCGCCTCTGATTACCTGCCTCTGATACCCTGCCTCTCTTTGCCTGCCTCTATTTCGGTGCCTCTTTCTCTGCATCTAGTTTCCCACATCTCATTTGCCCCCTCTGATAACCCGCCTCTGATTTCATGCCTCTGATTCCCTGCCTCTGATTCCCCGCCTCTGATTCCCTGCCTCTGATTCCCCGCCTCTGATTCCCTGCCTCAGATTCCCTGCCTCAGATTCCCTGCCTCAGATTCCCTGCCTCAGATTCCCTGACTCTGATTCCCCGCCTCTGATTCCCCGCCTCTTATTCCCCGCCTCTGATACCCCGCCGCTGATTCCCCGCCTCTGATTCCCTGCCTCTATTTCCCCGCCTCTGATTCCCCGCCTCTGATTCCCCGCCTCAGATTTCCCGGCTCTGATTCCATGCCTGAGATTCCCTGCCTTAGATTCCCCGCCTCAGATTCCCCGCCTCAGATTCCCCGCCGCATATTCCCCATCTCAGATTCCCCGCCTCAGATTCCCCGCCTCAGATTCCCCGCCTCAGATTCCCTGCCTCAGATTAACTGCCTCTGATTGCCTTCCTCTGATTCCCTGCCTCTGATTCCCTGCCTCTGATTCCCTGCCTCTGATTCCCTGCCTCTGATTCCAGGCCTCTGATTCCCCGCCTCTGATTCCCCACCTCAGATTGCCTGCCACTGATTGCCCACCTCTGATTCCCCGCCTCTGATTCCCGGCCTCTGATTCCCCACCTCTGTCTGTATGCCTCTCTTTCGACTCCACTCTTTCCCCTCCACTCTTTCCGCACCTCTCTTTCCCTCCCTCAATTTCAACAACACTGTTTGATCTGTTTTGTGTACCTCATTTTAAACACACAAGTTCCAACGACTATGTTTTGCCCGCCTCCTTCCCCGCCTCTATTTATCCACCTATGTTTAACTGCCTCTGTTTACCCGCCTGTTTCCCCGCTTCTGATTCCCCACCTTTCATTCCCCGCCTCTCTTTCCCTGCCTCTATTTCCGCGCCTCTTTCTCTGCCTCTCTTTCCCCACATCTCTTTTCCTCCCCCTGATTCCCTACCTCTGATTCCCCGCCTCTGATTCCCTGCCTCTGATTCCCCGCCTCTGATTCCCTGCCTCAGATTCCCTGCCTCAGATTCCCTGCCTCAGATTCCCTGCCTCTGATTCCCCACCTCTGATTCCCCGCCTCTTATTCCCCACCTCTGATTCCCCACCTCTGATTCCCTGCCTCAGATTCCCCGGCTCTGATTCCCTGCATCAGATTCCCTGCCTCAGATTCCCTGCCTCTGATTCCCCGCCTCTGATTCCCTGCCTCTGATTCCCCGCCTCTGATTCCCTGCCTCAGATTCCCTGCCTCAGATTCCCTGCCTCAGATTCCCTGCCTCTGATTCCCCGCCTTTGATTCCCCACCTCTTATTCCCTGCCTGAGATTCCCCGCCTCAGATTCCCTGCCTCAGATTCCCCGCCTCAGATTCCCCGCCTCAGATTCCCCGCCGCAGATTCCCCATCTCAGATTCCCCGCCTCAGATTCCCCGCCTCAGATTCCCCGCCTCAGATTCCCTGCCTCAGATTCCCTGCCTCTGATTGCCTTCCTCTGATTCCCTGCCTCTGATTCCCTGCCTCTGATTCCCTGCCTCTGATTCCCTGCCTCTGATTCCCTGCCTCTATTTCCCCGCCTCTGATTCCCCGCCTCTGATTCCCCGCCTCAGATTTCCCGGCTCTGATTCCATGCCTGAGATTCCCTGCCTGAGATTCCCCGCCTCAGATTCCCCGCCTCAGATTCCCCGCCGCATATTCCCCATCTCAGATTCCCCGCCTCAGATTCCCCGCCTCAGATTCCCCGCCTCAGATTCCCTGCCTCAGATTAACTGCCTCTGATTGCCTTCCTCTGATTCCCTGCCTCTGATTCCCTGCCTCTGATTCCCTGCCTCTGATTCCCTGCCTCTGATTCCAGGCCTCTGATTCCCCGCCTCTGATTCCCCACCTCAGATTGCCTGCCACTGATTGCCCACCTCTGATTCCCCGCCTCTGATTCCCGGCCTCTGATTCCCCACCTCTGTCTGTATGCCTCTCTTTCGACTCCACTCTTTCCCTTCCACTCTTTCCGCACCTCTCTTTCCCTCCCTCAATTTCAACAACACTGTTTGATCTGTTTTGTGTACCTCATTTTAAACACACAAGTTCCAACCACTATGTTTTGCCCGCCTCCTTCCCCGCCTCTATTTATCCACCTATGTTTAACTGCCTCTGTTTACCCGCCTGTTTCCCCGCTTCTGATTCCCCACCTTTCATTCCCCGCCTCTCTTTCCCTGCCTCTATTTCCGCGCCTCTTTCTCTGCCTCTCTTTCCCCACATCTCTTTTCCTCCCCCTGATTCCCCACCTCTGATTCCCCGCCTCTGATTCCCTGCCTCTGATTCCCCGCCTCTGATTCCCTGCCTCAGATTCCCTGCCTCAGATTCCCTGCCTCAGATTCCCTGCCTCTGATTCCCCGCCTCTGATTCCCCGCCTCTTATTCCCCACCTCTGATTCCCCACCTCTGATTCCCTGCCTCAGATTCCCCGGCTCTGATTCCCTGCATCAGATTCCCTGCCTCAGATTCCCTGCCTCTGATTCCCCGCCTCTGATTCCCTGCCTCTGATTCCCCGCCTCTGATTCCCTGCCTCAGATTCCCTGCCTCAGATTCCCTGCCTCAGATTCCCAGCCTCTGATTCCTCGCCTTTGATTCCCCACCTCTTATTCCCTGCCTGAGATTCCCCGCCTCAGATTCCCTGCCTCAGATTCCCCGCCTCAGATTCCCCGCCTCAGATTCCCCGCCGCAGATTCCCCATCTCAGATTCCCCGCCTCAGATTCCCCGCCTCAGATTCCCCGCCTCAGATTCCCTGCCTCAGATTCCCTGCCTCTGATTGCCTTCCTCTGATTCCCTGCCTCTGATTCCCTGCCTCTGATTCCCTGCCTCTGATTCCCTGCCTCTGATTCCCTGCCTCTAATTCCCTGCCTCTGATTCCGCACCTCTGATTCCACGCCTCTCTTTCCGTGTCTCTGATTCCCCGCCTCTGATTCCCTGCCTCTTATACCCTGCCTCTCTTTGCCTGCCTCTATTTCCGTGCCTCTTTCTCTGCATCTAGTTTCCCACATCTCATTTGCCCCCTCTGATAACCCGCCTCTGATTCCCTGCCTCAGATTCCTTGCCTCAGATTCCCTGCCTCTGATTCCCCGCCTCTGATTCCCCGCCTCTGAATCCCCGCCTCTGATTCCCTGCCTCTGTTTCCCCGCCACTGATTCCCCGCGTCTGATTCCCCGCCTCAGATTCCCCGGCTCTGATTCCCTGTGTGAGATTCCATGCCTCAGATTCCCCGCCTCAGATTCCCTGCCTCAGATTCCCCGCCTCAGATTCCCCGCCTGAGATTCCCCGCCTCAGATTCACCGCCTCAGATTCCCCGCCTCTGATTCCCGGCCTCTGATTCCCCACCTCTGTCTGTATGCCTCTCTTTCGACTCCACTCTTTCCCCTCCACTCTTTCCGCGCCTCTCTTTCCCTCCCTCAATTTCAACAACACTGTTTGATCTGTTTTGTGTACCTCATTTTAAACACACAAGTTCCAACCACTATGTTTTGCCCGCCTCCTTCCCCGCCTCTATTTATCCACCTATGTTTACCTGCCTCTGTTTACCCGCCTGTTTCCCCGCTTCTGATTCCCCACCTTTCATTCCCCGCCTCTCTTTCCCTGCCTCTATTTCCGCGCCTCATTCTCTGCCTCTCTTTCCCCACATCTCTTTTCCTCCCCCTGATTCCCCACCTCTGATTCCCTGCCTCTGATTCCCTGCCTCTGATTCCCCGCCTCTGACTCCCTGCCTCAGATTCCCTGCCTCAGATTCCCTGCCTCAGATTCCCTGCCTCTGATTCCCCGCCTCTGATTCCCCGCCTCTTATTCCCCACCTCTGATTCCCCACCTCTGATTCCCTGCCTCAGATTCCCCGGCTCTGATTCCCTGCATCAGATTCCCTGCCTCAGATTCCCTGCCTCTGATTCCCCGCCTCTGATTCCCTGCCTCTTATTCCCCGCCTCTGATTCCCTGCCTCAGATTCCCTGCCTCAGATTCCCTGCCTCAGATTCCCTGCCTCTGATTCCCCGCCTTTGATTCCCCACCTCTTATTCCCCGCCTCTGATTCCCCACCTCTGATTCCGCACCTCTGATTCCCTGCCTCTGTTTCCCCGCCTCTGATTCCCCGCCTCTGATTCCCCGCCTCAGATTCCCCATCTCAGATTCCCCGCCTCAGATTCCCCGCCTCAGATTCCCCGCCTCAGATTCCCTGCCTCAGATTCCCTGCCTCTGATTGCCTTCCTCTGATTCCCTGCCTCTGATTCCCTGCCTCTGATTCCCTGCCTCTGATTCCCTGCCTCTGATTCCCTGCCTCTATTTCCCCGCCTCTGATTCCCCGCCTCTGATTCCCCGCCTCAGATTTCCCGGCTCTGATTCCATGCCTGAGATTCCCTGCCTGAGATTCCCCGCCTCAGATTCCCCGCCTCAGATTCCCCGCCGCATATTCCCCATCTCAGATTCCCCGCCTCAGATTCCCCGCCTCAGATTCCCCGCCTCAGATTCCCTGCCTCAGATTAACTGCCTCTGATTGCCTTCCTCTGATTCCCTGCCTCTGATTCCCTGCCTCTGATTCCCTGCCTCTGATTCCCTGCCTCTGATTCCAGGCCTCTGATTCCCCGCCTCTGATTCCCCACCTCAGATTGCCTGCCACTGATTGCCCACCTCTGATTCCCCGCCTCTGATTCCCGGCCTCTGATTCCCCACCTCTGTCTGTATGCCTCTCTTTCGACTCCACTCTTTCCCCTCCACTCTTTCCGCACCTCTCTTTCCCTCCCTCAATTTCAACAACACTGTTTGATCTGTTTTGTGTACCTCATTTTAAACACACAAGTTCCAACCACTATGTTTTGCCCGCCTCCTTCCCCGCCTCTATTTATCCACCTATGTTTAACTGCCTCTGTTTACCCGCCTGTTTCCCCGCTTCTGATTCCCCACCTTTCATTCCCCGCCTCTCTTTCCCTGCCTCTATTTCCGCGCCTCTTTCTCTGTCTCTCTTTCCCCACATCTCTTTTCCTCCCCCTGATTCCCCACCTCTGATTCCCCGCCTCTGATTCCCTGCCTCTGATTCCCCGCCTCTGATTCCCTGCCTCAGATTCCCTGCCTCAGATTCCCTGCCTCAGATTCCCTGCCTCTGATTCCCCGCCTCTGATTCCCCGCCTCTTATTCCCCACCTCTGATTCCCCACCTCTGATTCCCTGCCTCAGATTCCCCGGCTCTGATTCCCTGCATCAGATTCCCTGCCTCAGATTCCCTGCCTCTGATTCCCCGCCTCTGATTCCCTGCCTCTGATTCCCCGCCTCTGATTCCCTGCCTCAGATTCCCTGCCTCAGATTCCCTGCCTCAGATTCCCAGCCTCTGATTCCTCGCCTTTGATTCCCCACCTCTTATTCCCTGCCTGAGATTCCCCGCCTCAGATTCCCTGCCTCAGATTCCCCGCCTCAGATTCCCCGCCTCAGATTCCCCGCCGCAGATTCCCCATCTCAGATTCCCCGCCTCAGATTCCCCGCCTCAGATTCCCCGCCTCAGATTCCCTGCCTCAGATTCCCTGCCTCTGATTGCCTTCCTCTGATTCCCTGCCTCTGATTCCCTGCCTCTGATTCCCTGCCTCTGATTCCCTGCCTCTAATTCCCTGCCTCTGATTCCGCACCTCTGATTCCACGCCTCTCTTTCCGTGTCTCTGATTCCCCGCCTCTGATTCCCTGCCTCTTATACCCTGCCTCTCTTTGCCTGCCTCTATTTCCGTGCCTCTTTCTCTGCATCTAGTTTCCCACATCTCATTTGCCCCCTCTGATAACCCGCCTCTGATTCCCTGCCTCAGATTCCTTGCCTCAGATTCCCTGCCTCTGATTCCCCGCCTCTGATTCCCCGCCTCTGAATCCCCGCCTCTGATTCCCTGCCTCTGTTTCCCCGCCACTGATTCCCCGCGTCTGATTCCCCGCCTCAGATTCCCCGGCTCTGATTCCCTGTGTGAGATTCCATGCCTCAGATTCCCCGCCTCAGATTCCCTGCCTCAGATTCCCCGCCTCAGATTCCCCGCCTGAGATTCCCCGCCTCAGATTCACCGCCTCAGATTCCCCGCCTCTGATTCCCGGCCTCTGATTCCCCACCTCTGTCTGTATGCCTCTCTTTCGACTCCACTCTTTCCCCTCCACTCTTTCCGCGCCTCTCTTTCCCTCCCTCAATTTCAACAACACTGTTTGATCTGTTTTGTGTACCTCATTTTAAACACACAAGTTCCAACCACTATGTTTTGCCCGCCTCCTTCCCCGCCTCTATTTATCCACCTATGTTTACCTGCCTCTGTTTACCCGCCTGTTTCCCCGCTTCTGATTCCCCACCTTTCATTCCCCGCCTCTCTTTCCCTGCCTCTATTTCCGCGCCTCATTCTCTGCCTCTCTTTCCCCACATCTCTTTTCCTCCCCCTGATTCCCCACCTCTGATTCCCTGCCTCTGATTCCCTGCCTCTGATTCCCCGCCTCTGACTCCCTGCCTCAGATTCCCTGCCTCAGATTCCCTGCCTCAGATTCCCTGCCTCTGATTCCCCGCCTCTGATTCCCCGCCTCTTATTCCCCACCTCTGATTCCCCACCTCTGATTCCCTGCCTCAGATTCCCCGGCTCTGATTCCCTGCATCAGATTCCCTGCCTCAGATTCCCTGCCTCTGATTCCCCGCCTCTGATTCCCTGCCTCTTATTCCCCGCCTCTGATTCCCTGCCTCAGATTCCCTGCCTCAGATTCCCTGCCTCAGATTCCCTGCCTCTGATTCCCCGCCTTTGATTCCCCACCTCTTATTCCCCGCCTCTGATTCCCCACCTCTGATTCCGCACCTCTGATTCCCTGCCTCTGTTTCCCCGCCTCTGATTCCCCGCCTCTGATTCCCCGCCTCAGATTCCCCGGCTCTGATTCCCTGCCTGAGATTCCCTGCCTCAGATACCCCGCCTCAGAATCCCCGCCTCAGATTCCCCGCCTCAGATTCCCCGCCTCAGATTCCCCGCCTCAGATTTCCCGCCTCAGATTCCCCACCTCAGATTCCCCGCCTAAGATTCCCCGCCTCAGATTCCCCGCCTCAGATTCCCCGCCTTAGTTTCCCCGCCTCAGATTCCCCGCCTCAGATTCCCCGCCTCAGATTCCTTGCCTCAGATTCCCTGCCTTTGATTGCCTGCCTCTGATTCCCTGTCTCTGATTCCCTGCCTCTGATTCCCTGCCTCTGATTCCCTGCCTCTGATTCCCTGCCTCTGATACCCTGCCTCTGATTCCGAGCCTCTGATTCCACGCCTCTCTTTCCGCATCTCTGATTCCCCGCCTCTGATTCCCTGCCTCTGATACCCTGCCTCTGATTCCCCGCCTCTGATTCCCTGCCTCAGATTCCCTGCCTCAGATTCCCTGCCTCTGATTCCCTGCCTCAGATTCCCTGCCTCTGATTCCCTGCCTCTGATTCCCTGCCTCTGATTCCGCACCTCTGATTCCACGCCTCTCTTTCCTTGTCTCTGATTCCCCGCCTCTGATTCCCTGCCTCTGATTCCCTGCCTCTGATTCCCCGCCTCAGATTCCCTGCCTCAGATTCCCCGCCTCAGATTCCCCGCCTCAGATTCCCCGCCGCAGATTCCCCATCTCAGATTCCCCGCCTCAGATTCCCCGCCTCAGATTCCCCGCCTCAGATTCCCTGCCTCAGATTCCCTGCCTCTGATTGCCTTCCTCTGATTCCCTGCCTCTGATTCCCTGCCTCTGATTCCCTGCCTCTGATTCCCTGCCTCTGATTCCCTGCCTCTAATTCCCTGCCTCTTATACCCTGCCTCTCTTTGCCTGCCTCTATTTCCGTGCCTGTTTCTCTGCATCTAGTTTCCCACATCTCATTTGCCCCCTCTGATAACCCGCCTCTGATTCCCTGCCTCAGATTCCTTGCCTCAGATTCCCTGCCTCTGATTCCCCGCCTCTGATTCCCCGCCTCTGAATCCCCGCCTCTGATTCCCTGCCTCTGTTTCCCCGCCACTGATTCCCCGCGTCTGATTCCCCGCCTCAGATTCCCCGGCTCTGATTCCCTGTGTGAGATTCCATGCCTCAGATTCCCCGCCTCAGATTCCCTGCCTCAGATTCCCCGCCTCAGATTCCCCGCCTCAGATTCCCCGCCTCAGATTCACCGCCTCAGATTCCCCGCCTCAGATTCCCTGCCTCAGATTCCCTGCCTCAGATTCCCTGCCTAGGATTCCCTTCATCTGATTCCCTTCATCTGATTCCCTGCCTCTGATTCCCTGCCTCTGATTCCATGCCTCTGATTCCCCACCTCTGATTCCCCGCCTCAGATTCCCTGCCTCAGATTCCCTGCCTCAGATTCCCTGCCTCTGATTCCCTGCCTCAGATTCCCTGCCTCAGATTCCCTGCCTCAGATTCCCTGCCTCTGATTGCCTGCCTCTGATTCCCTGCCTCTGATTCCCTGCCACTGATTGCCTGCCTCTGATTCCCTGCCTCTGATTCCCTGCCTCTGATTCCCTGCCTCTGATTCCGCACCTCTGATTCCACGCCTCTCTTTCCTTGTCTCTGATTCCCCGCCTCTGATTCCCTGCCTCTGATACCCTGCCTCTTTTTGCCTGCCTCTATTTCCGTGCCTCTTTCTCTGCATCTAGATTCCCACATCTCTTTTGCCCCCTCTGATAACCCGCCTCTGATTCCATGCCTCTGATTCACTGCCTCAGATTCCCTGCCTCAGATACCCCGACTCAGATTTACCACCTCAGATTCCCCGCCTCAGATTCCCTGCCTCAGATTCCCTGCCTCAGATTCCCTGCCTCAGATTCCCTGCCTCAGATTCCCTGCCTCCGATTCCCTGCCTCTGATTCCCCGCCTCTGATTCCCAGCCACTGATTCCCAGCCTCTGAATCCCCGCCTCTGAATCCCCGCCTCTGATTCCCCGCCTCTGTTTCCCCACCTCTGATTCCCCGCCTCTGATTCCCCGCCTCTGATTCCACGCCTCTGATTCCCCGCATCTGATTCCAGGCCTCTTATTCCCCGCCTCTGATTCCCCACCTCTGATTGCCTGCCACTGAGTGCCCGCCTCTGATTCCCCGCCTCTGATTCCCCGCCTCTGATTCCCCACCTCTGTCTGTATGCCTCTCTTACGCCTCCACTTTTTCCCCTACACTCTTTCCGCGCCTCTCTTTCCCTCCCTCAATTTCAACAACTCTGTTTGATCTGTTCTGTGTACCTCATTTTCAACACACAAGTTCCAACCACTATGTTTCACCCATCAATTTCCCCGCCTCTATTTTTCCGCCTATGTTTACCCGCCTCTGTTTATTCACCTGTTTCACTGCCTCTGATTCCCCGCCTCTGATTCCCCACCTCTGTCTCGACGCCTCTCTTTCGCCTCCACTCTTTCCCCTCCATTCTTTCCGTGCCTGTCTTTCCCTCCCTCAATTTCAACAACACTGTTTGATCTGTTTTGTGTACCTCATTTTAAACACACAACTTCCAACCACTATGTTTTGCCCGCCTCTTTCCCCGCCTCTATTTATCCACCTATGCTTACCTGCCTCTGTTTACCCGCCTGTTTCCCCGCCTCTGATTCCCCACCTTTCATTCCCCGCCACTCTTTCCCTGCCTCTATTTCCGCACCTCTTTCTCTGCCTCTCTTTCCCCACATCCCTTTTCCTCCCGCTGATTCCCCGCCTCTGATTCCCCACCTCTGATTCCCTGCCTCTGATTCCCCGCCTCTGATTCCCTGCCTCAGATTCCCTGCCTCAGATTCCCTGGCTCAGATTCCCTGCCTCTGATTCACCGCCTCTGATTCCCCGCCTCTTATTCCCCGCCTCGGATTCCCCGCCTCTGATTCCCCGCCTCTGATTCCCTGCCTCAGATTCCCAGGCTCTGATTCCCTGCATCAGATTCCCTGTCTCAGATTCCCTGCCTCTGATTCCCCGCCTCTGATTCCCTGCCTCTGATTCCCCGCCTCAGATTCCCTGCCTCAGATTCTCTGCCTCAGATTCCCTGCCTCAGATTCCCTGCCTCTGATTCCCCGCCTTTGATTCCCCGCCTCTTATTCCCCGCCTCTGATTCCCCGCCTCTGATTCCCTGCCTGAGATTCCCTGCCTCAGATACCCCACCTCAGATTCCCCGCCTCAGATTCCCCGCCTCAGATTCCCCGCCTCAGATTCCCCGCCTCAGATTTCCCGCCTCCGATTCCCCGCCTCAGATTCCCCGCCTCAGATTCCCCGCCTCAGATTCCCCACCTCAGATACCCCGCCTCAGATTCCTCGCCTCAGATTCCCCGCCTCAGATTCCCCGCCTCAGATTCCCCGCCTCAGATTCCCCGCCTCAGATTCCCTGCCTCAGATTCCCTGCCTCTGATTGCCTGCCTCTGATTCCCTGCCTCTGATTCCCTGCCTCTGATTCCCTGCCTCTGATTCCCTGCCTCTGATTCCCTGCCTCTGATTCACTGCCTCTGATTCCGTGCCTCTGATTCCCTGCATCTGATACCCTGCCTCTCTTTGCCTGCCTCTATTTCGGTGCCTCTTTCTCTGCATCTAGTTTCCCACATCTCATTTGCCCACTCTGATAACCCACCTCTGATTCCATGCCTCTGATTCCCCGCCTCTGATTCCCCGCCTCTGATTCCCTGCCTTTGATTCCCCGCCTCTGATTCCCTGCCTCAGATTCCCTGCCTCAGATTCCCTGCCTCAGATTCCCTGCCTCAGATTCCCTGCCTCTGATTTCCCGCCTCTGATTCCCCGCCTCTTATTCCCCGCCTCTGATTCCCCGCCTCTGATTTCCCGCCTCTGATTCCCTGCCTCTGTTTCCCCGCCTCTGATTCCCCGCCTCTGATTCCCCGCCTCAGATTTCCCAGCTCTAATTCCCTGCCTGAGATTCCCTGCCTGAGATTCCCCGCCTCAGATTCCCTGCCTCAGATTCCCCGCCTCAGATTCCCCGCCTCAGATTCCCCGCCTCAGATTCCCCATCTCAGATTCCCCGCCTCAGATTCCCCGCCTCAGATTCCCCACCTCATATTCCCTGCCTCAGATTCCCTGGTCTGATTGCCTTCCTCTGATTCCCTGCCTCTGATTCCCTGCCTCTGATTCCCTGCCTCTGATTCCCTGCCTCTGATTCCCTGCCTCTGATTCCCTGCCTCTGATTCCGCACCTCTGATTCCACGCCTCTCTTTCCGTGTCTCTGATTCCCTGCCTCTGATTCCCTGCCTCTGATACCCTGCCTCTCTTTGCCTGCCTCTATTTCCGTGCCTCTTCCTCTGCATCTAGTTTCCCACATCTCATTTGCACCCTCTGATTCCCCGCCTCTGATTCCCCGCCTCTGATTCCCTGCCTCAGATTCCCTGCCTCAGATTCCTTGCCTCAGATTCCCTGCCTCTGATTCCCCGCTTCTGATTCCCCGCCTCTTATTCCCCGCCTCTGATTCCCCGCCTCTGATTCCCCACCTCTGATTCCCTGCCTCTGTTTCCCCGCCTCTGGTTCCCCGCGTCTGATTCCCCGCCTCAGATTCCCCGGCTCTGATTCCCTGCCTGAGATTCCATGCCTCAGAATCCCCGCCTCAGATTCCCTGCCTCAGATTCCCCGCCGCAGATTCCCCGCCTCAGATTCCCCGCCTCAGATTCCCTGCCTCAGATTCCCCGCCTCAGATTCCCTGCATCAGATTCCCTGCCTCAGATTCCCTGCCTCAGATTGCCTGCCTCTGATTCCCTGCCTGTGATTCCCTGCCTGTGATTCCCTGCCTCTGATTCCGCACCTCTGATTCCACGCCTCTCTTTCCTTGTCTCTGATTCCCCGCCTCTGATTCCCTGCCTCTGATACCCTGCCTCTTTTTGCCTGCCTCTATTTCCGTGCCTCTTTCTCTGCATCTAGATTCCCACATCTCATTTGCCCCCTCTGATAACCCGCCTCTGATTCCATGCCTCTGATTCACTGCCTCAGATTCCCTGCCTCAGATACCCCGACTCAGATTTACCACCTCAGATTCCCCGCCTCAGATTCCCTGCCTCAGATTCCCTGCCTCAGATTCCCTGCATCAGATTCCCTGCCTCAGATTCCCTGCCTCCGATTCCCCGCCTCTGATTCCCTGCCTCAGATTCTCTGCCTCAGATTCCCTGCCTCAGATTCCCTGCCTCTGTTTCCCCGCCTCTGATTCTCCTCCTCTGATTCCCCGCCTCTGATTCCACGCCTCTGATTCCCCGCATCTGATTCCAGGCCTCTTATTCCCCGCCTCTGATTCCCCACCTCTGATTGCCTGCCACCGAGTGCCCGCCTCTGATTCCCCGCCTCTGATTCCCCGCCTCTGATTCCCCACCTCTGTCTGTATGCCTCTCTTACGCCTCCACTTTTTTCCCTACACTCTTTCCGCGCCTCTCTTTCCCTCCCTCAATTTCAACAACTCTGTTTGATCTGTTCTGTGTACCTCATTTTCAACACACAAGTTCCAACCACTATGTTTCACCCATCACTTTCCCCGCCTCTATTTTTCCGCCTATGTTTACCCGCCTCTGTTTATTCACCTGTTTCACTGCCTCTGATTTCCCGCCTCTGATTCCCAACCTCTGTCTCGACGCCTCTCTTTCGCCTCCACTCTTTCCCCTCCATTCTTTCCGTGCCTGTCTTTCCCTCCCTCAACTTCAACAACACTGTTTGATCTGTTTTGTGTACCTCATTTTAAACACACAACTTCCAACCACTATGTTTTGCCTGCCTCTTTCCCCGCCTCTATTTATCCACCTATGCTTACCTGCCTCTGTTTACCCACCTGTTTCCCCGCCTCTGATTCCCCACCTTTCATTCCCCGCCACTCTTTCCCTGCCTCTATTTCCGCACCTCTTTCTCTGCCTCTCTTTCCCCACATCCCTTTTCCTCCCGCTGAATCCTCGCCTCTGATTCCCCGCCTCCGATTCCCTGCCTCTGATTCCCTGCCTCTGATTCCCCACCTCTGATTCCCCGCCTCTTATTCCCCGCCTCGGATTCCCCGCCTCTGATTCCCGCCTCTGATTCACTGCCTCAGATTCCCAGGCTCTGATTCCCTGCATCAGATTCCCTGCCTCAGATTCCCTGCCTCTGATTCCCCGCCTCTGATTCCCTGCCTCTGATTCCCCGCCTCTGATTCCCTGCCTCAGATTCCCCGCCTCTGATACCCCGCCTCTGATTCCCTGCCTTTGATTCCCCGCCTCTGATTCCCTGCCTCAGATTCCCTGCCTCAGATTCCCTGCCTCAGATTCCCTGCCTCAGATTCCCTGCCTCTGATTCCCCGCCTCTGATTCCCCGCCTCTTATTCCCCGCCTCTGATTCCCCGCCTCTGATTCCTCGCATCTGATTCCCTGCCTCTGTTTCCCCGCCTCTGATTCCCCGCCTCTGATTCCCCGCCTCAGATTTCCCGGCTCTGATTCCCTGCCTGAGATTCCCTGCCTGAGATTCCCCGCCTCAGATTCCCTGCCTCAGATTCCCCGCCTCAGATTCCCTGCCTCAGATTCCCCGCCTCAGATTCCCCGTCTCAGATTCCCCGCCTCAGATTCCCCGCCTCAGATTCCCCGCCTCATATTCACTGCCTCAGATTGCCTTCCTCTGATTCCCTGCCTCTGATTCCTTGCCTCTGATTCCCTGCCTCTGATTCCCTGCCTCTGATTCCCTGCCTCTGATTCCCTGCCTCTGATTCCGCACCTCTGATTCCACGCCTCTCTTTCCGTGTCTCTGATTCCCCGCCTCTGATTCCCCACCTCTGATTCCCTGCCTCTGTTTCCCCGCCTCTCGTTCCCCGCGTCTGATTCCCCACCTCAGATTCCCCGGCTCTGATTCCCTGCCTGAGATTCCATGCCTCAGAATCCCCACCTCAGATTCCCTGCCTCAGATTCCCCGCCACAGATTCCCCGCCTCAGATTCCCCACCTCAGATTCCCTGCCTCAGATTCCCCGCTTCAGATTCCCCGCCTCAGATTCCCTGCCTCAGATTCCTCGCCTCAGATTCCCTGCCTCTGATTCCCCGCCTCTGATTCCCTGCCTCTGATTCCCTGCCTCTGATTACCTGCCTCTGATTCCCTGCCTCTGATTCCCTGCCTCTGATTCCCTGCCTCTGATTCCGCACCTCTGATTCCACGCCTCTCTTTCCTTGTCTCTGATTCCCCGCCTCTGATTCCCTGCCTCTGATACCCTGCCTCTCTTTTCCTGCCTCTATTTCCGTGCCTCTTTCTCTGCATCTAGGTTCCCAAATCAAATTTGCCCCCTCTGATAACCCGCCTCTGATTCCATGCCTCTGATTCACTGCCTCAGATTCCCTGCCTCAGATACCCCGACTCAGATTTACCGACTCAGATTCCCTGTCTCAGATTTCCTGCCTCAGATTCCCTGCCTCAGATTCCCTTCCTCAGATTCCATCCTCCGATTCCCCGCCTCTGATTCCCCGCCTCTGATACCCCGCCTCTGATTCCCAGCCTCTGAATCCCCGCCTCTGAATCCCCGCCTCTGATTCCCCGCCTCTGTTTCCCCGCCTCTGATTCCCCACACCTGATTCCCCGCCTCTGATTCCACGCCTCTGATTCCCCGCCTCTGATTCCAGGCCTCTTATTCCCCGCCTCTGATTCCCCACCTCTGATTGCCTGCCACTGATTGCCCGCCTCTGATTCCCCGCCTCTGATACCCCGCCTCTGATTCCCCACCTCTGTCTGTATGCCTCTCTTTCGCCTCCGCTTTTTCCCCTACACTCTTTCCGCGCCTCTCTTTCCCTCCCTCAATTTCAACAACTCTGTTTGATCTGTTCTGTGTACCTCATTTTCAACACACAAGTTCCAACCACTATGTTTCACCCATCACTTTCCCCGCCTCTATTTTTCCGCCTATGTTTACCCGCCTCTGTTTACCCACCTGTTTCACCGCCTCTGATTCCCCGCCTCTTATTCCCCACCTCTGTCTCGATGCCTCTCTTTTGCCTCCACTCTTTTCCCTCCACTCTTTCCGTGTCTGTCTTTCCCTCCCTCAATTTCAACAACACTGTTTGATCTGTTTTGTGTACCTCATTTTAAACACACAACTTCCAACCACTATGTTTTGCCCGCCTCTTTCCCCGCCTCTATTTATCCACCTATGTTTACCTGCCTCTGTTTACCCGCCTGTTTCCCCGCCTCTGATTCCCCACCTTTCATTCCCCACCTCTCTTTCCCTGCCTCTATTTCCGCGTCTCTTTCTCTGCCTCTCTTTCCTCACATCTCTTTTCCTCCCACTGATTCCCCGCCTCTGATTCCCCGCCTCTGATTCCCTGCCTCTGATTCCCCGCCTCTGATTCGCTGCCTCAGATTCCCTGCCTCAGATTCCCTGCCTCAGATTCCCGGCCTCTGATTCCCCGCCTCTGATTCCCCGCCTCTTATTTCCCGCCTCTGATTCCCCGCCTCTGATTCCCCGCCTCTGATTCCCTGCCTCAGATTCCCCGGCTCTGATTCCCTGCATCAGATTCCCTGTCTCAGATTCCCTGCCTCTGATTCCCCGCCTCTGATTCCCTGCCTCTGATTCCCCGCCTCTGATTCACCGCCTTTGATTCCCCGCCTCTTATTCCCCACCTCTGATTCCCCGCCTCTGATTCCCCGCCTCTGATTCCCTGCCTCTGTTTCCCCGCCTCTGAATCCCCGCCTCTGATTCCCCGCCTCAGATTCCCCGGCTCTGATTCCCTGCCTGAGATTCCCTGCCTCAGATACCCCGCCTCAGATTCCCCGCCTCAGATTCCCCGTCTCAGATTCCCCGCCTCAGATTCCCCGCCTCAGATTCCCCGCCTCAGATTCCCCGCCTCAGATTCCCCGCCTCAGATTCCCCACCTCAGATTCCCCGCCTCAGATTCCCCGCCTCAGATTCCCTGCCTCAGATTCCCTGCCTCTTTTTGCCTGCCTCTATTTCCGTGCCTCTTTCTCTGCATCTAGATTCCCATATCTCATTTGCCCCCTCTGATAACCCGCCTCTGATTCCATGCCTCTGATTCACTGCCTCAGATTCCCTGCCTCAGATACCCTGACTCAGATTTACCACCTCTGATTCCCCGCCTCAGATTCCCTGCCTCAGATTCCCTGCCTCAGATTCCCTGCCTCAGATTCCCTGCCTCAGATTCCCTGCCTCCGAATCCCCGCCTCTGATTCCCCGCCTCTGATTCCCAGCCACTGATTCCCAGCCTCTGAATCCCCGCCTCTGAATCCCCGCCTCTGATTCCCCGCCTCTGTTTCCCCGCCTCTGATTCCCCGCCTCTGATTCCCCGCCTCTGATTCCACGCCTCTGATTCCCCGCATCTGATTCAAGGCCTCTTATTCCCCGCCTCTGATACCCCACCTCTGATTGCCTGCCACTGAGTGCCCGCCTCTGATTCCCCGCCTCTGATTCCCCGCCTCTGATTCCCCGCCTCTGATTCCCCACCTCTGTCTGTATGCCTCTCTTACGCCTCCACTTTTTCCCCAACACTCTTTCCGCGCCTCTCTTTCCCTCCCTCAATTTCAACAACTCTGTTTGATCTGTTCTGTGTACCTCATTTTCAACACACAAGTTCCAACCACTATGTTTCACCCATCACTTTCCCCGCCTCTATTTTTCCGCCTATGTTTACCCGCCTCTGTTTATTCACCTGTTTCACTGCCTCTGATTCTCCGCCTCTGATTCCCCACCTCTGTCTCGACGCCTCTCTTTCGCCTCCACTCTTTCCCCTCCATTCTTTCCGTGTCTGTCTTTCCCTCCCTCAATTTCAACAACACTGTTTGATCTGTTTTGTGTACCTCATTTTAAACACACAACTTCCAACCACTATGTTTTGCCCGCCTCTTTCCCCGCCTCTATTTATCCACCTATGCTTACCTGCCTCTGTTTACCCGCCTGTTTCCCCGCCTCTGATTCCCCACCTTTCATTCCCCGCCACTCTTTCCCTGCCTCTATTTCCGCGCCTCTTTCTCTGCCTCTCTTTCCCCACATCCCTTTTCCTCCCGCTGATTCCCCGCCTCTGATTCCCCGCCTCTGATTCCCTGCCTCTGATTCCCCGCCTCTGATTCCCTGCCTCAGATTCCCTGCCTCAGATTCCCTGCCTCAGATTCCCTGCCTCTGATTCCCCGCCTCTGATTCCCCGCCTCTTATTCCCCACCTCGGATTCCCCGCCTCTGAATCCCCGCCTCTGATTCCCTGCCTCAGATTCCCAGGCTCTGATTCCCTGCATCAGATTCCCTGTCTCAGATTCCCTGCCTCTGATTCCCCGCCTCTGATTCCCTGCCTCTGATTTCCCGCCTCTGATTCCCTGCCTCAGATTCTCTGCCTCAGATTCCCTGCCTCAGATTCCCTGCCTCTGATTCCCCGCCTTTGATTCCCCGCCTCTTATTCCCCGCCTCTGATTCCCCGCCTCTGATTCCCAGCCTGAGATTCCCTGCCTCAGATACCCCACCTCAGATTCCCCGCCTCAGATTCCCCGCCTCAGATTCCCCGCCTCAGATTCCCCGCCTCAGATTCCCCGCCTCAGATTCCCCGCCTCAGATTCCCCGCCTCAGATTCCCCGCCTCAGATTCCCCGCCTCAGATTCCCCACCTCAGATACCCCGCCTCAGATTCCCCGCCTCAGATTCCCCGCCTCAGATTCCCCGCCTCAGATTCCCCGCCTCAGATTCCCCGCCTCAGATTCCCTGCCTCAGATTCCCTGCCTCTGATTCCCTGCCTCTGATTCCCTGCCTCTGATTCCCTGCCTCTGATTCCCTGCCTCTGATTCCCTGCCTCTGATTCACTGCCTCTGATTCCGCGCCTCTGATTCCACGCCTCTCTTTCCGTATCTCTGATTCCCCGCCTCTGATTCCCTGCATCTGATACCCTGCCTCTCTTTGCCTGCCTCTATTTCGGTGCCTCTTTCTCTGCATCTAGTTTCCCACATCTCATTTGCCCACTCTGATAACCCACCTCTGATTCCATGCCTCTGATTCCCCGCCTCTGATTCCCCGCCTCTGATTCCCTGCCTTTGATTCCCCGCCTCTGATTCCCTGCCTCAGATTCCCTGCCTCAGATTCCCTGCCTCAGATTCCCTGCCTCAGATTCCCTGCCTCTGATTCCCCGCCTCTGATTCCCCGCCTCTTATTCCCCGCCTCTGATTCCCCGCCTCTGATTTCCCGCCTCTGATTCCCTGCCTCTGTTTCCCCACTTCTGATTCCCCGCCTCTGATTCCCCGCCTCAGATTTCCCAGCTCTGATTCCCTGCCTGAGATTCCCTGCCTGAGATTCCCCGCCTCAGATTCCCTGCCTCAGATTCCCCGCCTCAGATTCCCCGCCTCAGATTCCCCGCCTCAGATTCCCCATCTCAGATTCCCCGCCTCAGATTCCCCACCTCAGATTCCCCACCACATATTCCCTGCCTCAGATTCCCTGGTCTGATTGCCTTCCTCTGATTCCCTGCCTCTGATTCCCTGCCTCTGATTCCCTGCCTCTGATTCCCTGCCTCTGATTCCCTGCCTCTGATACCCTGCCTCTCTTTGCCTGCCTCTATTTCCGTGCCTCTTCCTCTGCATCTAGTTTCCCACATCTCATTTGCACCCTCTGATAACCCACCTCTGATTCCATGCCTCTGATTCCCCGCCTCTGATTCCCCGCCTCTGATTCCCTGCCTCAGATTCCCTGCCTCAGATTCCTTGCCTCAGATTCCCTGCCTCTGATTCCCCGCTTCTGATTCCCCGCCTCTTATTCCCCGCCTCTGATTCCCCGCCTCTGATTCCCCACCTCTGATTCCCTGCCTCTGTTTCCCCGCCTCTGGTTCCCCGCGTCTGATTCCCCGCCTCAGATTCCCCGGCTCTGATTCCCTGCCTGAGATTCCATGCCTCAGAATCCCCGCCTCTTATTCCCCGCCTCGGATTCCCCGCCGCAGATTCCCCGCCTCTGATTCACTGCCTCAGATTCCCAGGCTCTGATTCCCTGCATCAGATTCCCTGCCTCAGATTCCCTGCCTCTGATTCCCCGCCTCTGATTCCCTGCCTCTGATTCCCCGCCTCTGATTCCCTGCCTCAGATTCTCTGCCTCAGATTCCCTGCCTCAGATTCCCTGCCTCTGATTCCCCGCCTTTGATTTCCCGCCTCTTATTCCCCGCCTCTGATTCCCCGCCTCTTATTCCCCGCCTCTGATTCCCTGCCTCTGTTTCCCCGCCTCTGATTCCTCGCCTCTGATTCCCCGCCTCAGATTCCCCGGCTCTGATTCCCTGCCTGAGATTCCCTGCCTCAGATACCCCACCTCAGATTGCCCGCCTCAGATTCCCTGCCTCAGATTCCCCGCCTCAGATTCCCCGCCTCAGATTCCCCGCCTCAGATTCCCCGCCTCAGATTCCCTGCCTCTGATTCCCCGCCTCTGATTCCCCACCTCTGATTCCCTGCCTCTGTTTCCCCGCCTCTGGTTCCCCGCGTCTGATTCCCCGCCTCAGATTCCCCGGCTCTGATTCCCTGCCTGAGATTCCATGCCTCAGAATCCCCACCTCAGATTCCCTGCCTCAGATTCCCCGCCACAGATTCCCCGCCTCAGATTCCCCACCTCAGATTCCCTGCCTCAGATTCCCCGCCTCAGATTCCCCGCCTCAGATTCCCTGCCTCAGATTCCTCGCCTCAGATTCCCTGCCTCAGATTCCCTGCCTCAGATTCCCTGCCTCAGATTCCCTTCATCTGATTCCCTTCATCTGATTCCCTGCCTCTGTTACCCTGCCTCTGATTCCCTGCCTCTGATTCCCCGCCTCTGATTCCCTGCCTCTGATTCCCTGCCTCTGATTGCCTGCCTCTGATTCCCTGCCTCTGATTCCCTGCCTCTGATTCCCTGCCTCTGATTCCGCACCTCTGATTCCACGCCTCTCTTTCCTTGTCTCTGATTCCCCGCCTCTGATTCCCTGCCTCTGATACCCTGCCTCTGATTCCCTGCCTCTCTTTTCCTGCCTCTATTTCCGTGCCTCTTTCTCTGCATCTAGGTTCCCAAATCAAATTTGCCCCCTCTGATAACCCGCCTCTGATTCCATGCATCTGATTCACTGCCTCAGATTCCCTGCCTCAGATACCCCGACTCAGATTTACCGACTCAGATTCCCTGTCTCAGATTTCCTGCCTCAGATTCCCTGCCTCAGATTCCCTGCCTCAGATTCCATCCTCCGATTCCCCGCCTCTGATTCCCCGCCTCTGGTACCCCGCCTCTGATTCCCAGCCTCTGAATCCCCGCCTCTGAATCCACGCCTCTGATTCCCCGCCTCTGTTTCCCCGCCTCTGATTCCCCACACCTGATTCCCCGCCTCTGATTCCACGCCTCTGATTCCCCGCCTCTGATTCCATGCCTCTTATTCCCCGCCTCTGATTCCCCACCTCTGATTGCCTGCCACTGATTGCCCGCCTCTGATTCCCCGCCTCTGATTCCCCGCCTCTGATTCCCCACCTCTGTCTGTATGCCTCTCTTTCGCCTCCGCTTTTTCCCCTACACTCTTTCCGCGCCTCTCTTTCCCTCCCTCAATTTGAACAACTCTGTTTGATCTGTTCTGTGTACCTCATTTTCAACACACAAGTTCCAACCACTATGTTTCACCCATCACTTTCCCCGCCTCTATTTTTCCGCCTATGTTTACCCGCCTCTGTTTACCCACCTGTTTCACCGCCTCTGATTCCCCGCCTCTGATTCCCCACCTCTGTCTCGATGCCTCTCTTACGCCTCCACTCTTTTCCCTCCACTCTTTCCGTGTCTGTCTTTCCCTCCCTCAATTTCAACAACACTGTTTGATCTGTTTTGTGTACCTCATTTTAAACACACAACTTCCAACCACTATGTTTTGCCCGCCTCTTTCCCCGCCTCTATTTATCCACCTATGTTTACCTGCCTCTGTTTACCCGCCTGTTTCCCCGCCTCTGATTCCCCACCTTTCATTCCCCACCTCTCTTTCCCTGCCTCTATTTCCGCGCCTCTTTCTCTGCCTCTCTTTCCTCACATCTCTTTTCCTCCCACTGATTCCCCGCCTCTGATTCCCCGCCTCTGATTCCCTGCCTCTGTTTCCCCACTTCTGATTCCCCGCCTCTGATTCCCCGCCTCAGATTTCCCAGCTCTGATTCCCTGCCTGAGATTCCCTGCCTGAGATTCCCCGCCTCAGATTCCCTGCCTCAGATTCCCCGCCTCAGATTCCCCGCCTCAGATTCCCCGCCTCAGATTCCCCATCTCAGATTCCCCGCCTCAGATTCCCCACCTCAGATTCCCCACCACATATTCCCTGCCTCAGATTCCCTGGTCTGATTGCCTTCCTCTGATTCCCTGCCTCTGATTCCCTGCCTCTGATTCCCTGCCTCTGATTCCCTGCCTCTGATTCCCTGCCTCTGATTCCCTGCCTCTGATTCCGCACCTCTGATTCCCCGCCTTTGATTCCCCGCCCCTTATTCCCTGCCTCTGATTCCCTGCCTCTGATACCCTGCCTCTCTTTGCCTGCCTCTATTTCCGTGCCTCTTCCTCTGCATCTAGTTTCCCACATCTCATTTGCACCCTCTGATAACCCACCTCTGATTCCATGCCTCTGATTCCCCGCCTCTGATTCCCTGCCTCAGATTCCCTGCCTCAGATTCCTTGCCTCAGATTCCCTGCCTCTGATTCCCCGCTTCTGATTCCCCGCCTCTTATTCCCCGCCTCTGATTCCCCGCCTCTGATTCCCCACCTCTGATTCCCTGCCTCTGTTTCCCCGCCTCTGGTTCCCCGCGTCTGATTCCCCGCCTCAGATTCCCCGGCTCTGATTCCCTGCCTGAGATTCCATGCCTCAGAATCCCCGCCTCTTATTCCCCGCCTCGGATTCCCCGCCGCAGATTCCCCGCCTCTGATTCACTGCCTCAGATTCCCAGGCTCTGATTCCCTGCATCAGATTCCCTGCCTCAGATTCCCTGCCTCTGATTCCCCGCCTCTGATTCCCTGCCTCTGATTCCCCGCCTCTGATTCCCTGCCTCAGATTCTCTGCCTCAGATTCCCTGCCTCAGATTCCCTGCCTCTGATTCCCCGCCTTTGATTTCCTGCCTCTTATTCCCCGCCTCTGATTCCCCGCCTCTTATTCCCCGCCTCTGATTCCCCGCCTCAGATTCCCCGGCTCTGATTCCCTGCCTGAGATTCCCTGCCTCAGATACCCCACCTCAGATTGCCCGCCTCAGATTCCCCGCCTCAGATTCCCCGCCTCTGATTCCCCGCCTCAGATTCCCCGCCTCAGATTCCCCGCCTCAGATTCCCTGCCTCTGATTCCCCGCCTCTGATTCCCCACCTCTGATTCCCTGCCTCTGTTTCCCCGCCTCTGGTTCCCCGCGTCTGATTCCCCGCCTCAGATTCCCCGGCTCTGATTCCCTGCCTGAGATTCCATGCCTCAGAATCCCCACCTCAGATTCCCTGCCTCAGATTCCCCGCCACAGATTCCCCGCCTCAGATTCCCCACCTCAGATTCCCTGCCTCAGATTCCCCGCCTCAGATTCCCCGCCTCAGATTCCCTGCCTCAGATTCCTCGCCTCAGATTCCCTGCCTCAGATTCCCTGCCTCAGATTCCCTGCCTCAGATTCCCTTCATCTGATTCCCTTCATCTGATTCCCTGCCTCTGTTACCCTGCCTCTGATTCCCTGCCTCTGATTCCCCGCCTCTGATTCCCTGCCTCTGATTCCCTGCCTCTGATTGCCTGCCTCTGATTCCCTGCCTCTGATTCCCTGCCTCTGATTCCCTGCCTCTGATTCCGCACCTCTGATTCCACGCCTCTCTTTCCTTGTCTCTGATTCCCCGCCTCTGATTCCCTGCCTCTGATACCCTGCCTCTGATTCCCTGCCTCTCTTTTCCTGCCTCTATTTCCGTGCCTCTTTCTCTGCATCTAGGTTCCCAAATCAAATTTGCCCCCTCTGATAACCCGCCTCTGATTCCATGCATCTGATTCACTGCCTCAGATTCCCTGCCTCAGATACCCCGACTCAGATTTACCGACTCAGATTCCCTGTCTCAGATTTCCTGCCTCAGATTCCCTGCCTCAGATTCCCTGCCTCAGATTCCATCCTCCGATTCCCCGCCTCTGATTCCCCGCCTCTGATACCCCGCCTCTGATTCCCAGCCTCTGAATCCCCGCCTCTGAATCCACGCCTCTGATTCCCCGCCTCTGTTTCCCCGCCTCTGATTCCCCACACCTGATTCCCCGCCTCTGATTCCACGCCTCTGATTCCCCGCCTCTGATTCCAGGCCTCTTATTCCCCGCCTCTGATTCCCCACCTCTGATTGCCTGCCACTGATTGCCCGCCTCTGATTCCCCGCCTCTGATTCCCCGCCTCTGATTCCCCACCTCTGTCTGTATGCCTCTCTTTCGCCTCCGCTTTTTCCCCTACACTCTTTCCGCGCCTCTCTTTCCCTCCCTCAATTTGAACAACTCTGTTTGATCTGTTCTGTGTACCTCATTTTCAACACACAAGTTCCAACCACTATGTTTCACCCATCACTTTCCCCGCCTCTATTTTTCCGCCTATGTTTACCCGCCTCTGTTTACCCACCTGTTTAACCGCCTCTGATTCCCCGCCTCTGATTCCCCACCTCTGTCTCGATGCCTCTCTTACGCCTCCACTCTTTTCCCTCCACTCTTTCCGTGTCTGTCTTTCCCTCCCTCAATTTCAACAACACTGTTTGATCTGTTTTGTGTACCTCATTTTAAACACACAACTTCCAACCACTATGTTTTGCCCGCCTCTTTCCCCGCCTCTATTTATCCACCTATGTTTACCTGCCTCTGTTTACCCGCCTGTTTCCCCGCCTCTGATTCCCCACCTTTCATTCCCCACCTCTCTTTCCCTGCCTCTATTTCCGCGCCTCTTTCTCTGCCTCTCTTTCCTCACATCTCTTTTCCTCCCACTGATTCCCCGCCTCTGATTCCCCGCCTCTGATTCCCTGCCTCTGATTCCCCGTCTCTGATTCGCTGCCTCAGATTCCCTGCCTCAGATTCCCTGCCTCAGATTCCCGGCCTCTGATTCCCCGCCTCTGATTCCCCGCCTCTTATTCCCCGCCTCTGATTCCCCGCCTCTGATTCCCCGCCTCTGATTCCCTGCCTCAGATTCCCCGGCTCTGATTCCCTGCATCAGATTCCCTGTCTCAGATCCCCTGCCTCTGATTCCCCGCCTCTGATTCCCTGCCTCTGATTCCCCGCCTCTGATTCCCTGCCTCAGATTCCCTGCCTCAGATTCCCTGCCTCAGATTCCCTGCCTCTGATTCCCCGCCTTTGATTCCCCGCCTCTTATTCCCCACCTCTGATTCCCCGCCTCTGATTCCCCGCCTCAGAATCCCTGCCTCTGTTTCCCCGCCTCTGAATCCCCGCCTCTGATTCCCCGCCTCAGATTCCCCGGCTCTGATTCCCTGCCTGAGATTCCCTGCCTCAGATTCCCCGCCTCAGATTCCCCGCCTCAGATTCCCCGCCTCAGATTCCCCACCTCTGATTCCCCGCCTCAGATTCCCCACCTCAGATTCCCCGCCTCAGATTCCCCGCCTCAGATTCCCTGCCTCAGATTCCCTGCCTCTTTTTGCCTGCCTCTATTTCCGTGCCTCTTTCTCTGCATCTAGATTCCCATATCTCATTTGCCCCCTCTGATAACCCGCCTCTGATTCCATGCCTCTGATTCACTGCCTCAGATTCCCTGCCTCAGATACCCTGACTCAGATTTACCACCTCTGATTCCCCGACTCAGATTCCCTGCCTCAGATTCCCTGCCTCAGATTCCCTGCCTCAGATTCCCTGCCTCAGATTCCCTGCCTCCGAATCCCCGCCTCTGATTCCCCGCCTCTGATTCCCAGCCACTGATTCCCAGCCTCTGAATCCCCGCCTCTGAATCCCCGCCTCTGATTCCCCGCCTTAGTTTCCCCGCCTCTGATTCCCCGCCTCTGATTCCCCGCCTCTGATTCCACGCCTCTGATTGCCTGCCACTGAGTGCCCGCCTCTGATTCCCCGCCTCTGATTCCCCGCCTCTGATTCCCCACCTCTGTCTGTATGCCTCTCTTACGCCTCCACTTTTTCCCCAACACTCTTTCCGCGCCTCTCTTTCCCTCCCTCAATTTCAACAACTCTGTTTGATCTGTTCTGTGTACCTCATTTTCAACACACAAGTTCCAACCACTATGTTTCACCCATCACTTTCCCCGCCTCTATTTTTCCGCCTATGTTTACCCGCCTCTGTTTATTCACCTGTTTCACTGCCTCTGATTCCCCGCCTCAGATTCCCCGCCTCAGATTCCTTGCCTCAGATTCCCTGCCTTTGATTGCCTGCCTCTGATTCCCTGCCTCTGATTCCCTGCCTCTGATTCCCTGCCTCTGATTCCCTGCCTCTGATTCCCTGCCTCTGATTCCCTGCCTCTGATTCCGAGCCTCTGATTCCACGCCTCTCTTTCCGTAACTCTGATTCCCCGCCTCTGATTCCCTGCCTCTGATTCCCCGCCTCTGATTCCCTGCCTCTGATTCCCCGCCTCTGATTCCCTGCCTCAGATTCCCTGCCTCAGATTCCCTGCCTCAGATTCCCTGCCTCAGATTCCCTGCCTCTGATTCCCCGCCTCTGATTCCCCGCCTCTTATTCCCCGCCTCTGATTCCCCGCCGCTGATTCCCCGCCTCTGATTCCCTGCCTCTATTTCCCCGCCTCTGATTCCCCGCCTCTGATTCCCCGCCTCAGATTTCCCGACTCTGATTCCCTGCCTGAGATTCCCTGCCTGAGATTCCCCGCCTCAGATTCCCTGCCTCAGATTCCCCGCCTCAGATTCCCCGCCTCAGATTCCCCGCCGCAGATTCCCCATCTCAGATTCCCCGCCTCAGATTCCCCGCCTCAGATTCCCCGCCTCAGATTCCCTGCCTCAGATTCCTTGCCTCTGATTGCCTTCCTCTGATTCCCTGCCTCTGATTCCCTGCCTCTGATTGCCTGCCTCTGATTCCCTGCCTCTGATTCCCTGCCTCTAATTCCCTGCCTCTGATTCCCTGCCTCTGATTGCCTGCCTCTGATTCCCTGCCTCTGACTCTCTGCCTCTGATACCCTGCCTCTCTTTGCCTGCCTCTATTTCCGTGCCTCTGATTCCCAGCCTCAGATTCCCTGCCTCAGATTCCCTTCATCTGAATCCCTTCATCTGATTCCCTGCCTCTGATTCCCTGCCTCTGATTCCATGCCTCTGATTCCCCACCTCTGATTCCCCGCCTCAGATTCCCTGCCTCAAGATTCCCTGCCTCAGATACCCCGACTCAGATTTACCACCTCAGATTCCCCGCCTCAGATTCCCTGCCTCAGATTACCTGCCTCAGATTCCCTGCCTCAGATTCCCTGCCTCAGATTCCCTGCCTCCGATTCCCCGCCTCTGACTCCCCGCCTCTGATTCCCAGCCACTGATTCCCAGCCTCTGAATCCCCGCCTCTGAATCCCCGCCTCTGATTCCCCACCTCTGTTTCCCCGCCTCTGATTCCCCGCCTCTGATTCCCCGCCTCTGATTCCACGCCTCTGATTCCCCGCATCTGATTCCAGGCCTCTTATTCCCCGCCTCTGATTCCCCACCTCTGATTGCCTGCCACTGAGTGCCCGCCTCTGATTCCCCACCTCTGATTCCCTGCCTCTGATTCCCCACCTCTGTCTGTATGCCTCTCTTACGCCTCCACTTTTTCCCCTACACTCTTTCCGCGCCTCTCTTTCCCTCCCTCAATTTCAACAACTCTGTTTGATCTGTTCTGTGTACCTCATTTTCAACACACAAGTTCCAACCACTATGTTTCACCCATCACTTTCCCCGCCTCTATTTTTCCGCCTATGTTTACCCGCCTTAGTTTATTCACCTGTTTCACTGCCTCTGATTCCCCGCCTCTGATTCCCCACCTCTGTCTCAACGCCTCTCTTTCGCCTCCACTCTTTCCCATCCATTCTTTCCGTGCCTGTCTTTCCCTCCCTCAACTTCAACAACACTGTTTGATCTGTTTTGTGAACCTCATTTTAAACACACAACTTCCAACCACTATGTTTTGCCCGCCTCTTTCCCCGCCTCTATTTATCCACCTATGCTTACCTGCCTCTGTTTACCCGCCTGTTTCCCCGCCTCTGATTCCCCACCTTTCATTCCCCGCCACTCTTTCCCTGCCTCTATTTCCGCGCCTCTTTCTCTGCCTCTCTTTCCCCACATCCCTTTTCCTCCCGCTGATTCCCCGCCTCTGATTCCCCGCCTCTGATTCCCTGCCTCTGATTCCCCGCCTCTGATTCCCTGCCTCAGATTCCCTGCCTCAGATTCCCTGCCTCTGATTCCCCGCCTCTGATTCCCCGCCTCTTATTCCCCGCCTCGGATTCCCCGCCTCTGATTCCCCGCCTCTGATTCCCTGCCTCAGATTCCCAGGCTCTGATTCCCTGCATCAGATTCCCTGCCTCAGATTCCCTGCCTCTGAATCCCCACCTCTGATTCCCTGCCTCTGATTCCCCGCCTCTGATTCCCTGCCTCAGATTCTCTGCCTCAGATTCCCTGCCTCAGATTCCCTGCCTCTGATTCCCCGCCTTTGATTCTCCGCCTCTTATTCCCTGCCTCTGATTCCCAGCCTCTGATTCCCTGCCTGAGATTCCCTGCCTCAGATACCCCACCTCCGATTCCCCGCCTCAGATTCCCCGCCTCAGATTCCCCACCTCAGATTCCCCGCCTCAGATTCCCCGCCTTAGATTCCCCGCCTCAGATTCCCCACCTCAGATTCCCCGCCTCAGATTCCCCGCCTCAGATTCCCCGCCTCTGATACCCCGCCTCAGATTCACCGCCTCAGATTACCCGCCTCACATTCCCCGCCTCAGATTCCCCGCCTCAGATTCCCTGCCTTTGATTCCCTGCCTCTGATTCCCTGCCTCAGATTCCCTGCCTCAGATTCCCTGCCTCAGATTCCCTGCCTCAGATTCCCTGCCTCCGATTCCCCGCCTCTGATTCCCCGCCTCTTATTCCCCGCCTCTGATTCCCCGCCTCTGATTCCCCGCCTCTGATTCCCCGCCTCTGATTCCCCGTCTCTGATTCCCCGCCTCAGATTTCCCGGCTCTGATTCCCTGCCTGAGATTCCCTGCCTGAGATTCCCCGCCTCAGATTCCCTGCCTCAGATTCCCCGCCTCAGATTCCCCGCCTCAGATTCCCCGCCTCATATTCCCTGCCTCTGATTCCCTGCCTCTGATTCCCTGCCTCTGATTCTACACCTCTGATTCCACGCCTCTCTTTCCGTGTCTCTGATTCCCTGCCTCTGATTCCCTGCCTCTGATTCCCTGCCTCTGATTCCCTGCCTCTGATTCCCTGCCTCTGATTCTGCACCTCTGATTCCACGCCTCTCTTTCCGTGTCTCTGATTCCCTGCCTCTGATTCCCTGCCTCTGATACCCTGCCTCTCTTTGCCTGCCTCTATTTCCGTGCCTCTTAATCTGCATCTAGTTTCCCACATCTCATTTGCACCCTCTGATAACCCACCTCTGATTCCATGCCTCTGATTCCCCGCCTCTGATTTCCTGCCTCTGATTCCCTGCCTCAGATTCCTTGCCTCAGATTCCTTGCCTCAGATTCCCTGCCTCTGATTCCCCGCTTCTGATTCCACGCCTCTTATTCCCCGCCTCTGATTCCCCGCCTCTGATTCCCCACCTCTGATTCCCTGCCTCTGTTTCCCCGCCTCTGGTTCCCCGCGTCTGATTCCCCGCCTCAGATTCCCCGGCTCTGATTCCCTGCCTGAGATTCCATGCCTCAGAATCCCCGCCTCAGATTCCCTGCCTCAGATTCCCCGCTGCAGATTCCCCGCCTGTGATTCCCAGCCTCAGATTCCCTGCCTCAGATTCCCCGCCTCAGATTCCCCGCCTCAGATTCCCTGCCTCAGATTCCCTGCCTCAGATTCCCTGCCTCAGATTCCCTGCCTCAGATTCCCTGCCTCTGATTGCCTGCCTCTGATTCCCTGCCTCTGATTGCCTGCCTCTGATTCCCTGCCTCTGATTCCCCGCCTCTGATTCCCTGCCTCTGATACCCTGACTCTTTTTGCCTGCCTCTATTTCCGTGCCTCTTTCTCTGCATCTAGATTCCCACATCTCATTTGCCCCCTCTGATAACCCGCCTCTGATTCCATGCCTCTGATTCACTGCCTCAGATTCCCTGCCTCAGATACCCCGACTCAGATTTACCACCTCAGATTCCCCGCCTCAGATTCCCTGCCTCAGATTCCCTGCCTCCGTTTCCCCGCCTCTGATTCCCCACCTCTGATTCCCAGCCACTGATTCCCAGCCTCTGAATCCCCGCCTCTGAATCCCCGCCTCTGATTCCCCGCCTCTGTTTCCCCGCCTCTGATTCCCCGCCTCTGATTCCCCGCCTCTGATTCCACGCCTCTGATTCCCCGCATCTGATTCCAGGCCTCTTATTCCCCGCCTCTGATTCCCCACCTCTGATTGCCTGCCACTGAGTGCCCGCCTCTGATTCCCCGCCTCTGATTCCCCGCCTCTGATTCCCCACCTCTGTCTGTATGCCTCTCTTACGCCTCCACTTTTTCCCCTACACTCTTTCCGCGCCTCTCTTTCCCTCCCTCAATTTCAACAACTCTGTTTGATCTGTTCTGTGTACCTCATTTTCAACACACAAGTTCCAACCACTATGTTTCACCCATCACTTTCCCCGCCTCTATTTTTCCGCCTATGTTTACCCGCCTCTGTTTATTCACCTGTTTCACTGCCTCTGATTCCCCGCCTCTGATTCCCCGCCTCTGTTTCCCCGCCTCTGATTCCCCGCCTCTGATTCCCCGCCTCTGATTCCACGCCTCTGATTCCCCGCATCTGATTCCAGGCCTCTTATTCCCCGCCTCTGATTCCCCACCTCTGATTGCCTGCCACTGAGTGCCCGCCTCTGATTCCCCGCCTCTGATTCCCCGCCTCTGATTCCCCACCTCTGTCTGTATGCCTCTCTTACGCCTCCACTTTTTCCCCTACACTCTTTCCGCGCCTCTCTTTCCCTCCCTCAATTTCAACAACTCTGTTTGATCTGTTCTGTGTACCTCATTTTCAACACACAAGTTCCAACCACTATGTTTCACACATCACTTTCCCCGCCTCTATTTTTCCGCCTATGTTTACCCGCCTCTGTTTATTCACCTGTTTCACTGCCTCTGATTCCCCGCCTCTGATTCCCCACCTCTGTCTCGACGCCTCTCTTTCGCCTCCACTCTTTCCCCTCCATTCTTTCCGTGCCTGTCTTTCCCTCCCTCAACTTCAACAACACTGTTTGATCTGTTTTGTGTACCTCATTTTAAACACACAACTTCCAACCACTATGTTTTGCCCGCCTCTTTCCCCGCCTCTATTTATCCACCTATGCTTACCTGCCTCTGTTTACCCGCCTGTTTCCCCGCCTCTGATTCCCCACCTTTCATTCCCCGTCACTCTTTCCCTGCCTCTATTTCCGCGCCTCTTTCTCTGCCTCTCTTTCCCCACATCCCTTTTCCTCCCGCTGTTTCCCCGCCTCTGATTCCCCGCCTCTGATTCCCTGCCTCTGATTCCCTGCCTCTGATTCCCCGCCTCTGATTCCCCGCCTCTTATTCACCGCCTCGGATTCCCCGCCTCTGATTTCCCGCCTCTGATTCACTGCCTCAGATTCCCAGGCTCTGATTCCCTGCATCAGATTCCCTGCCTCAGATTCCCTGCCTCAGATTCCCTGCCTCTGATTCCCCGCCTCTGATTCCCTGCCTCTGATTCCTCGCCTTTGATTCCCTGCCTCAGATTCTCTGCCTCAGATTCCCTGCCTCAGATTCCCTGCCTCTGATTCCCCGCCTCTGATTCCCCGCCTCTTATTCCCCGCCTCTGATTCCCCGCCTCTGATTCCCCGCCTCTGATTCCCTGCCTCTGTTTCCCCGCCTCTGATTCCCCGCCTCTGATTCCACGCCTCAGATTCCCCGGCTCTGATTCCCTGCCTGAGATTCCCTGCCTCAGATACCCCACCTCAGATTCCCCGCCTCAGATTCCCCGCCTCAGATTCCCCGCCTCAGATTCCCGGCCTCAG
Source organism: Narcine bancroftii (assembly GCF_036971445.1). Taxonomy (NCBI): domain Eukaryota; kingdom Metazoa; phylum Chordata; class Chondrichthyes; order Torpediniformes; family Narcinidae; genus Narcine; species Narcine bancroftii. The sequence continues at coordinate 4,450,175 of NC_091479.1, read as the reverse complement.
ATTCCCCGCCTCAGATTCCCCGCCTCAGATTCCCCACCTCAGATTCCCCGCCTCAGATTCCCCGCCTCAGATTCCCCGCCTCAGATTCCCCGCCTCAGATTCCCCGCCTCAGATTCCCCGCCTCAGATTCCCCGCCTCAGATTCCCTGCCTCAGATTCCCTGCCTCTGATTGCCTGCCTCTGATTCCCTGCCTCTGATTCCCTGCCTCTGATTCCCTGCCTCTGATTCCCTGCCTCTGATTCCCTGCCTCTCATTCCCTGCCTCTGATTCCGCGCCTCTGATTCCACGCCTCTGTTTCCGTATCTCTGATTCCCCGCCACTGATTCCCTGCATCTGATACCCTGCCTCTCTTTGCCTGCCTCTATTTCGGTGCCTCTTTCTCTGCATCTAGTTTCCCACATCTCATTTGCCCACTCTGATAACCCGACTCTGATTCCATGCCTCTGATTCCCCGCCTCTGATTCCCCACCTCTGATTCCCTGCCTTTGATTCCCCGCCTCTGATTCCCTGCCTCAGATTCCCTGCCTCAGATTCCCTGCCTCAGATTCCCTGCCTCTGATTCCCCGCCTCTGATTCCCCGCCTCTTATTCCCCGCCTCTGATTCCCCGCCTCTGATTCCTCGCCTCTGATTCCCTGCCTCTGTTTCCCCGACTCTGATTCCCCGCCTCTGATTCCCCGCCTCAGATTTCCCGGCTCTGATTCCCTGCCTGAGATTCCCTGCCTGAGATTCCCCGCCTCAGATTCCCTGCCTCAGATTCCCCGCCTCAGATTCCCCGCCTCAGATTCCCCACCTCAGATTCCCCGTCTCAGATTCCCCGCCTCAGATTCCCCGCCTCAGATTCCCCGCCTCATATTCACTGCCTCAGATTCCCTGCCTCTGATTGCCTTCCTCTGATTCCCTGCCTCTGATTCCCCGCCTCTGATTCCCTGCCTCAGATTCCCTGCCTCAGATTCCTTGCCTCAGATTCCCTGTCTCTGATTCCCCACTTCTGATTCCCCGCCTCTTATTCCCCGCCTCTGATTCCCCGCCTCTGATTCCCCACCTCTGATTCCCTGCCTCTGTTTCCCTGCCTCTGGTTCCCCGCGTCTGATTCCCCGCCTCAGATTCCCCGGCTCTGATTCCCTGCCTGAGATTCCATGCCTCAGAATCCCCACCTCAGATTCCCTGCCTCAGATTTCCCGCCGCAGATTCCCCGCCTCAGATTCCCCACCTCAGATTCCCTGCCTCAGATTCCACGCCTCAGATTCCCCGCCTCAGATTCCCTGCCTCAGATTCCTCGCCTCAGATTCCCTGCCTCAGATTCGCTGCCTCAGATTCCCTGCCTCAGATTCCCTTCATCTGATTCCCTTCATCTGATTCCCTGCCTCTGTTACCCTGCCTCTGATTCCCTGCCTCTGATTCCCCGCCTCTGATTCCCCGCCTCTGATTCCCTGCCTCTGATTGCCTGCCTCTGATTCCCTGCACTCTGATTCCCTGCCTCTGATTCCCTGCCTCTGATTCCGCACCTCTGATTCCACGCCTCTCTTTCCTTGTCTCTGATTCCCCGCCTCTGATTCCCTGCCTCTGATACCCTGCCTCTCTTTGCCTGCCTCTATTTCCGTGCCTCTTTCTCTGCATCTAGGTTCCCAAATCTCATTTGCCCCCTCTGATAACCCGCCTCTGATTCCATGCCTCTGATTCACTGCCTCAGATTCCCTGCCTCAGATACCCCGACTCAGATTTACCGCCTCAGATTCCCTGTCTCAGATTCCCTGCCTCTGATTCCCCGCCTCTGATTCCCTGCCTCTGATTCCCCGCCTCTGATTCCCTGCCTCAGATTCCCTGCCTCAGATTCCCTGCCTCAGATTCCCTGCCTCTGATTTCCCGCCTTTGATTCCCCACCCCTTATTCCCCGCCTCTGATTCCCCGCCTCTGATTCCCCGCCTCTGATTCCCTGCCTCTGTTTCCCCGCCTCTGAATCCCCGCCTCTGATTCCCCGCCTCAGATTCCCCGGCTCTGATTCCCTGCCTGAGATTCCCTGCCTCAGATACCCCGCCTCAGATTCCCCGCCTCAGATTCCCCGTCTCAGATTCCCCGTCTCAGATTCCCCGCCTCTGATTCCCAGCCTCTGAATCCCCGCCTCTGAATCCCCGCCTCTGATTCCCCGCCTCTGTTTCCCCGCCTCTGATTCCCCGCACCTGATTCCCCGCCTCTGATTCCACGCCTCTGATTCCCCGCCTCTGATTCCAGGCCTCTTATTCCCCGCCTCTGATTCCCCACCTCTGATTGCCTGCCACTGATTGCCCGCCTCTGATTCCCCGCCTCTGATTCCCCGCCTCTGATTCCCCACCTCTGTCTGTATGCCTCTCTTTCGCCTCCGCTTTTTCCCCTACACTCTTTCCGCGCCTCTCTTTCCCTCCCTCAATTTGAACAACTCTGTTTGATCTGTTCTGTGTACCTCATTTTCAACACACAAGATCCAACCACTATGTTTCACCCATCACTTTCCCCGCCTCTATTTTTCCGCCTATGTTTACCCGCCTCTGTTTACCCACCTGTTTCACCGCCTCTGATTCCCCGCCTCTGATTCCCCACCTCTGTCTCGACGCCTCTCTTTCGCCTCCACTCTTTCCCTTCCACTCTTTCCGTGCCTGTCTTTCCCTCCCTCAATTTCAACAACACTGTTTGATCTGTTTTGTGTACCTCATTTTAAACAAACAACTTCCAACCACTATGTTTTGCCCGCCTCTTTCCCCGCCTCTATTTATCCACCTATGTTTACCTGCCTCTGTTTACCCGCCTGTTTCCCCGCCTCTGATTCCCCACCTTTCATTCCCCACCTCTCTTTCCCTGCCCCTATTTCCGCGCCTCTTTCTCTGCCTCTCTTTCCTCACATCTCTTTTCCTCCCACTGATTCCCCGCCTCTTATTCCCTGCCTCTGGTTCCCTGCCTCTGATTCCCCGCCTCTGATTCCCTGCCTCAGATTCCCTGCCTCAGATTCCCTGCCTCAGATTCCCGGCCTCTGATTCCCCGCCTCTGATTCCCCGCCTCTTATTTCCCGCCTCTGATTCCCCGCCTCTGATTCCCCGCCTCTGATTTCCTGCCTCAGATTCCCCGGCTCTGATTCCCTGCATCAGATTCCCTGTCTCAGATTCCCTGCCTCTGATTCCCCGCCTCTGATTCCCTGCCTCTGATTCCCCGCCTCTGATTCCCTGCCTCAGATTCCCTGCCTCAGATTCCCTGCCTCAGATTCCCTGCCTCTGATTCCCCGCCTTTGATTCCCCGCCCCTTATTCCCCGCCTCTGATTCCCCGCCTCTGATTCCCCGCCTCTGATTCCCTGCCTCTGTTTCCCCGCCTCTGAATCCCCGCCTCTGATTCCCCGCCTCAGATTCCCCGGCTCTGATTCCCTGCCTGAGATTCCCTGCCTCAGATACCCCGCCTCAGATTCCCCGCCTCAGATTCCCTGCCTCAGATTCCCTGCCTCAGATTCCCTGCCTCTGATACCCCGCCTTTGATTCCCCGCCTCTTATTCCCCGCCTCTGATTCCCCGCCTCTGATTCCCCGCCTCAGATTCCCCGTCTCAGATTCCCCGCCTCAGATTCCCCGCCTCAGATTCCCCGCCTCAGATTCCCCGCCTCAGATTCCCCGCCTCAGATTCCCCGCCTCAGATTCCCCACCTCAGATTCCCTGCCTCAGATTCCCTGCCTCTTTTTGCCTGCCTGTATTTCCGTGCCTCTTTCTCTGCATCTAGATTCCCATATCTCATTTGCCCCCTCTGATAACCCGCCTCTGATTCCATGCCTCTGATTCACTGCCTCAGATTCCCTGCCTCAGATACCCTGACTCAGATTTACCACCTCAGATTCCCCGCCTCAGATTCCCTGCCTCAGATTCCCTGCCTCAGATTCCCTGCCTCAGATTCCCTGCCTCAGATTCCCTGCCTCCGATTCCCCGCCTCTGATTCCCCGCCTCTGATTCCCAGCCACTGATTCCCAGCCTCTGAATCCCCGCCTCTGAATCCCCGCCTCTGATTCACTGCCTCTGATTCCACGCCTCTGATTCCCCGCATCTGATTCCAGGCCTCTTATTCCCCGCCTCTGATTCCCCACCTCTGATTGCCTGCCACTGAGTGCCCGCCTCTGATTCCCCGCCTCTGATTCCGCGCCTCTGATTCCCCACCTCTATCTGTATGCCTCTCTTACGCCTCCACTTTTTCCCCTACACTCTTTCCGCGCCTCTCTTTCCCTCCCTCAATTTCAACAACTCTGTTTGATCTGTTCTGTGTACCTCATTTTCAACACACAAGTTCCAACCACTATGTTTCACCCATCACTTTCCCCGCCTCTATTTTTCCGCCTATGTTTACCCGCCTCTGTTTACCCACCTGTTTCACCGCCTCTGATTCCCCGCCTCTGATTCCCCACCTCTGTCTCGACGCCTCTCTTTCGCCTCCACTCTTTCCCCTCCACTCTTTCCGTGCCTGTCTTTCCCTCCCTCAATTTCAACAACACTGTTTGATCTGTTTTGTGGACCTCATTTTAAACACACAACTTCCAACCACTATGTTTTGCCCGCCTCTTTCCCCGCCTCTATTTATCCACCTATGTTTACCTGCCTCTGTTTACCCGCCTGTTTCCCCGCCTCTGATTCCCCACCTTTCATTCCCCACCTCTCTTTCCCTGCCTCTATTTCCGCGCCTCTTTCTCTGCCTCTCTTTCCTCACATCTCTTTTCCTCCCACTGATTCCCCGCCTCTGATTCCCTGCCTCTGGTTCCCTGCCTCTGATTCCCCGCCTCTGATTCCCTGCCTCAGATTCCCTGCCTCAGATTCCCTGCCTCAGATTCCCGGCCTCTGATTCCCCGCCTCTGATTCCCCGCCTCTTATTTCCCGCCTCTGATTCCCCGCCTCTGATTCCCCGCCTCTGATTTCCTGCCTCAGATTCCCCGGCTCTGATTCCCTGCATCAGATTCCCTGTCTCAGATTCCCTGCCTCTGATTCCCCGCCTCTGATTCCCTGCCTCTGATTCCCCGCCTCTGATTCCCTGCCTCAGATTCCCTGCCTCAGATTCCCTGCCTCAGATTCCCTGCCTCTGATTCCCCGCCTTTGATTCCCCGCCCCTTATTCCCCGCCTCTGATTCCCCGCCTCTGATTCCCCGCCTCTGATTCCCTGCCTCTGTTTCCCCGCCTCTGAATCCCCGCCTCTGATTCCCCGCCTCAGATTCCCCGGCTCTAATTCCCTGCCTGAGATTCCCTGCCTCAGATACCCCGCCTCAGATTCCCCGCCTCAGATTCCCTGCCTCAGATTCCCTGCCTCAGATTCCCTGCCTCTGATACCCCGCCTTTGATTCCCCGCCTCTTATTCCCCGCCTCTGATTCCCCGCCTCTGATTCCCCGCCTCTGATTCCCTGCCTCTGTTTCCCCGCCTCTGAATCCCCGCCTCTGATTCCCCGCCTCAGATTCCCCGGCTCTGATTCCCTGCCTGAGATTCCCTGCCTCAGATACCCCGCCTCAGATTCCCCGCCTCAGATTCCCCGTCTCAGATTCCCCGCCTCAGATTCCCCGCCTCAGATTCCCCGCCTCAGATTCCCCGCCTCAGATTCCCCGCCTCAGATTCCCCTCCTCAGATTCCCCACCTCAGATTCCCTGCCTCAGATTCCCTGCCTCTTTTTGCCTGCCTCTATTTCCGTGCCTCTTTCTCTGCATCTAGATTCCCATATCTCATTTGCCCCCTCTGATAACCCGCCTCTGATTCCATGCCTCTGATTCACTGCCTCAGATTCCCTGCCTCAGATACCCTGACTCAGATTTACCACCTCAGATTCCCCGCCTCAGATTCCCTGCCTCAGATTCCCTGCCTCAGATTCCCTGCCTCAGATTCCCTGCCTCAGATTCCCTGCCTCCGATTCCCCGCCTCTGATTCCCCGCCTCTGATTCCCAGCCACTGATTCCCAGCCTCTGAATCCCCGCCTCTGAATCCCCGCCTCTGATTCCCTGCCTCTGTTTCCCCGCCTCTGATTCCCCGCCTCTGATTCCCCGCCTCTGATTCCACGCCTCTGATTCCCCGCATCTGATTCCAGGCCTCTTATTCCCCGCCTCTGATTCCCCACCTCTGATTGCCTGCCACTGAGTGCCCGCCTCTGATTCCCCGCCTCTGATTCCCCGCCTCTGATTCCCCACCTCTGTCTGTATGCCTCTCTTACGCCTCCACTTTTTCCCCTACACTCTTTCTGCGCCTCTCTTTCCCTCCCTCAATTTCAACAACTCTGTTTGATCTGTTCTGTGTACCTCATTTTCAACACACAAGTTCCAACCACTATGTTTCACCCATCACTTTCCCCGCCTCTATTTTACCGCCTATGTTTACCCGCCTCTGTTTATTCACCTGTTTCACTGCCTCTGATTCCCCATCTCTGATTCCCCACCTCTGTCTCGACGCCTCTCTTTCGCCTCCACTCTTTCCCCTCCATTCTTTCCGTGCCTGTCTTTCCCTCCCTCAATTTCAACAACACTGTTTGATCTGTTCTGTGTACCTCATTTTAAACACACAAGTTCCAACCACTATGTTTCACCCATCACTTTCCCCGCCTCTGATTCCCCGCCTCTGATTCTCCGCCTCTGATTCCCTGCCTCTGTTTCCCCGCCTCTGATTCCCCGCCTCTGATTCCCCGCCTCATATTCCCCGGCTTAGATTCCCTGCCTGAGATTCCCTGCCTCAGATACCCCACCTCAGATTCCCCGCCTCAGATTCCCCGTCTCAGATTCCCCGCCTCAGATTCCCCGCCTCAGATTCCCCACCTCAGATTCCCCGCCTCAGATTCCCCGCCTCAGATTCCCCGCCTCAGATTCCCCGCCTCAGATTCCCCGCCTCAGATTCCCCGCCTCAGATTCCCCGCCTCAGATTTTCCGCCTCAGATTCCCCGCCTCAGATTCCCTGCCTCAGATTCCCTGCCTCAGATTCCCTGCCTCTGATTGCCTGCCTCTGATTCCCTGCCTCTGATTCCCTGCCTCTGATTCCCTGCCTCAGATTCCCTGCCTCAGATTCCCTGCCTCTGATTGCCTGCCTCTGATTCCCTGCCTCTGATTCCCTGCCTCTGATTCCCTGCCTCTGATTCCCTGCCTCTGATTCCCTGCCTCTGATTCCCTGCCTCTGATTCCCTGCCTCTGATTCCCTGCCTCTGATTCCCTGCCTCAGATTCCCTGCCTCTGATACCCTGCCTCTCTTTGCCTGCCTCTATTTCGGTGCCTCTTTCTCTGCATCTAGTTTCCCACATCTCATTTGCCCACTCTGATAACCCGCCTCTGATTCCATGCCTCTGATTCCCCGCCTCTGATTCCCCGCCTCTGATTCCCTGCCTCAGATTCCGTGCCTCAGATTACCTGCCTCAGATTCCCTGCCTCAGATTCACTGCCTCTGATTCCCCGCCTCTGATTCCCCGCCTCTTATTCCCCGCCTCTGATTCCCCGCCTCTGATTCCCCGCCTCTGATTCCCTGCCGCTGTTTCCCCGCCTCTGATTCCCCGCCTCTGATTCCCCGCCTCAGATTTCCCGGCTCTGATTCCCTGCCTGAGATTCCCTGCCTGAGATTCCCCGCCTCAGATTCCCTGCCTCAGATTCCCCGCCTCAGATTCCCCGCCTCAGATGTCCCGCCTCAGATTCCCCGTCTCAGATTCCCCACCTCAGATTCCCCGCCTCAGATTCCCCGTCTCTGATTCCCTGCCTCTGATTCCCTGCCTCTGATTCCCTGCCTCTGATTCCCTGCCTCTTATTCCCTGCCTCTGATTCCCTGCCTCTGATTCCGCACCTCTGATTCCACGCCTCTCTTTCCGTGTCTCTGATTCCCTGCCTCTGATTCCCTGCCTCTGATTCCCCGCCTCTGATTCCCCACCTCTGATTCTCTGCCTCAGATTCCCTGCCTCACATTCCTTGCCTCAGATTCCCTGCCTCTGATTCCCCGCTTCTGATTCCCCGCCTCTTATTCCCCGCCTCTGATTCCCCGCCTCTGATTCCCCACCTCTGATTCCCTGCCTCTGTTTCCCCGCCTCTGGTTCCCCGCGTCTGATTCCCCGACTCAGATTCCCTGGCTCTGATTCCCTGCCTGAGATTCCATGCCTCAGAATCCCCGCCTCAGATTCCCTGCCTCAGATTCCCCGCCGCAGATTCCCCGCCTCAGATTCCCCGCCTCAGATTCCCTGCCTCAGATTCCCTGCCTCAGATTCCCCGCCTCAGATTCCCTGCCTCAGATTCCTCGCCTCAGATTCCCTGCCTCAGATTCCCTGCCTCAGATTCCCTTCATCTGATTCCCTTCATCTGATTCCCTGCCTCTGTTACCCTGCCTCTGATTCCCTGCCTCTGATTCCCCGCCTCTGATTCCCTGCCTCTGATTCCCTGCCTCTGATTGCCTGCCTCTGATTCCCTGCCTCTGATTCCCTGCCTCTGATTCCCTGCCTCTGATTCCGCACCTCTGATTCCACGCCTCTCTTTCCTTGTCTCTGATTCCCCGCCTCTGATTCCCTGCCTCTGATACCCTGCCTCTCTTTGCCTGCCTCTATTTCCGTGCCTCTTTCTCTGCATCTAGGTTCCCAAATCTCATTTGCCCCCTCTGATAACCCGCCTCTGATTCCCCGCCTCTGATTCTCTGCCTCAGATTCCCTGCCTCACATTCCTTGCCTCAGATTCCCTGCCTCTGATTCCCCGCTTCTGATTCCCCGCCTCTTATTCCCCGCCTCTGATTCCCCGCCTCTGATTCCCCACCTCTGATTCCCTGCCTCTGTTTCCCCGCCTCTGGTTCCCCGCGTCTGATTCCCCGACTCAGATTCCCTGGCTCTGATTCCCTGCCTGAGATTCCATGCCTCAGAATCCCCGCCTCAGATTCCCTGCCTCAGATTCCCCGCCGCAGATTCCCCGCCTCAGATTCCCCGCCTCAGATTCCCTGCCTCAGATTCCCTGCCTCAGATTCCCCGCCTCAGATTCCCTGCCTCAGATTCCTCGCCTCAGATTCCCTGCCTCAGATTCCCTGCCTCAGATTCCCTTCATCTGATTCCCTTCATCTGATTCCCTGCCTCTGTTACCCTGCCTCTGATTCCCTGCCTCTGATTCCCCGCCTCTGATTCCCTGCCTCTGATTCCCTGCCTCTGATTGCCTGCCTCTGATTCCCTGCCTCTGATTCCCTGCCTCTGATTCCCTGCCTCTGATTCCGCACCTCTGATTCCACGCCTCTCTTTCCTTGTCTCTGATTCCCCGCCTCTGATTCCCTGCCTCTGATACCCTGCCTCTCTTTGCCTGCCTCTATTTCCGTGCCTCTTTCTCTGCATCTAGGTTCCCAAATCTCATTTGCCCCCTCTGATAACCCGCCTCTGATTCCATGCCTCTGATTCACTGCCTCAGATTCCCTGCCTCAGATACCCCGACTCAGATTTACCGCCTCAGATTCCCCGCCTCAGATTCCCTGTCTCAGATTTCCTGCCTCAGATTCCCTGCCTCAGATTCCCTGCCTCAGATTCCCTGCCTCCGATTCCCCGCCTCTGATTCCCCGCCTCTGATTCCCCGCCTCTGATTCCCAGCCTCTGAATCCCCGCCTCTGAATCCCCGCCTCTGATTCCCCGCCTCTGTTTCCCCGCCTCTGATTCACCGCACCTGATTCCCCGCCTCTGATTCCACGCCTCTGATTCCCCGCCTCTGATTCCCCGCCTCTGTCTGTATGCCTCTCTTTCGCCTCCGCTTTTTCCCCTACACTCTTTCCGCGCCTCTCTTTCCCTCCCTCAATTTGAACAACTCTGTTTGATCTGTTCTGTGTACCTCATTTTCAACACACAAGTTCCAACCACTATGTTTCACCCATCACTTTCCCCGCCTCTATTTTTCCGCCTATGTTTACCCGCCTCTGTTTACCCACCTGTTTCACCGCCTCTGATTCCCCGCCTCTGATTCCCTGCCTCTGATTCCCCGCCTCTGATTCCCTGCCTCAGACTCCCTGCCTCAGATACCCTGCCTCAGATTCCCGGCCTCTGATTCCCCGCCTCTGATTCCCCGCCTCTTATTTCCCGCCTCAGATTCCCTGCCTCTGATTCCCCGCCTTTGATTCCCCGCCTCTTATTCCCCGCCTCTGATTCCCCGCCTCTGATTCCCCGCCTCTGATTCCCTGCCTCTGTTTCCCCGCCTCTCAATCCCCGCCTCTGATTCCCCGCCTCAGATTCCCCGGCTCTGATTCCCTGCCTGAGATTCCCTGCCTCAGATACCCCGCCTCAGATTCCCCGCATCAGATTCCCCGTCTCAGATTCCCCGCCTCAGATTCCCGGCCTCAGATTCCCCGCATCTGATTCCCCGCCTCAGATTCCCCGCCTCAGATTCCCCGCCTCAGATTCCACGCCTCAGATTCCCCGGCTCTGATTCCCTGCCTGAGATTCCCTGCCTCAGATACCCCACCTCAGATTCCCCGCCTCAGATTCCCCGCCTCAGATTCCCCGCCTCAGATTCCCGGCCTCAGATTCCCCGCCTCAGATTCCCCGCCTCAGATTCCCCACCTCAGATTCCCCGCCTCAGATTCCCCGCCTCAGATTCCCCGCCTCAGATTCCCCGCCTCAGATTCCCCGCCTCAGATTCCCCGCCTCAGATTCCCCGCCTCAGATTCCCTGCCTCAGATTCCCTGCCTCTGATTGCCTGCCTCTGATTCCCTGCCTCTGATTCCCTGCCTCTGATTCCCTGCCTCTGATTCCCTGCCTCTGATTCCCTGCCTCTCATTCCCTGCCTCTGATTCCGCGCCTCTGATTCCACGCCTCTGTTTCCGTATCTCTGATTCCCCGCCACTGATTCCCTGCATCTGATACCCTGCCTCTCTTTGCCTGCCTCTATTTCGGTGCCTCTTTCTCTGCATCTAGTTTCCCACATCTCATTTGCCCACTCTGATAACCCGACTCTGATTCCATGCCTCTGATTCCCCGCCTCTGATTCCCCACCTCTGATTCCCTGCCTTTGATTCCCCGCCTCTGATTCCCTGCCTCAGATTCCCTGCCTCAGATTCCCTGCCTCAGATTCCCTGCCTCAGATTCCCTGCCTCTGATTCCCCGCCTCTGATTCCCCGCCTCTTATTCCCCGCCTCTGTTTCCCCGACTCTGATTCCCCGCCTCTGATTCCCCGCCTCAGATTTCCCGGCTCTGATTCCCTGCCTGAGATTCCCTGCCTGAGATTCCCCGCCTCAGATTCCCTGCCTCAGATTCCCCGCCTCAGATTCCCCGCCTCAGATTCCCCACCTCAGATTCCCCGTCTCAGATTCCCCGCCTCAGATTCCCCGCCTCAGATTCCCCGCCTCATATTCACTGCCTCAGATTCCCTGCCTCTGATTGCCTTCCTCTGATTCCCTGCCTCTGATTCCCCGCCTCTGATTCCCTGCCTCAGATTCCCTGCCTCAGATTCCTTGCCTCAGATTCCCTGTCTCTGATTCCCCACTTCTGATTCCCCGCCTCTTATTCCCCGCCTCTGATTCCCCGCCTCTGATTCCCCACCTCTGATTCCCTGCCTCTGTTTCCCTGCCTCTGGTTCCCCGCGTCTGATTCCCCGCCTCAGATTCCCCGGCTCTGATTCCCTGCCTGAGATTCCATGCCTCAGAATCCCCACCTCAGATTCCCTGCCTCAGATTCCCCGCCGCAGATTCCCCGCCTCAGATTCCCCACCTCAGATTCCCTGCCTCAGATTCCACGCCTCAGATTCCCCGCCTCAGACTCCCTGCCTCAGATTCCTCGCCTCAGATTCCCTGCCTCAGATTCGCTGCCTCAGATTCCCTGCCTCAGATTCCCTTCATCTGATTCCCTTCATCTGATTCCCTGCCTCTGTTACCCTGCCTCTGATTCCCTGCCTCTGATTCCCCGCCTCTGATTCCCTGCCTCTGATTCCCTGCCTCTGATTGCCTGCCTCTGATTCCCTGCACTCTGATTCCCTGCCTCTGATTCCCTGCCTCTGATTCCCTGCCTCTGATACCCTGCCTCTCTTTGCCTGCCTCTATTTCCGTGCCTCTTTCTCTGCATCTAGGTTCCCAAATCTCATTTGCCCCCTCTGATAACCCGCCTCTGATTCCATGCCTCTGATTCACTGCCTCAGATTCCCTGCCTCAGATACCCCGACTCAGATTTACCGCCTCAGATTCCCTGTCTCAGATTCCCTGCCTCTGATTCCCCGCCTCTGATTCCCTGCCTCTGATTCCCCGCCTCTGATTCCCTGCCTCAGATTCCCTGCCTCAGATTCCCTGCCTCAGATTCCCTGCCTCTGATTCCCCGCCTTTGATTCCCCACCCCTTATTCCCCGCCTCTGATTCCCCGCCTCTGATTCCCCGCCTCTGATTCCCTGCCTCTGTTTCCCCGCCTGTGAATCCCCGCCTCTGATTCCCCGCCTCAGATTCCCCGGCTCTGATTCCCTGCCTGAGATTCCCTGCCTCAGATACCCCGCCTCAGATTCCCCGCCTCAGATTCCCCGTCTCAGATTCCCCGTCTCAGATTCCCCGCCTCTGATTCCCAGCCTCTGAATCCCCGCCTCTGAATCCCCGCCTCTGATTCCCCGCCTCTGTTTCCCCGCCTCTGATTCCCCGCACCTGATTCCCCGCCTCTGATTCCACGCCTCTGATTCCCCGCCTCTGATTCCAGGCCTCTTATTCCCCGCCTCTGATTCCCCACCTCTGATTGCCTGCCACTGATTGCCCGCCTCTGATTCCCCGCCTCTGATTCCCCGCCTCTGATTCCCCACCTCTGTCTGTATGCCTCTCTTTCGCCTCCGCTTTTTCCCCTACACTCTTTCCGCGCCTCTCTTTCCCTCCCTCAATTTGAACAACTCTGTTTGATCTGTTCTGTGTACCTCATTTTCAACACACAAGTTCCAACCACTATGTTTCACCCATCACTTTCCCCGCCTCTATTTTTCCGCCTATGTTTACCCGCCTCTGTTTACCCACCTGTTTCACCGCCTCTGATTCCCCGCCTCTGATTCCCCACCTCTGTCTCGACGCCTCTCTTTCGCCTCCACTCTTTCCCTTCCACTCTTTCCGTGCCTGTCTTTCCCTCCCTCAATTTCAACAACACTGTTTGATCTGTTTTGTGTACCTCATTTTAAACACACAACTTCCAACCACTATGTTTTGCCCGCCTCTTTCCCCGCCTCTATTTATCCACCTATGTTTACCTGCCTCTGTTTACCCGCCTGTTTCCCCGCCTCTGATTCCCCACCTTTCATTCCCCACCTCTCTTTCCCTGCCCCTATTTCCGCGCCTCTTTCTCTGCCTCTCTTTCCTCACATCTCTTTTCCTCCCACTGATTCCCCGCCTCTGATTCCCTGCCTCTGGTTCCCTGCCTCTGATTCCCCGCCTCTGATTCCCTGCCTCAGATTCCCTGCCTCAGATTCCCTGCCTCAGATTCCCGGCCTCTGATTCCCCGCCTCTGATTCCCCGCCTCTTATTTCCCGCCTCTGATTCCCCGCCTCTGATTCCCCGCCTCTGATTTCCTGCCTCAGATTCCCCGGCTCTGATTCCCTGCATCAGATTCCCTGTCTCAGATTCCCTGCCTCTGATTCCCCGCCTCTGATTCCCTGCCTCTGATTCCCCGCCTCTGATTCCCTGCCTCAGATTCCCTGCCTCAGATTCCCTGCCTCAGATTCCCTGCCTCTGATTCCCCGCCTTTGATTCCCCGCCCCTTATTCCCCGCCTCTGATTCCCCGCCTCTGATTCCCCGCCTCTGATTCCCTGCCTCTGTTTCCCCGCCTCTGAATCCCCGCCTCTGATTCCCCGCCTCAGATTCCCCGGCTCTGATTCCCTGCCTGAGATTCCCTGCCTCAGATACCCCGCCTCAGATTCCCCGCCTCAGATTCCCTGCCTCAGATTCCCTGCCTCAGATTCCCTGCCTCTGATACCCCGCCTTTGATTCCCCGCCTCTTATTCCCCGCCTCTGATTCCCCGCCTCTGATTCCCCGCCTCTGATTCCCTGCCTCTGTTTCCCCGCCTCTGAATCCCCGCCTCTGATTCCCCGCCTCAGATTCCCCGGCTCTGATTCCCTGCCTCTGTCTGTATGCCTCTCTTTCGCCTCCGCTTTTTCCCCTACACTCTTTCCGCGCCTCTCTTTCCCTCCCTCAATTTGAACAACTCTGTTTGATCTGTTCTGTGTACCTCATTTTCAACACACAAGTTCCAACCACTATGTTTCACCCATCACTTTCCCCGCCTCTATTTTTCCGCCTATGTTTACCCGCCTCTGTTTACCCACCTGTTTCACCGCCTCTGATTCCCCGCCTCTGATTCCCTGCCTCTGATTCCCCGCCTCTGATTCCCTGCCTCAGACTCCCTGCCTCAGATACCCTGCCTCAGATTCCCGGCCTCTGATTCCCCGCCTCTGATTCCCCGCCTCTTATTTCCCGCCTCTGATTCCCCACCTCTGAATCCCCACCTCTGATTCCCTGCCTCAGATTCCCCGGCTCTGATTCCCTGCATTAGATTCCCTGCCTCAGATTCCCTGCCTCTGATTCCCCGCCTTTGATTCCCCGCCTCTTATTCCCCGCCTCTGATTCCCCGCCTCTGATTCCCCGCCTCTGATTCCCCGCCTCAGATTCCCCGGCTCTGATTCCCTGCCTGAGATTCCCTGCCTCAGATACCCCGCCTCAGATTCCCCGCATCAGATTCCCCGTCTCAGATTCCCCGCCTCAGATTCCCGGCCTCAGATTCCCCGCATCTGATTCCCCGCCTCAGATTCCCCGCCTCAGATTCCCCGCCTCAGATTCCCCGCCTCAGATTCCCTGCCTCAGATTCCCTGCCTCTGATTGCCTGCCTCTGATTCCCTGCCTCTGATTCCCTGCCTCTGATTCCCTGCCTCTGATTCCCTGCCTCTGATTCCCTGCCTCTCATTCCCTGCCTCTGATTCCGCGCCTCTGATTCCACGCCTCTGTTTCCGTATCTCTGATTCCCCGCCACTGATTCCCTGCATCTGATACCCTGCCTCTCTTTGCCTGCCTCTATTTCGGTGCCTCTTTCTCTGCATCTAGTTTCCCACATCTCATTTGCCCACTCTGATAACCCGACTCTGATTCCATGCCTCTGATTCCCCGCCTCTGATTCCCCACCTCTGATTCCCTGCCTTTGATTCCCCGCCTCTGATTCCCTGCCTCAGATTCCCTGCCTCAGATTCCCTGCCTCAGATTCCCTGCCTCAGATTCCCTGCCTCTGATTCCCCGCCTCTGATTCCCCGCCTCTTATTCCCCGCCTCTGATTCCCCGCCTCTGATTCCTCGCCTCTGATTCCCTGCCTCTGTTTCCCCGACTCTGATTCCCCGCCTCTGATTCCCCGCCTCAGATTTCCCGGCTCTGATTCCCTGCCTGAGATTCCCTGCCTGAGATTCCCCGCCTCAGATTCCCTGCCTCAGATTCCCCGCCTCAGATTCCCCGCCTCAGATTCCCCACCTCAGATTCCCCGTCTCAGATTCCCCGCCTCAGATTCCCCGCCTCAGATTCCCCGCCTCATATTCACTGCCTCAGATTCCCTGCCTCTGATTGCCTTCCTCTGATTCCCTGCCTCTGATTCCCCGCCTCTGATTCCCTGCCTCAGATTCCCTGCCTCAGATTCCTTGCCTCAGATTCCCTGTCTCTGATTCCCCACTTCTGATTCCCCGCCTCTTATTCCCCGCCTCTGATTCCCCGCCTCTGATTCCCCACCTCTGATTCCCTGCCTCTGTTTCCCTGCCTCTGGTTCCCCGCGTCTGATTCCCCGCCTCAGATTCCCCGGCTCTGATTCCCTGCCTGAGATTCCATGCCTCAGAATCCCCACCTCAGATTCCCTTCCTCAGATTCCCCGCCGCAGATTCCCCGCCTCAGATTCCCCACCTCAGATTCCCTGCCTCAGATTCCACGCCTCAGATTCCCCGCCTCAGATTCCCTGCCTCAGATTCCTCGCCTCAGATTCCCTGCCTCAGATTCGCTGCCTCAGATTCCCTGCCTCAGATTCCCTTCATCTGATTCCCTTCATCTGATTCCCTGCCTCTGTTACCCTGCCTCTGATTCCCTGCCTCTGATTCCCCGCCTCTGATTCCCTGCCTCTGATTCCCTGCCTCTGATTGCCTGCCTCTGATTCCCTGCACTCTGATTCCCTGCCTCTGATTCCCTGCCTCTGATTCCGCACCTCTGATTCCACGCCTCTCTTTCCTTGTCTCTGATTCCCCGCCTCTGATTCCCTGCCTCTGATACCCTGCCTCTCTTTGCCTGCCTCTATTTCCGTGCCTCTTTCTCTGCATCTAGGTTCCCAAATCTCATTTGCCCCCTCTGATAACCCGCCTCTGATTCCATGCCTCTGATTCACTGCCTCAGATTCCCTGCCTCAGATACCCCGACTCAGATTTACCGCCTCAGATTCCCTGTCTCAGATTCCCTGCCTCTGATTCCCCGCCTCTGATTCCCTGCCTCTGATTCCCCGCCTCTGATTCCCTGCCTCAGATTCCCTGCCTCAGATTCCCTGCCTCAGATTCCCTGCCTCTGATTCCCCGCCTTTGATTCCCCACCCCTTATTCCCCGCCTCTGATTCCCCGCCTCTGATTCCCCGCCTCTGATTCCCTGCCTCTGTTTCCCCGCCTCTGAATCCCCGCCTCTGATTCCCCGCCTCAGATTCCCCGGCTCTGATTCCCTGCCTGAGATTCCCTGCCTCAGATACCCCGCCTCAGATTCCCCGCCTCAGATTCCCCGTCTCAGATTCCCCGTCTCAGATTCCCCGCCTCTGATTCCCAGCCTCTGAATCCCCGCCTCTGAATCCCCGCCTCTGATTCCCCGCCTCTGTTTCCCCGCCTCTGATTCCCCGCACCTGATTCCCCGCCTCTGATTCCACGCCTCTGATTCCCCGCCTCTGATTCCAGGCCTCTTATTCCCCGCCTCTGATTCCCCACCTCTGATTGCCTGCCACTGATTGCCCGCCTCTGATTCCCCGCCTCTGATTCCCCGCCTCTGATTCCCCACCTCTGTCTGTATGCCTCTCTTTCGCCTCCGCTTTTTCCCCTACACTCTTTCCGCGCCTCTCTTTCCCTCCCTCAATTTGAACAACTCTGTTTGATCTGTTCTGTGTACCTCATTTTCAACACACAAGTTCCAACCACTATGTTTCACCCATCACTTTCCCCGCCTCTATTTTTCCGCCTATGTTTACCCGCCTCTGTTTACCCACCTGTTTCACCGCCTCTGATTCCCCGCCTCTGATTCCCCACCTCTGTCTCGACGCCTCTCTTTCGCCTCCACTCTTTCCCTTCCACTCTTTCCGTGCCTGTCTTTCCCTCCCTCAATTTCAACAACACTGTTTGATCTGTTTTGTGTACCTCATTTTAAACACACAACTTCCAACCACTATGTTTTGCCCGCCTCTTTCCCCGCCTCTATTTATCCACCTATGTTTACCTGCCTCTGTTTACCCGCCTGTTTCCCCGCCTCTGATTCCCCACCTTTCATTCCCCACCTCTCTTTCCCTGCCCCTATTTCCGCGCCTCTTTCTCTGCCTCTCTTTCCTCACATCTCTTTTCCTCCCACTGATTCCCCGCCTCTGATTCCCTGCCTCTGGTTCCCTGCCTCTGATTCCCCGCCTCTGATTCCCTGCCTCAGATTCCCTGCCTCAGATTCCCTGCCTCAGATTCCCGGCCTCTGATTCCCCGCCTCTGATTCCCCGCCTCTTATTTCCCGCCTCTGATTCCCCGCCTCTGATTCCCCGCCTCTGATTTCCTGCCTCAGATTCCCCGGCTCTGATTCCCTGCATCAGATTCCCTGTCTCAGATTCCCTGCCTCTGATTCCCCGCCTCTGATTCCCTGCCTCTGATTCCCCGCCTCTGATTCCCTGCCTCAGATTCCCTGCCTCAGATTCCCTGCCTCAGATTCCCTGCCTCTGATTCCCCGCCTTTGATTCCCCGCCCCTTATTCCCCGCCTCTGATTCCCCGCCTCTGATTCCCCGCCTCTGATTCCCTGCCTCTGTTTCCCCGCCTCTGAATCCCCGCCTCTGATTCCCCGCCTCAGATTCCCCGGCTCTGATTCCCTGCCTCAGATTCCCTGCCTCAGATTCCCTGCCTCTGATACCCCACCTTTGATTCCCCGCCTCTTATTCCCCGCCTCTGATTCCCCGCCTCTGATTCCCCGCCTCTGATTCCCTGCCTCTGTTTCCCCGCCTCTGAATCCCCGCCTCTGATTCCCCGCCTCAGATTCCCCGGCTCTGATTCCCTGCCTGAGATTCCCTGCCTCAGATACCCCGCCTCAGATTCCCCGCCTCAGATTCCCCGTCTCAGATTCCCCGCCTCAGATTCCCCGCCTCAGATTCCCCGCCTCAGATTCCCTGCCTCAGATTCCCTGCCTCAGATTCCCTGCCTCTGATACCCCACCTTTGATTCCCCGCCTCTTATTCCCCGCCTCTGATTCCCCGCCTCTGATTCCCCGCCTCTGATTCCCTGCCTCTGTTTCCCCGCCTCTGAATCCCCGCCTCTGATTCCCCGCCTCAGATTCCCCGGCTCTGATTCCCTGCCTGAGATTCCCTGCCTCAGATACCCCGCCTCAGATTCCCCGCCTCAGATTCCCCGTCTCAGATTCCCCGCCTCAGATTCCCCGCCTCAGATTCCCCGCCTCAGATTCCCTGCCTCAGATTCCCCGCCTCAGATTCCCCGCCTCAGATTCCCCACCTCAGATTCCCTGCCTCAGATTCCCTGCCTCTTTTTGCCTGCCTCTATTTCCGTGCCTCTTTCTCTGCATCTAGATTCCCATATCTCATTTGCCCCCTCTGATAACCCGCCTCTGATTCCATGCCTCTGATTCACTGCCTCAGATTCCCTGCCTCAGATACCCTGACTCAGATTTACCACCTCAGATTCCCCGCCTCAGATTCCCTGCCTCAGATTCCCTGCCTCAGATTCCCTGCCTCAGATTCCCTGCCTCAGATTCCCTGCCTCCGATTCCCCGCCTCTGATTCCCCGCCTCTGATTCCCAGCCACTGATTCCCAGCCTCTGAATCCCCGCCTCTGAATCCCCGCCTCTGATTCCCCGCCTCTGATTCCACGCCTCTGATTCCCCGCATCTGATTCCAGGCCTCTTATTCCCCGCCTCTGATTCCCCACCTCTGATTGCCTGCCACTGAGTGCCCGCCTCTGATTCCCCGCCTCTGATTCCGCGCCTCTGATTCCCCACCTCTATCTGTATGCCTCTCTTACGCCTCCACTTTTTCCCCTACACTCTTTCCGCGCCTCTCTTTCCCTCCCTCAATTTCAACAACTCTGTTTGATCTGTTCTGTGTACCTCATTTTCAACACACAAGTTCCAACCACTATGTTTCACCCATCACTTTCCCCGCCTCTATTTTTCCGCCTATGTTTACCCGCCTCTGTTTACCCACCTGTTTCACCACCTCTGATTCCCCGCCTCTGATTCCCCACCTCTGTCTCGACGCCTCTCTTTCGCCTCCACTCTTTCCCCTCCACTCTTTCCGTGCCTGTCTTTCCCTCCCTCAATTTCAACAACACTGTTTGATCTGTTTTGTGTACCTCATTTTAAACACACAACTTCCAACCACTATGTTTTGCCCGCCTCTTTCCCCGCCTCTATTTATCCACCTATGTTTACCTGCCTCTGTTTACCCGCCTGTTTCCCCGCCTCTGATTCCCCACCTTTCATTCCCCACCTCTCTTTCCCTGCCTCTATTTCCGCGCCTCTTTCTCTGCCTCTCTTTCCTCACATCTCTTTTCCTCCCACTGATTCCCCGCCTCTGATTCCCTGCCTCTGGTTCCCTGCCTCTGATTCCCCGCCTCTGATTCCCTGCCTCAGATTCCCTGCCTCAGATTCCCTGCCTCAGATTCCCGGCCTCTGATTCCCCGCCTCTGATTCCCCGCCTCTTATTTCCCGCCTCTGATTCCCCGCCTCTGATTCCCCGCCTCTGATTTCCTGCCTCAGATTCCCCGGCTCTGATTCCCTGCATCAGATTCCCTGTCTCAGATTCCCTGCCTCTGATTCCCCGCCTCTGATTCCCTGCCTCTGATTCCCCGCCTCTGATTCCCTGCCTCAGATTCCCTGCCTCAGATTCCCTGCCTCAGATTCCCTGCCTCTGATTCCCCGCCTTTGATTCCCCGCCCCTTATTCCCCGCCTCTGATTCCCCGCCTCTGATTCCCCGCCTCTGATTCCCTGCCTCTGTTTCCCCGCCTCTGAATCCCCGCCTCTGATTCCCCGCCTCAGATTCCCCGGCTCTAATTCCCTGCCTGAGATTCCCTGCCTCAGATACCCCGCCTCAGATTCCCCGCCTCAGATTCCCTGCCTCAGATTCCCTGCCTCTGATACCCCGCCTTTGATTCCCCGCCTCTTATTCCCCGCCTCTGATTCCCCGCCTCTGATTCCCCGCCTCTGATTCCCTGCCTCTGTTTCCCCGCCTCTGAATCCCCGCCTCTGATTCCCCGCCTCAGATTCCCCGGCTCTGATTCCCTGCCTGAGATTCCCTGCCTCAGATACCCCGCCTCAGATTCCCCGCCTCAGATTCCCCGTCTCAGATTCCCCGCCTCAGATTCCCCGCCTCAGATTCCCCGCCTCAGATTCCCCGCCTCAGATTCCCCGCCTCAGATTCCCCTCCTCAGATTCCCCACCTCAGATTCCCTGCCTCAGATTCCCTGCCTCTTTTTGCCTGCCTCTATTTCCGTGCCTCTTTCTCTGCATCTAGATTCCCATATCTCATTTGCCCCCTCTGATAACCCGCCTCTGATTCCATGCCTCTGATTCACTGCCTCAGATTCCCTGCCTCAGATACCCTGACTCAGATTTACCACCTCAGATTCCCCGCCTCAGATTCCCTGCCTCAGATTCCCTGCCTCAGATTCCCTGCCTCAGATTCCCTGCCTCAGATTCCCTGCCTCCGATTCCCCGCCTCTGATTCCCCGCCTCTGATTCCCAGCCACTGATTCCCAGCCTCTGAATCCCCGCCTCTGAATCCCCGCCTCTGATTCCCTGCCTCTGTTTCCCCGCCTCTGATTCCCCGCCTCTGATTCCCCGCCTCTGATTCCACGCCTCTGATTCCCCGCATCTGATTCCAGGCCTCTTATTCCCCGCCTCTGATTCCCCACCTCTGATTGCCTGCCACTGAGTGCCCGCCTCTGATTCCCCGCCTCTGATTCCCCGCCTCTGATTCCCCACCTCTGTCTGTATGCCTCTCTTACGCCTCCACTTTTTCCCCTACACTCTTTCTGCGCCTCTCTTTCCCTCCCTCAATTTCAACAACTCTGTTTGATCTGTTCTGTGTACCTCATTTTCAACACACAAGTTCCAACCACTATGTTTCACCCATCACTTTCCCCGCCTCTATTTTACCGCCTATGTTTACCCGCCTCTGTTTATTCACCTGTTTCACTGCCTCTGATTCCCCATCTCTGATTCCCCACCTCTGTCTCGACGCCTCTCTTTCGCCTCCACTCTTTCCCCTCCATTCTTTCCGTGCCTGTCTTTCCCTCCCTCAATTTCAACAACACTGTTTGATCTGTTCTGTGTACCTCATTTTAAACACACAAGTTCCAACCACTATGTTTCACCCATCACTTACCCCGCCTCTGATTCCCCGCCTCTGATTCTCCGCCTCTGATTCCCTGCCTCTGTTTCCCCGCCTCTGATTCCCCGCCTCTGATTCCCCGCCTCATATTCCCCGGCTTAGATTCCCTGCCTGAGATTCCCTGCCTCAGATACCCCACCTCAGATTCCCCGCCTCAGATTCCCCGTCTCTGATTCCCCGCCTCAGATTCCCCACCTCAGATTCCCCGCCTCAGATTCCCCGCCTCAGATTCCCCGCCTCAGATTCCCCGCCTCAGATTCCCCGCCTCAGATTCCCCGCCTCAGATTCCCCGCCTCAGATTTTCCGCCTCAGATTCCCCGCCTCAGATTCCCTGCCTCAGATTCCCTGCCTCAGATTCCCTGCCTCTGATTGCCTGCCTCTGATTCCCTGCCTCTGATTCCCAGCCTCTGATTCCCTGCCTCAGATTCCCTGCCTCAGATTCCCTGCCTCTGATTGCCTGCCTCTGATTCCCTGCCTCTGATTCCCTGCCTCTGATTCCCTGCCTCTGATTCCCTGCCTCTGATTCCCTGCCTCTGATTCCCTGCCTCTGATTCCCTGCCTCTGATTCCCTGCCTCTGATTCCCTGCCTCAGATTCCCTGCCTCTGATACCCTGCCTCTCTTTGCCTGCCTCTATTTCGGTGCCTCTTTCTCTGCATCTAGTTTCCCACATCTCATTTGCCCACTCTGATAACCCGCCTCTGATTCCATGCCTCTGATTCCCCGCCTCTGATTCCCCGCCTCTGATTCCCTGCCTCAGATTCCGTGCCTCAGATTACCTGCCTCAGATTCCCTGCCTCAGATTCACTGCCTCTGATTCCCCGCCTCTGATTCCCCGCCTCTTATTCCCCGCCTCTGATTCCCCGCCTCTGATTCCCCGCCTCTGATTCCCTGCCGCTGTTTCCCCGCCTCTGATTCCCCGCCTCTGATTCCCCGCCTCAGATTTCCCGGCTCTGATTCCCTGCCTGAGATTCCCTGCCTGAGATTCCCCGCCTCAGATTCCCTGCCTCAGATTCCCCGCCTCAGATTCCCCGCCTCAGATGTCCCGCCTCAGATTCCCCGTCTCAGATTCCCCGCCTCAGATTCCCCGCCTCAGATTCCCCGTCTCTGATTCCCTGCCTCTGATTCCCTGCCTCTGATTCCCTGCCTCTGATTCCCTGCCTCTTATTCCCTGCCTCTGATTCCCTGCCTCTGATTCCGCACCTCTGATTCCACGCCTCTCTTTCCGTGTCTCTGATTCCCTGCCTCTGATTCCCTGCCTCTGATACCCTGCCTCTCTTTGCCTGCCTCTATTTCCGTGCCTCTTCCTCTGCATCTAGTTTCCCACATCTCATTTGAACCCTCTGATAACCCACCTCTGATTCCATGCCTCTGATTCCCCGCCTCTGATTCCCCGCCTCTGATTCTCTGCCTCAGATTCCCTGCCTCACATTCCTTGCCTCAGATTCCCTGCCTCTGATTCCCCGCTTCTGATTCCCCGCCTCTTATTCCCCGCCTCTGATTCCCCGCCTCTGATTCCCCACCTCTGATTCCCTGCCTCTGTTTCCCCGCCTCTGGTTCCCCGCGTCTGATTCCCCGACTCAGATTCCCTGGCTCTGATTCCCTGCCTGAGATTCCATGCCTCAGAATCCCCGCCTCAGATTCCCTGCCTCAGATTCCCCGCCGCAGATTCCCCGCCTCAGATTCCCCGCCTCAGATTCCCTGCCTCAGATTCCCTGCCTCAGATTCCCCGCCTCAGATTCCCTGCCTCAGATTCCTCGCCTCAGATTCCCTGCCTCAGATTCCCTGCCTCAGATTCCCTTCATCTGATTCCCTTCATCTGATTCCCTGCCTCTGTTACCCTGCCTCTGATTCCCTGCCTCTGATTCCCCGCCTCTGATTCCCTGCCTCTGATTCCCTGCCTCTGATTGCCTGCCTCTGATTCCCTGCCTCTGATTCCCTGCCTCTGATTCCCTGCCTCTGATTCCGCACCTCTGATTCCACGCCTCTCTTTCCTTGTCTCTGATTCCCCGCCTCTGATTCCCTGCCTCTGATACCCTGCCTCTCTTTGCCTGCCTCTATTTCCGTGCCTCTTTCTCTGCATCTAGGTTCCCAAATCTCATTTGCCCCCTCTGATAACCCGCCTCTGATTCCATGCCTCTGATTCACTGCCTCAGATTCCCTGCCTCAGATACCCCGACTCAGATTTACCGCCTCAGATTCCCCGCCTCAGATTTCCTGTCTCAGATTTCCTGCCTCAGATTCCCTGCCTCAGATTCCCTGCCTCAGATTCCCTGCCTCCGATTCCCCGCCTCTGATTCCCCGCCTCTGATTCCCCGCCTCTGATTCCCAGCCTCTGAATCCCCGCCTCTGAATCCCCGCCTCTGATTCCCCGCCTCTGTTTCCCCGCCTCTGATTCACCGCACCTGATTCCCCGCCTCTGATTCCACGCCTCTGATTCCCCGCCTCTGATTCCCCGCCTCTGTCTGTATGCCTCTCTTTCGCCTCCGCTTTTTCCCCTACACTCTTTCCGCGCCTCTCTTTCCCTCCCTCAATTTGAACAACTCTGTTTGATCTGTTCTGTGTACCTCATTTTCAACACACAAGTTCCAACCACTATGTTTCACCCATCACTTTCCCCGCCTCTATTTTTCCGCCTATGTTTACCCGCCTCTGTTTACCCACCTGTTTCACCGCCTCTGATTCCCCGCCTCTGATTCCCTGCCTCTGATTCCCCGCCTCTGATTCCCTGCCTCAGACACCCTGCCTCAGATACCCTGCCTCAGATTCCCGGCCTCTGATTCCCCGCCTCTGATTCCCCGCCTCTTATTTCCCGCCTCTGATTCCCCACCTCTCAATCCCCGCCTCTGATTCCCTGCCTCAGATTCCCCGGCTCTGATTCCCTGCATTAGATTCCCTGCCTCAGATTCCCTGCCTCTGATTCCCCGCCTTTGATTCCCCGCCTCTTATTCCCCGCCTCAGATTCCCCGCCTCTGATTCCCTGCCTCTGTTTCCCCGCCTCTCAATCCCCGCCTCTGATTCCCCGCCTCAGATTCCCCGGCTCTGATTCCCTGCCTGAGATTCCCTGCCTCAGATACCCCGCCTCAGATTCCCCGCATCAGATTCCCCGTCTCAGATTCCCCGCCTCAGATTCCCGGCCTCAGATTCCCCGCATCTGATTCCCCGCCTCAGATTCCCCGCCTCAGATTCCCCGCATCTGATTCCCTGCCTCTGATACCCCGCCTTTGATTCCCCGCCTCTTATTCCCCGCCTCTGATTCCCCGCCTCTGATTCCCCGCCTCTGATTCCCTGCCTCTGTTTCCCCGCCTCTGAATCCCCGCCTCTGATTCCCCGCCTCAGATTCCCCGGCTCTGATTCCCTGCCTGAGATTCCCTGCCTCAGATACCCCGCCTCAGATTCCCCGCCTCAGATTCCCCGTCTCAGATTCCCCGCCTCAGATTCCCCGCCTCAGATTCCCCGCCTCAGATTCCCTGCCTCAGATTCCCCGCCTCAGATTCCCCGCCTCAGATTCCCCACCTCAGATTCCCTGCCTCAGATTCCCTGCCTCTTTTTGCCTGCCTCTATTTCCGTGCCTCTTTCTCTGCATCTAGATTCCCATATCTCATTTGCCCCCTCTGATAACCCGCCTCTGATTCCATGCCTCTGATTCACTGCCTCAGATTCCCTGCCTCAGATACCCTGACTCAGATTTACCACCTCAGATTCCCCGCCTCAGATTCCCTGCCTCAGATTCCCTGCCTCAGATTCCCTGCCTCAGATTCCCTGCCTCAGATTCCCTGCCTCCGATTCCCCGCCTCTGATTCCCCGCCTCTGATTCCCAGCCACTGATTCCCAGCCTCTGAATCCCCGCCTCTGAATCCCCGCCTCTGATTCACTGCCTCTGTTTCCCCGCCTCTGATACCCCGCCTCTGATTCCCCGCCTCTGATTCCACGCCTCTGATTCCCCGCATCTGATTCCAGGCCTCTTATTCCCCGCCTCTGATTCCCCACCTCTGATTGCCTGCCACTGAGTGCCCGCCTCTGATTCCCCGCCTCTGATTCCGCGCCTCTGATTCCCCACCTCTATCTGTATGCCTCTCTTACGCCTCCACTTTTTCCCCTACACTCTTTCCGCGCCTCTCTATCCCTCCCTCAATTTCAACAACTCTGTTTGATCTGTTCTGTGTACCTCATTTTCAACACACAAGTTCCAACCACTATGTTTCACCCATCACTTTCCCCGCCTCTATTTTTCCGCCTATGTTTACCCGCCTCTGTTTACCCACCTGTTTCACCGCCTCTGATTCCCCGCCTCTGATTCCCCACCTCTGTCTCGACGCCTCTCTTTCGCCTCCACTCTTTCCCCTCCACTCTTTCCGTGCCTGTCTTTCCCTCCCTCAATTTCAACAACACTGTTTGATCTGTTTTGTGTACCTCATTTTAAACACACAACTTCCAACCACTATGTTTTGCCCGCCTCTTTCCCCGCCTCTATTTATCCACCTATGTTTACCTGCCTCTGTTTACCCGCCTGTTTCCCCGCCTCTGATTCCCCACCTTTCATTCCCCACCTCTCTTTCCCTGCCTCTATTTCCGCGCCTCTTTCTCTGCCTCTCTTTCCTCACATCTCTTTTCCTCCCACTGATTCCCCGCCTCTGATTCCCTGCCTCTGGTTCCCTGCCTCTGATTCCCCGCCTCTGATTCCCTGCCTCAGATTCCCTGCCTCAGATTCCCTGCCTCAGATTCCCGGCCTCTGATTCCCCGCCTCTGATTCCCCGCCTCTTATTTCCCGCCTCTGATTCCCCGCCTCTGATTCCCCGCCTCTGATTTC
This sequence comes from Narcine bancroftii, assembly GCF_036971445.1. Taxonomy (NCBI): domain Eukaryota; kingdom Metazoa; phylum Chordata; class Chondrichthyes; order Torpediniformes; family Narcinidae; genus Narcine; species Narcine bancroftii. Next base: position 4,423,840 of record NC_091479.1, on the reverse strand, counting down.
CTGCCTCAGATTCCCCGGCTCTGATTCCCTGCATCAGATTCCCTGTCTCAGATTCCCTGCCTCTGATTCCCCGCCTCTGATTCCCTGCCTCTGATTCCCCGCCTCTGATTCCCTGCCTCAGATTCCCTGCCTCAGATTCCCTGCCTCAGATTCCCTGCCTCTGATTCCCCGCCTTTGATTCCCCGCCCCTTATTCCCCGCCTCTGATTCCCCGCCTCTGATTCCCCGCCTCTGATTCCCTGCCTCTGTTTCCCCGCCTCTGAATCCCCGCCTCTGATTCCCCGCCTCAGATTCCCCGGCTCTAATTCCCTGCCTGAGATTCCCTGCCTCAGATACCCCGCCTCAGATTCCCCGCCTCAGATTCCCTGCCTCAGATTCCCTGCCTCAGATTCCCTGACTCTGATACCCCGCCTTTGATTCCCCGCCTCTTATTCCCCGCCTCTGATTCCCCGCCTCTGATTCCCCGCCTCTGATTCCCTGCCTCTGTTTCCCCGCCTCTGAATCCCCGCCTCTGATTCCCCGCCTCAGATTCCCCGGCTCTGATTCCCTGCCTGAGATTCCCTGCCTCAGATACCCCGCCTCAGATTCCCCGCCTCAGATTCCCCGTCTCAGATTCCCCGCCTCAGATTCCCCGCCTCAGATTCCCCGCCTCAGATTCCCCGCCTCAGATTCCCCGCCTCAGATTCCCCTCCTCAGATTCCCCACCTCAGATTCCCTGCCTCAGATTCCCTGCCTCTTTTTGCCTGCCTCTATTTCCGTGCCTCTTTCTCTGCATCTAGATTCCCATATCTCATTTGCCCCCTCTGATAACCCGCCTCTGATTCCATGCCTCTGATTCACTGCCTCAGATTCCCTGCCTCAGATACCCTGACTCAGATTTACCACCTCAGATTCCCTGCCTCAGATTCCCTGCCTCAGATTCCCTGCCTCAGATTCCCTGCCTCAGATTCCCTGCCTCCGATTCCCCGCCTCTGATTCCCCGCCTCTGATTCCCAGCCACTGATTCCCAGCCTCTGAATCCCCGCCTCTGAATCCCCGCCTCTGATTCCCTGCCTCTGTTTCCCCGCCTCTGATTCCCCGCCTCTGATTCCCCGCCTCTGATTCCACGCCTCTGATTCCCCGCATCTGATTCCAGGCCTCTTATTCCCCGCCTCTGATTCCCCACCTCTGATTGCCTGCCACTGAGTGCCCGCCTCTGATTCCCCGCCTCTGATTCCCCGCCTCTGATTCCCCACCTCTGTCTGTATGCCTCTCTTACGCCTCCACTTTTTCCCCTACACTCTTTCTGCGCCTCTCTTTCCCTCCCTCAATTTCAACAACTCTGTTTGATCTGTTCTGTGTACCTCATTTTCAACACACAAGTTCCAACCACTATGTTTCACCCATCACTTTCCCCGCCTCTATTTTACCGCCTATGTTTACCCGCCTCTGTTTATTCACCTGTTTCACTGCCTCTGATTCCCCATCTCTGATTCCCCACCTCTGTCTCGACGCCTCTCTTTCGCCTCCACTCTTTCCCCTCCATTCTTTCCGTGCCTGTCTTTCCCTCCCTCAATTTCAACAACACTGTTTGATCTGTTCTGTGTACCTCATTTTAAACACACAAGTTCCAACCACTATGTTTCACCCATCACTTTCCCCGCCTCTGATTCCCCGCCTCTGATTCTCCGCCTCTGATTCCCTGCCTCTGTTTCCCCGCCACTGATTCCCCGCCTCTGATTCCCCGCCTCATATTCCCCGGCTTAGATTCCCTGCCTCAGATTCCCCGCCTCAGATTCCCCGCCTCAGATTCCCCGCCTCAGATTCCCCGCCTCAGATTCCCCGCCTCAGATTTTCCGCCTCAGATTCCCCGCCTCAGATTCCCTGCCTCAGATTCCCTGCCTCAGATTCCCTGCCTCTGATTGCCTGCCTCTGATTCCCTGCCTCTGATTCCCAGCCTCTGATTCCCTGCCTCAGATTCCCTGCCTCAGATTCCCTGCCTCTGATTGCCTGCCTCTGATTCCCTGCCTCTGATTCCCTGCCTCTGATTCCCTGCCTCTGATTCCCTGCCTCTGATTCCCTGCCTCTGATTCCCTGCCTCTGATTCCCTGCCTCTGATTCCCTGCCTCTGATTCCCTGCCTCAGATTCCCTGCCTCTGATACCCTGCCTCTCTTTGCCTGCCTCTATTTCGGTGCCTCTTTCTCTGCATCTAGTTTCCCACATCTCATTTGCCCACTCTGATAACCCGCCTCTGATTCCATGCCTCTGATTCCCCGCCTCTGATTCCCCGCCTCTGATTCCCTGCCTCAGATTCCGTGCCTCAGATTACCTGCCTCAGATTCCCTGCCTCAGATTCACTGCCTCTGATTCCCCGCCTCTGATTCCCCGCCTCTTATTCCCCGCCTCTGATTCCCCGCCTCTGATTCCCCGCCTCTGATTCCCTGCCGCTGTTTCCCCGCCTCTGATTCCCCGCCTCTGATTCCCCGCCTCAGATTTCCCGGCTCTGATTCCCTGCCTGAGATTCCCTGCCTGAGATTCCCCGCCTCAGATTCCCTGCCTCAGATTCCCCGCCTCAGATTCCCCGCCTCAGATGTCCCGCCTCAGATTCCCCGTCTCAGATTCCCCGCCTCAGATTCCCCGCCTCAGATTCCCCGTCTCTGATTCCCTGCCTCTGATTCCCTGCCTCTGATTCCCTGCCTCTGATTCCCTGCCTCTTATTCCCTGCCTCTGATTCCCTGCCTCTGATTCCGCACCTCTGATTCCACGCCTCTCTTTCCGTGTCTCTGATTCCCTGCCTCTGATTCCCTGCCTCTGATACCCTGCCTCTCTTTGCCTGCCTCTATTTCCGTGCCTCTTCCTCTGCATCTAGTTTCCCACATCTCATTTGCACCCTCTGATAACCCACCTCTGATTCCATGCCTCTGATTCCCCGCCTCTGATTCCCCGCCTCTGATTCTCTGCCTCAGATTCCCTGCCTCACATTCCTTGCCTCAGATTCCCTGCCTCTGATTCCCCGCTTCTGATTCCCCGCCTCTTATTCCCCGCCTCTGATTCCCCGCCTCTGATTCCCCACCTCTGATTCCCTGCCTCTGTTTCCCCGCCTCTGGTTCCCCGCGTCTGATTCCCCGACTCAGATTCCCTGGCTCTGATTCCCTGCCTGAGATTCCATGCCTCAGAATCCCCGCCTCAGATTCCCTGCCTCAGATTCCCCGCCGCAGATTCCCCGCCTCAGATTCCCCGCCTCAGATTCCCTGCCTCAGATTCCCTGCCTCAGATTCCCCGCCTCAGATTCCCTGCCTCAGATTCCTCGCCTCAGATTCCCTGCCTCAGATTCCCTGCCTCAGATTCCCTTCATCTGATTCCCTTCATCTGATTCCCTGCCTCTGTTACCCTGCCTCTGATTCCCTGCCTCTGATTCCCCGCCTCTGATTCCCTGCCTCTGATTCCCTGCCTCTGATTGCCTGCCTCTGATTCCCTGCCTCTGATTCCCTGCCTCTGATTCCCTGCCTCTGATTCCGCACCTCTGATTCCACGCCTCTCTTTCCTTGTCTCTGATTCCCCGCCTCTGATTCCCTGCCTCTGATACCCTGCCTCTCTTTGCCTGCCTCTATTTCCGTGCCTCTTTCTCTGCATCTAGGTTCCCAAATCTCATTTGCCCCCTCTGATAACCCGCCTCTGATTCCATGCCTCTGATTCACTGCCTCAGATTCCCTGCCTCAGATACCCCGACTCAGATTTACCGCCTCAGATTCCCCGCCTCAGATTCCCTGTCTCAGATTTCCTGCCTCAGATTCCCTGCCTCAGATTCCCTGCCTCAGATTCCCTGCCTCCGATTCCCCGCCTCTGATTCCCCGCCTCTGATTCCCCGCCTCTGATTCCCAGCCTCTGAATCCCCGCCTCTGAATCCCCGCCTCTGATTCCCCGCCTCTGTTTCCCCGCCTCTGATTCACCGCACCTGATTCCCCGCCTCTGATTCCACGCCTCTGATTCCCCGCCTCTGATTCCCCGCCTCTGTCTGTATGCCTCTCTTTCGCCTCCGCTTTTTCCCCTACACTCTTTCCGCGCCTCTCTTTCCCTCCCTCAATTTGAACAACTCTGTTTGATCTGTTCTGTGTACCTCATTTTCAACACACAAGTTCCAACCACTATGTTTCACCCATCACTTTCCCCGCCTCTATTTTTCCGCCTATGTTTACCCGCCTCTGTTTACCCACCTGTTTCACCGCCTCTGATTCCCCGCCTCTGATTCCCTGCCTCTGATTCCCCGCCTCTGATTCCCTGCCTCAGACTCCCTGCCTCAGATACCCTGCCTCAGATTCCCGGCCTCTGATTCCCCGCCTCTGATTCCCCGCCTCTTATTTCCCGCCTCTGATTCCCCACCTCTGAATCCCCGCCTCTTATTCCCTGCCTCAGATTCCCCGGCTCTGATTCCCTGCATTAGATTCCCTGCCTCAGATTCCCTGCCTCTGATTCCCCGCCTTTGATTCCCCGCCTCTTATTCCCCGCCTCTGATTCCCCGCCTCTGATTCCCCGCCTCTGATTCCCTGCCTCTGTTTCCCCGCCTCTCAATCCCCGCCTCTGATTCCCCGCCTCAGATTCCCCGGCTCTGATTCCCTGCCTGAGATTCCCTGCCTCTGATTCCCCGCCTCTGAATCCCCGCCTCTGATTCCACGCCTCTGATTCCCCGCATCTGATTCCAGGCCTCTTATTCCCCGCCCCTGATTCCCCACCTCTGATTGCCTGCCACTGAGTGCCCGCGTCTGATTCCCCGCCTCTGATTCCGCGCCTCTGATTCCCCACCTCTCTCTGTATGCCTCTCTTACGCCTCCACTTTTTCCCCTACACTCTTTCCGCGCCTCTCTTTCCCTCCCTCAATTTCAACAACTCTGTTTGATCTGTTCTGTGTACCTCATTTTCAACACACAAGTTCCAACCACTATGTTTCACCCATCACTTTCCCCGCCTCTATTTTTCCGCCTATGTTTACCCGCCTCTGTTTATTCACCTGTTTCACTGCCTCTGATTCCCCGCCTCTGATTCCCCAACTCTGTCTCGATGCCTCTCTTTCGCCTCCACTCTTTCCCCTCCATTCTTTCCGTGCCTGTCTTTCCCTCCCTCAATTTCAACAACACTGTTTGATCTGTTTTGTGTACCTCATTTTAAACACACAAGTTCCAACCACTATGTTTTGCCCGCCTCTTTCCCCGCCTCTATTTATCCACCTATGTTTACCTGCCTCTGTTTACCCGCCTGTTTCCCCGCCTCTGATTCCCCAGCTTTCATTCCCCGCCACTCTTTCCCTGCCTCTATTTCCGCGCCTCTTTCTCTGCCTCTCTTTCCCCACATCCCTTTTCCTCCCGCTGATTCCCCGCCTCTGATTCCCCGCCTCTGATTCCCTGCCTCTGATTCCCCGCCTCTGATTCCCTGCCTCAGATTCCCTGCCTCAGATTCCCTGCCTCTGATTCCCCGCCTCTGATTCCCCGCCTCTTATTCCCCGCCTCGGATTCCCCGCCTCTGATTCCCCGCCTCTGATTCCCTGCCTCAGATTCCCAGGCTCTGATTCCCTGCATCAGATTCCCTGCCTCAGATTCCCTGCCTCTGATTCCCCGCCTCTGATTCCCTGCCTCTTATTCCCCGCCTCTGATTCCCTGCCTCAGATTCTCTGCCTCAGATTCCCTGCCTCAGATTCCCTGCCTCTGATTCCCCGCCTTTGATTCCCCGCCTCTTATTCCCCGCCTCTGATTCCCCGCCTCTGATTCCCCGCCTCTGATTCCCTGCCTCTGTTTCCCCGCATCTGATTCCCTGCCTCTGATTCCCCGCCTCAGATTCCCCGGCTCTGATTCCCTGCCTGAGATTCCCTGCCTCAGATACCCCACCTCAGATTCCCCGCCTCAGATTCCCCGCCTCTGATTCCCCGCCTCAGTTTCCCCGCCTCAGATTCCCCGCCTCAGTTTCCCCGCCTCAGATTTCCCGACTCAGATTCCCCTCCTCAGATTCCCCCCTCAGATTCCCCGCCTCAGATTCCCCGCCTCAGATTCCCCGCCTCAGATTCCACGCCTCAGATTCCCCGCCTCAGATTCCCCGCCTCAGATTCCCTGCCTCAGATTCCCTGCCTCAGATTCCCTGCCTCTGATTGCCTGCCTCTGATTCCCTGCCTCTGATTTCCTGCCTCTGATTCCCTGCCTCTGATTCCCTGCCTCTGATTCCCTGCCTCTGATTCCCTGCCTCTAATTCCGCGCCTCTGATTCCACGCCTCTCTTTCCGTATCTCTGATTCCCCCCACTGATTCCCTGCATCTGATACCCTGCCTCTCTTTGCCTGCCTCTATTTCGGTGCCTCTTTCTCTGCATCTAGTTTCCCACATCTCATTTGCCCACTCTGATAACCCGCCTCTGATTCCATGCCTCTGATTCCCCGCCTCTGATTCCCCGCCTCTGATTCCCTGTCTTTGATTTCCCGGCTCTGATTCCCTGCCTGAGATTCCCTGCCTGAGATTCCCCGCCTCAGATTCCCTGCCTCAGATTCTCCGCCTCAGATTCCCCGCCTCAGATTCCCCGCCTCAGATTCCCCGTCTCAGATTCCCCGCCTCAGATTCCCCGCCTCAGATTCCCCGCCTCATATTCCCTGCCTCAGATTCCCTGCCTCTGATTGCCTTCCTCTGATTCCCTGCCTCTGATTCCCTGCCTCTGATTCCCTGCCTCTGATTCCCTGCCTCTGATTCCCTGCCTCTGATTCCGCACCTCTGATTCCACGCCTCTATTTCCGTGCCTCTTCCTCTGCATCTAGATTCCCACATCTCATTTGCACCCTCTGATAACCCACCTCTGATTCCATGCCTCTGATTCCCCGCCTCTGATTCCCCACCTCTGATTCCCTGCCTCAGATTCCCTGCCTCAGATTCCTTGCCTCAGATTCCCTGCCTCTGATTCCCCGCTTCTGATTCCCCGCCTCTTATTCCCCGCCTCTGATTCCCCGCCTCTGATTCCCCACCTCTGATTCCCTGCCTCTGTTTCCCCGCCTCTGGTTCCCCGCGTCTGATTCCCCGCCTCAGATTCCCCGGCTCTGATTCCCTGCCTGAGATTCCAGGCCTCAGAATCCCCGCCTCAGATTCCCTGCCTCAGATTCCCCGCCGCAGATTCCCCGCCTCAGATTCCCCGCCTCAGATTCCCTGCCTCAGATTCCCCGCCTCAGATTCCCCGCCTCAGATTCCCTGCCTCAGATTCCTCGCCTCAGATTCCCTGCCTCAGATTCCCTGCCTCAGATTCCCTGCCTCAGATTCCCTTCATCTGATTCCCTTCATCTGAATCCCTGCCTCTGTTACCCTGCCTCTGATTCCCTGCCTCTGATTCCCCGCCTCTGATTCCCTGCCTCTGATTCCCTGCCTCTGATTGCCTGCCTCTGATTCCCTGCCTCTGATTCCCTGCCTCTGATTCCCTGCCTCTGATTCCGCACCTCTGATTCCACGACTCTCTTTCCTTGTCTCTGATTCCCCGCCTCTGATTCCCTGCCTCTGATACCCTGCCTCTCTTTGCCTGCCTCTATTTCCGTGCCTCTTTCTCTGCATCTAGGTTCCCAAATCTCATTTGCCCCCTCTGATAACCCGCCTCTGATTCCATGCCTCTGATTCACTGCCTCAGATTCCCTGCCTCAGATACCCCTACTCAGATTTACCGCCTCAAATTCCCCGCCTCAGATTCCCTGTCTCAGATTTCCTGCCTCAGATTCCCTGCCTCAGATTCCCTGCCTCAGATTCCCTGCCTCCGATTCCCCGCCTCTGATTCCCCGTCTCTGATTCCCCGCCTCTGATTCCCAGCCTCTGAATCCCCGCCTCTGAATCCCCGCCTCTGATTCCCCGCCTCTGTTTCCCCGCCTCTGATTCCCCGCACCTGATTCCCCGCCTCTGATTCCACGCCTCTGATTCCCCGCCTCTGATTCCAGGCCTCTGATTCCCTGCCTCAGATTCCCTGCCTCAGTATCCCTGCCTCAGATTCCCTGCCTCTGATTCCCCGCCTCTGATTCCCCGCCTCTTATTCCCCGCCTCGGATTCCCCGCCTCTGATTCCCCGCCTCTGATTCCCTGCCTCAGATTCCCAGGCTCTGATTCCCTGCATCAGATTCCCTGCCTCAGATTCCCTGCCTCTGATTCCCCGCCTCTGATTCCCTGCCTCTGATTCCCCGCCTCTGATTCACTGCCTCAGATTCTCTGCCTCAGATTCCCTGCCTCAGATTCCCTGCCTCTGATTCCCCGCCTTTGATTCCCCGCCTCTTATTCCCCGCCTCTGATTCCCCACCTCTGATTCCCCGCCTCTGATTCCCTGACTCTGTTTCCCCGCCTCTGATTCCCCGCCTCTGTTTCCCCGCCTCATATTCCCCGGCTCAGATACCCTGCCTGAGATTCCCTGTCTCAGATACCCCACCTCAGATTCCCCGCCTCAGATTCCCCGCCTCAGATTCCCCGCCTCAGATTCCCCGCCTCAGATTCCCCACCTCAGAGTCCCCGCCTCAGATTCCCCGCCTCAGATTCCCCGCCTCAGATTCCCTGCCTCAGATTCCCCGCCTCAGATTCCCCGCCTCAGATTCCCCGCCTCAGATTCCCCGCCTCAGATTCCCCGCCTCAGATTCCCCGCCTCAGATTCCCTGCCTCAGATTCCCTGCCTCTGATTGCCTGCCTCTGATTCCCTGCCTCTGATTCCCTGCCTCTGATTCCCTGCCTCTGATTCCCTGCCTCTGATTCCCTGCCTCTAATTCCGCGCCTCTGATTCCACGCCTCTCTTTCCGTATCTCTGATTCCCCCCTCTGATTCCCTGCATCTGATACCCTGCCTCTCTTTGCCTGCCTCTATTTCGGTGCCTCTTTCTCTGCATCTAGTTTCCCACATCTCATTTGCCCACTCTGATAACCCGCCTCTGATTCCATGCCTCTGATTCCCCGCCTCTGATTCCCCGCCTCTGATTCCCTGCCTTTGATTCCCCGCCTCTGATTCCCTGCCTCAGATTCCCTGCCTCAGATTCCCTGCCTCAGATTCCCTGCCTCAGATTCCCTGCCTCTGATTCCCCGCCTCTGATTCCCCGCCTCTTATTCCCCGCCTCTGATTCCCCGCCTCTGATTCCCCGCCTCTGATTCCCTGCCTCTGTTTCCCCGCCTCTGATTCCCCGCCTCTGATTCCCCGCCTCAGATTTCCCGGCTCTGATTCCCTGCCTGAGATTCCCTGCCTGAGATTCCCCGCCTCAGATTCCCTGCCTCAGATTCTCCGCCTCAGATTCCCCGCCTCAGATTCCCCGCCTCAGATTCCCCGTCTCAGATTCCCCGCCTCAGATTCCCCGCCTCAGATTCCCCACCTCATATTCCCTGCCTCAGATTCCCTGCCTCTGATTGCCTTCCTCTGATTCCCTGCCTCTGATTCCCTGCCTCTGATTCCCTGCCTCTGATTCCCTGCCTCTGATTCCCTGCCTCTGATTCCCTGCCTCTGATTCCGCACCTCTGATTCCACGCCTCTCTTTCCGTGTCTCTGATTCCCTGCCTCTGATTCCCTGCCTCTGATACCCTGCCTCTCTTTGCCTGCCTCTATTTCCGTGCCTCTTCCTCTGCATCTAGTTTCCCACATCTCATTTGCCCACTCTGATAACCCGCCTCTGATTCCATGCCTCTGATTCCCCGCCTCTGATTCCCCGCCTCTGATTCCCTGCCTTTGATTTCCCGGCTCTGATTCCCTGCCTGAGATTCCCTGCCTGAGATTCCCCGCCTCAGATTCCCTGCCTCAGATTCTCCGCCTCAGATTCCCCGCCTCAGATTCCCCGCCTCAGATTCCCCGTCTCAGATTCCCCGCCTCAGATTCCCCGCCTCAGATTCCCCGCCTCATATTCCCTGCCTCAGATTCCCTGCCTCTGATTGCCTTCCTCTGATTCCCTGCCTCTGATTCCCTGCCTCTGATTCCCTGCCTCTGATTCCCTGCCTCTGATTCCCTGCCTCTGATTCCGCACCTCTGATTCCACGCCTCTCTTTCCGTGTCTCTGATTCCCTGCCTCTGATTCCCTGCCTCTGATACCCTGCCTCTCTTTGCCTGCCTCTATTTCCGTGCCTCTTCCTCTGCATCTAGATTCCCACATCTCATTTGCACCCTCTGATAACCCACCTCTGATTCCATGCCTCTGATTCCCCGCCTCTGATTCCCCACCTCTGATTCCCTGCCTCAGATTCCCTGCCTCAGATTCCTTGCCTCAGATTCCCTGCCTCTGATTCCCCGCTTCTGATTCCCCGCCTCTTATTCCCCGCCTCTGATTCCCCGCCTCTGATTCCCCACCTCTGATTCCCTGCCTCTGTTTCCCCGCCTCTGGTTCCCCGCGTCTGATTCCCCGCCTCAGATTCCCCGGCTCTGATTCCCTGCCTGAGATTCCATGCCTCAGAATCCCCGCCTCAGATTCCCTGCCTCAGATTCCCCGCCGCAGATTCCCCGCCTCAGATTCCCCGCCTCAGATTCCCTGCCTCAGATTCCCCGCCTCAGATTCCCCACCTCAGATTCCCTGCCTCAGATTCCTCGCCTCAGATTCCCTGCCTCAGATTCCCTGCCTCAGATTCCCTGCCTCTGATTCCCTTCATCTGATTCCCTGCCTCTGTTACCCTGCCTCTGATTCCCTGCCTCTGATTCCCCGCCTCTGATTCCCTGCCTCTGATTCCCTGCCTCTGATTGCCTGCCTCTGATTCCCTGCCTCTGATTCCCTGCCTCTGATTCCCTGCCTCTGATTCCGCACCTCTGATTCCACGACTCTCTTTCCTTGTCTCTGATTCCCCGCCTCTGATTCCCTGCCTCTGATACCCTGCCTCTCTTTGCCTGCCTCTATTTCCGTGCCTCTTTCTCTGCATCTAGGTTCCCAAATCTCATTTGCCCCCTCTGATAACCCGCCTCTGATTCCATGCCTCTGATTCACTGCCTCAGATTCCCTGCCTCAGATACCCCGACTCAGATTTACCGCCTCAAATTCCCCGCCTCAGATTCCCTGTCTCAGATTTCCTGCCTCAGATTCCCTGCCTCAGATTCCCTGCCTCAGATTCCCTGCCTCCGATTCCCCGCCTCTGATTCCCCGTCTCTGATTCCCCGCCTCTGATTCCCAGCCTCTGAATCCCCGCCTCTGAATCCCCGCCTCTGATTCCCCGCCTCTGTTTCCCCGCCTCTGATTCCCCGCACCTGATTCCCCGCCTCTGATTCCACGCCTCTGATTCCCCGCCTCTGATTCCAGGCCTCTGATTCCCTGCCTCAGCTTCCCTGCCTCAGTATCCCTGCCTCAGATTCCCTGCCTCTGATTCCCCGCCTCTTATTCCCCGCCTCTGATTCCCCGCCTCTGATTCCCCGCCTCTGATTCCCTGCCTCAGATTCCCAGGCTCTGATTCCCTGCATCAGATTCCCTGCCTCAGATTTCCTGCCTCTGATTCCCCGCCTCTGATTCCCTGCCTCTGATTCCCCGCCTCTGATTCCCTGCCTCAGATTCTCTGCCTCAGATTCCCTGCCTCAGATTCCCTGCCTCTGATTCCCCGCCTTTGATTCCCCGCCTCTTATTCCCCGCCTCTGATTCCCCGCCTCTGATTCCCCGCCTCTGATTCCCTGACTCTGTTTCCCCGCCTCTGATTCCCCGCCTCTGTTTCCCCGCCTCATATTCCCCGGCTCAGATACCCTGCCTGAGATTCCCTGCCTCAGATACCCCACCTCAGATTCCCCGCCTCAGATTCCCCGCCTCAGATTCCCCGCCTCAGATTCCCCGCCTCAGATTCCCCACCTCAGAGTCCCCGCCTCAGATTCCCCGCCTCAGATTCCCCGCCTCAGATTCCCCGCCTCAGATTCCCCGCCTCAGATTCCCCGCCTCAGATTCCCCGCCTCAGATTCCCCGCCTCAGATTCCCCGCCTCAGATTCCCCGCCTCAGATTCCCTGCCTCAGATTCCCTGCCTCTGATTGCCTGCCTCTGATTCCCTGCCTCTGATTCCCTGCCTCTGATTCCCTGCCTCTGATTCCCTGCCTCTGATTCCCTGCCTCTAATTCCGCGCCTCTGATTCCACGCCTCTCTTTCCGTATCTCTGATTCCCCCCTCTGATTCCCTGCATCTGATACCCTGCCTCTCTTTGCCTGCCTCTATTTCGGTGCCTCTTTCTCTGCATCTATTTTCCCACATCTCATTTGCCCACTCTGATAACCCGCCTCTGATTCCATGCCTCTGATTCCCCGCCTCTGATTCCCCGCCTCTGATTCCCTGCCTTTGATTCCCCGCCTCTGATTCCCTGCCTCAGATTCCCTGCCTCAGATTCCCTGGTTCAGATTCCCTGCCTCAGATTCCCTGCCTCTGATTCCCCGCCTCTGATTCCCCGCCTCTTATTCCCCGCCTCTGATTCCCCGCCTCTGATTCCCCGCCTCTGATTCCCTGCCTCTGTTTCCCCGCCTCTGATTCCCCGCCTCTGATTCCCCGCCTCAGATTTCCCGGCTCTGATTCCCTGCCTGAGATTCCCTGCCTGAGATTCCCCGCCTCAGATTCCCTGCCTCAGATTCTCCGCCTCAGATTCCCCGCCTCAGATTCCCCGCCTCAGATTCCCCGTCTCAGATTCCCCGCCTCAGATTCCCCGCCTCAGATTCCCCGCCTCATATTCCCTGCCTCAGATTCCCTGCCTCTGATTGCCTTCCTCTGATTCCCTGCCTCTGATTCCCTGCCTCTGATTCCCTGCCTCTGATTCCCTGCCTCTGATTCGCTGCCTCTGATTCCGCACCTCTGATTCCACGCCTCTCTTTCCGTGTCTCTGATTCCCTGCCTCTGATTCCCTGCCTCTGATACCCTGCCTCTCTTTGCCTGCCTCTATTTCCGTGCCTCTTCCTCTGCATCTAGTTTCCCACATCTCATTTGCACCCTCTGATAACCCACCTCTGATTCCATGGCTCTGATTCCCCGCCTCTGATTCCCCGCCTCTGATTCCCTGCCTCAGATTCCCTGCCTCAGATTCCTTGCCTCAGATTCCCTGCCTCTGATTCCCCGCTTCTGATTCCCCGCCTCTTATTCCCCGCCTCTGATTCCCCGCCTCTGATTCCCCACCTCTGATTCCCTGCCTCTGTTTCCCCGCCTCTGGTTCCCCGCGTCTGATTCCCCGCCTCAGATTCCCCGGCTCTGATTCCCTGCCTGAGATTCCATGCCTCAGAATCCCCGCTTCAGATTCCCTGCCTCAGATTCCCCGCCGCAGATTCCCCGCCTCAGATTCCCCACCTCAGATTCCCTGCCTCAGATTTCCCGCCTCAGATTCCCCGCCTCAGATTCCCTGCCTCAGATTCCTCGCCTCAGATTCCCTGCCTCAGATTCCCTGCCTCAGATTCCCTGTCTCAGATTCCCTTCATCTGATTCCCTTCATCTGATTCCCTGCCTCTGTTACCCTGCCTCTGATTCCCTGCCTCTGATTCCCCGCCTCTAATTCCCTGCCTCTGATTCCCTGCCTCTGATTGCCTGCCTCTGATTCCCTGCCTCTGATTCCCTGCCTCTGATTCCCTGCCTCTGATTCCGCACCTCTGATTCCACGACTCTCTTTCCTTGTCTCTGATTCCCCGCCTCTGATTCCCTGCCTCTGATACCCTGCCTCTCTTTGCCTGCCTCTATTTCCGTGCCTCTTTCTCTGCATCTAGGTTTCAAATCTCATTTGCCCCCTCTGATAACCCGCCTCTGATTCCATGCCTCTGATTCACTGCCTAAGATTCCCTGCCTCAGATACCCCGACTCAGATTTACCGCCTCAGATTCCCCGCCTCAGATTCCCTGAATCAGATTTCCTGCCTCAGATTCCCTGCCTCAGATTCCCTGCCTCAGATTCCCTGCCTCCGATTCCCCGCCTCTGAATCCCCGCCTCTGATTCCCCGCCTCTGTTTCCCCGCCTCTGATTCCACGCACCTGATTCCCCGCCTCTGATTCCACGCCTCTGATTCCCCGCCTCTGATTCCAGGCCTCTTATTCCCCGCCTCTGATTCCCCACCTCTGATTGCCTGCCTATGATTGCCCGCCTCTGATTCCCCGCCTCTGATTCCCCGCCTCTGATTCCCCACCTCTGTCTGTATGCCTCTCTTTCGCCTCCGCTTTTTCCCCTACACTCTTTCCGCGCCTCTCTTTCCCTCCCTCAATTTGAACAACTCTGTTTGATCTGTTCTGTGTACCTCATTTTCAACACACAAGTTCCAACCACTATGTTTCACCCATCACTTTCCCCGCCTCTATTTTTCCGCCTATGTTTACCCGCCTCTGTTTACCCACCTGTTTCACCGCCTCTGATTCCCCGCCTCTGATTCCCCACCTCTGTCTCGACGCCTCTCTTTTGCCTCCACTCTTTCCCCTCCACTCTTTCCGTGCCTGTCTTTCCCTCCCTCAATTTCAACAACACTGTTTGATCTGTTTAGTGTACCTCATTTTAAACACACAAATTCCAACCACTATGTTTTGCCCGCCTCTTTCCCCGCCTCTATTTATCCACCTATTTTTACCTGCCTCTGTTTACCCGCCTGTTTCCCCGCCTCTGATTCCCCACCTTTCATTCCCCGCCTCTCTTTCCCTGCCTCTATTTCCGCGCCTCTTTCTCTGCCTCTCTTTCCCCACATCTCTTTTCCTCCCGCTGATTCCCCGCCTCTGATTCCCCGCCTCTGATTCCCTGCCTCTGATTCCCCGCCTCTGATTCCCTGCCTCAGATTCCCTGCCTCAGATTCACTGCCTCAGATTCCCCGCCTCTGATTCCCCGCCTCTGATTCCCCGCCTCTTATTTCCCGCCTCCGATTCCCCGCCTCTGATTCCCCGCCTCTGATTCCCTGCCTCAGATTCCCCGGCTCTGATTCCCTGCATCAGATTCCCTGCCTCAGATTCCCTGCCTCTGAATCCCCGCCTCTGATTCCCTGCCTCTGATTCCCCGCCTCTGATTCCCTGCCTCAGATTCCCTGCCTCAGATTCCCTGCCTCAGATTCCCTGCCTCTGATTCCCCGCCTTTGATTCCCCGCCTCTTATTCCCCACCTCTGATTCCCCGCCTCTGATTCCCCGCCTCTGATTCCCTGCCTCTGTTTCCCCGCCTCTGAATCCCCGCCTCTGATTCCCCGCCTCAGATTCCCCGGCTCTGATTCCCTGCCTGAGATTCCCTGCCTCAGATACCCAGCCTCAAATTCCCCGCCTCAGATTCCCCGTCTCAGATTCCCCGCCTCAGATTCCCCGCCTCAGATTCCCCGCCTCAGATTCCCCGCCTCAGATTCCCCGCCTCAGATTCCCCGCCTCAGATTCCCCGCCTCAGATTCCCTGCCTCTGATTGCCTGCCTCTGATTCCCTGCCTCTGATTCCCACCCTCTGATTGCCTGCCTCTGATTCCCTGCCTCTGATTCCCTGCCTCTGATTCCCTGACTCTGATTCCCTGCCTCTAAATCCCTGCCTCTGATTCCCTGCCTCTGATTCCGCACCTCTGATTCCCCGCCTCTCTTTCCGTGTCTCTGATTCCCCGCCTCAGATTCCCTGCCTCAGATACCCTGCCTCTCTTTGCCTGCCTCTATTTCCGTGCCTCTTTCTCTGCATCAAGATTCCCACATCTGATTTGCCCCCTCTGATTACCCGCCTCTGATTCCATGCCTCTGATTCCCCGCCTCTGATTCCCCGCCTCTGATTCCCCGCCTCTGATTCCCTGCCTCAGATTCCATGCCTCAGATTCCTTTCCTCAGATTCCCTGCCTCTGTTTCCCCGCCTCTGATTCCCCACGTCTGATTCCCCACCTCAGATTCCCCGCCTCTGATTCCCTGCCTGAGATTCCATGCCTCAGATTCCCCGCCTCAGATTCCCTGCCTCAGATTCCCCGCCTCAGATTCCCCGCCTCAGATTCCCCGCCTCAGATTCCCCTCCTCAGTTTCTCCGCCTCAGATTCCCCGCCTCAGATTCCCTGCCTCAGATTCCCTGCCTCAGATTCACTGCCTCAGCTTCCCTTCATCTGATTCCCTTCATCTGATTCCCTCCCTCTGATTCCCTGCCTCTGATTCCCTGCCTCTGATTCCCCATCTCTGATTCCCCGCCTCAGATTCCCTGCCTCAGATTCCCTGCCTCAGATTCCCTGCCTCAGATATCCTGCCTCAGATTCCCTGCCTCTGATTGCCTGCCTCTGATTCCCTGCCTCTGTTTCCCTGCCTCTGATTTCCTGCCTCTGATTCCCTGCCTCTGATTCCCTGCCTCTGATTCCCTGCCTCTGATTCCGCACCTCTGATTCCCTGCCTCTGATACCCTGCCTCTCTTTGCCTGCCTCTATTTCCGTGACTCATTCTCTGCATCTAGTTTCCCACATCTCATTTTCCCCCTCTGATAACCCACCTCTGATTCCATGCCTCTGATTCACTGCCTCAGATTCCGTGCCTCAGATTCCCCGACTCAGATTTACCGCCTCAAATTCCCCGCCTCAGATTCCCTGCCTCAGATTCCCTGCCTCAGATTCCCTGCCTCAGATTCCCTGCCTCAGATTCCCTGTCTCTGATTCCCCGCCTCTGATTCCCCGCCTCTGATTCCCCTCCTCTGATTCCCAGCCTCTGAATCCCCGCCTCTGAATCCCCGCCTCTGATTCCCCGCCTCTGTTTCCCCGCCTCTGATTCCCCGCCACTGATTCCCCGCCTCTGATTCCACGCCTCTGATTCCCCGCCTCTGATTCCAGGCCTCTTATTCCCCGCCTCTGATTCCCCACCTCTGATTGCCTGCCGCTGATTGCCCACCTCTGATTCCCCGCCTCTGTTTCCCCGCCTCTGATTCCCCACCTCTGTCTGTATGCCTCTCTTTCGCCTCCGCTTTTTCCCCTACACTCTTTCCGCGCCTCTCTTTCCCTCCCTCAATTTCAACAACTCTGTTTGATCTGTTCTGTGTACCTCATTTTCAACACACAAGTTCCAACCACTATGTTTCACCCATCACTTTCCCCGCCTCTATTTTTCCGCCTATGTTTACCCGCCTCTGTTTACCCACCTGTTTCACCGCCTCTGATTCCCCGCCTCTGATTCCCCACCTCTGTCTCGACGCCTCTCTTTCGCCTCCACTCTTTCCACTCCACTCTTTCCGTGCCTGTCTTTCCCTCCCTCAATTTCAACAACACTGTTTGATCTGTTTTGTGTACCTGATTTTAAACACACAAGTTCCAACCACTATGTTTTGCCCGCCTCTTTCCCCGCCGCTATTTATCCACCAATGTTTACCTGCCTCTGTTTACCCGCCTGTTTCCCCACCACTGATTCCCCACCTTTCATTCCCCGCCTCTCTATCCCTGCCTCTATTTCCGCACCTCTTTCTCTGCCTCTCTTTCCCCACAACGCTTTTCCTCCCGCTGATTTCCCGCCTCTGATTCCCCGCCTCTGATTCCCTGCCTCTGATTCCCCGCCTCTGATTCCCTGCCTCAGATTCCCTGCCTCAGATTCCCTGCCTCAGATTCCCTGCCTCTGATTCCCCGCCTCTGATTCCCCGCCTCTTATTCCCCACCTCTGATTCCCCGCCTCTGATTCCCCGTGTCTGATTCCCTGCCTCAGATTCCCCGGCTCTGATTCCCTGCATCAGATTCCCTGCCTCAGATTCCCTGCCTCTGATTCCCCGCCTCTGATTCCCTGCCTCTGATTCCCCGCCTCTGATTCCTGCCTCAGATTCCCTGCCTCAGATTCCCTGCCTCAGATTTCCTGCTTCTGAATCCCCGCCTTTGATTCCCTGCCTCTTATTCCCCACCTCTGATTCCCCGCATCTGATTCCCAGCCTCTGATTCCCTGCCTCTGATTCCCTGCCTCTGATTCCCTGCCTCTGATTCCCTGCCTCTTATTCCCTGCCTCTGATACCCCGCCTCCGATTCCACACCAATGTTTCACCGCCTCTGTTTCTCTGCCTCTTATTTCCCGGCTCAGATTCGCCGGCTCTGATTCCGCGCCTCTGATTCCACGCTTCTCTTTCCGTGTCTCTGATAGCCCGCCTCTGATTCCCCGCCTCTGATTCCCCACCTTCCATTCCCCGCCTCTCTTTCCCTGCCTCTATTTCCGCGCCTCTTTCTCTGCCTCTCTTTCTCCACATCTCTTTTCCTCCCACTGATTCCCCGCCTCTGATTCCCCACCTCTGATTCCCTGCCTCTGATTCCCCGCCTCTGATACCCTGCCTCAGATTCCCTGCCTCAGATTCCCTGCCTCAGATTCCCGGCCTCTGATTCCCCGCCTCTGATTCCCCGCCACTTATTCCCCGCCTCTGATTCCCCGCCTCTGATTCCCCGCCTCTGATTCCCTGCCTCAGATTCCCCGGCTCTGATTCCCTGCATCAGATTCCCAGCCTCAGATACCCTGCCTCTGATTCCCCGCCTCTGATTCCCTGCCTCTGATTCCCCGCCTCTGATTCCCTGCCTCAGATTCCCTGCCTCAGATTCCCTACCTCAGATTCCCTGCCTCTGATTCCCCGCCTTTGATTCCCCGCCTCTTATTCCCCGCCTCTGATTCCCCGCCTCTGATTCCCCGCCTCTGATTCCCTGCCTCTGTTTCCCCGCCTCTGAATCCCCGCCTCTGATTCCCCGCCTCAGATTCCCTGGCTCTGATTCCCTGCCTGAGATTCCCTGCCTCAGATACCCCGCCTCAGATTCCGCGCCTCAGATTCCCCGCCTCAGATACCCCGCCTCAGAATCCCCGCCTCAGATTCCCCGCCTCAGATTCCCCGTCTCAGATTCCCCGCCTCAGATTCCTCGCCTCAGATTCCCCACCTCAGATTCCCCGCCTCAGATTCCCCGCCTCAGATTCCCCGCCTCAGATTCCCCACCTCAGATTCCCCGCCTCAGATTCCCTGCCTCAGATTCCCTGCCTCTGATTGCCTGCCTCTGATTCCCTGCCTCTGATTCCCTGCCTCTGATTCCCTGCCTCTGATTCCCTGCCTCTGATTCCCTGCCTCAGATTCCCTGCCTCTGATTGCCTGCCTCTGATTCCCTGCCTCTGATTCCCTGCCTCTGATTCCCTGCCTCTGATTCCCTGCCTTTGAATCCCCGCCTCTTATTCCCCGCCTCTGATTCCCCGCCTCTGATTCCCCGCCTCTGATTCCCTGCCTCTGTTTCCCCGCCTCTGAATCCCCGCCTCTGATTCCCCGCCTCAGATTCCCCGGCTCTGATTCCCTGCCTGAGATTCCCTGCCTCAGATACCCCACCTCAGATTCCGCGCCTCAGATTCACCGCCTCAGATTCCCCGCCTCAGATTCCCCGTCTCAGATTCCCCGCCTCAGATTCCTCTCCTCAGATTCCCCGCCTCAGATTCCCCGCCTCAGATTCCCCGCCTCAGATTCCGCGCCTCAGATTCCCCGCCTCAGATTCCCCGCCTCAGATTCCCTGCCTCAGATTCCCTGCCTCTGATTGCCTGCCTCTGATTCCCTGCCTCTGATTCCCTGCCTCTGATTCCCTGCCTCTGATTCCCTGCCTCTGATTCCCTGCCTCTGATTCCCTGCCTCTGATTCCCTGCCTCTAAATCCCTGCCTCTGATTCCCTGCCTCTGATTTCCTGCCTCTGATTGCCTGCCTCTGATTCCCTGCCTCTGATTCCCCGCCTCTGATTCCCCGCCTCTGATTCCCTGCCTCAGATTCCCTGCCTCAGATTCCTTTCCTCAGATTCCCTGCCTCTGTTTCCCCGCCTCTGATTCCCCACGTCTGATTCCCCACCTCAGATTCCCCGCCTCTGATTCCCCGCCTCAGTTTCCCCGCCTCAGATTCCCCGCCTCAGATACCCCGCCTCAGATTTCCCGACTCAGATTCCACTCCTCAGATTCCCCGCCTCAGATTCCTTGCCTCAGATTCCCCGCCTCAGATTCCCCGCCTCAGATTCCCCGCCTCAGATTCCCCGCCTCAGATTCCCCGCCTCAGATTCCCTGCCACAGATTCCCTGCCTCAGATTCCCTGCCTCTGATTCCCTGCCTCTGATTCCGCGCCTCTGATTCCACGCCTCTCTTTCCGTATCTCTGATTCCCCGCCTCTAATTCCCTGCCTCTGATACCCTGCCTCTCTTTGCCTGCCTCTATTTCGGTGCCTCTTTCTCTGCATCTAGTTTCCCACATCTCATTTGCCCCCTCTGATAACCCGCCTCTGATTCCATGCCTCTGATTCCCCGCCTCTGATTCCCCGCCTCTGATTCCCTGCCTCTGATTCCCCGCGTCTGATTCCCTGCCTCAGATTCCGTTCCTCAGATTCCCTGCCTCAGATTCCCTGCCTCTGATTCCCCGCCTCTGATTCCCCGCCTCTTATTCCACGCCTCTGATTCCCCGCCTCTGATTCCCGGCGTCTGATTCCCTCCCTCAGATTCCCCAGCTCTGATTCCCCGCGTCTGATTCCCTGCCTCAGATTCCCTTCCTCAGATTCCCTGCCTCAGATTCCCTGCCTCTGATTCCCCGCCTCTGATTCCCCGCCTCTTATTCCACGCCTCTGATTCCCCGCCTCTGATTCCCGGCTCTGATTCCCTGCCTGAGATTCCCCGCCTCAGATTCCCTGCCTCAGATTCTCCGCCTCAGATTCCCCGCCTCAGATTCCCCGCCTCAGATTCCCCGTCTCAGATTCCCCGCCTCAGATTCCCCGCCTCAGATTCCCCGCCTCATATTCCCTGCCTCAGATTCCCTGCCTCTGATTGCCTTCCTCTGATTCCCTGCCTCTGATTCCCTGCCTCTGATTCCCTGCCTCTGATTCCCTGCCTCTGATTCCCTGCCTCTGATTCCCTGCCTCTGATTCCGCACCTCTGATTCCACGCCTCTCTTTCCGTGTCTCTGATTCCCTGTCTCTGATTCCCTGCCTCTAATACCCTGCCTCTCTTTGCCTGCCTCTATTTCCGTGCCTCTTCCTCTGCATCTAGATTCCCACATCTCATTTGCACCCTCTGATAACCCACCTCTGATTCCATGCCTCTGATTCCCCGCCTCTGATTCCCCACCTCTGATTCCCTGCCTCAGATTCCCTGCCTCTGATTGCCTTCCTCTGATTCCCTGCCTCTGATTCCCTGCCTCTGATTCCCTGACTCTGATTCCCTGCCTCTGATTCCCTGCCTCTGATTCCCTGCCTCTGATTCCGCACCTCTGATTCCACGCCTCTCTTTCCGTGTCTCTGATTCCCTGCCTCTGATTCCCTGCCTCTGATACCCTGCCTCTCTTTGCCTGCCTCTATTTCCGTGCCTCTTCCTCTGCATCTAGTTTCCCACATCTCATTTGCACCCTCTGATAACCCACCTCTGATTCCATGCCTCTGATTCCCCGCCTCTGATTCCCCGCCTCTGATTCCCTGCCTCAGATTCCCTGGCTCAGATTCCTTGCCTCAGATTCCCTGCCTCTGATTCCCCGCTTCTGATTCCACGCCTCTTATTCCCCGCCTCTGATTCCCCGCCTCTGATTCCCCACCTCTGATTCACTGCCTCTGTTTCCCCGCCTCTGGTTCCCCGCGTCTGATTCCCCGCCTCAGATTACCCGGCTCTGATTCCCTGCCTGAGATTCCATGCCTCAGAATCCCCGCCTCAGATTCCCTGCCTCAGATTCCCCGCCGCAGATTCCCCGCCTCAGATTCCCCGCCTCAGATTCCCTGCCTCAGATTCCCCGCCTCAGATTCCCCGCCTCAGATTCCCTGCCTCAGATTCCTCGCCTCAGATTCCCTGCCTCAGATTCCCTGCCTCAGATTCCCTGCCTCAGATTCCCTTCATCTGATTCCCTTCATCTGATTCCCTGCCTCTGTTACCCTGCCTCTGATTCCCTGCCTCTGATTCCCCGCCTCTGATTCCCTGCCTCTGATTCCCTGCCTCTGATTGCCTGCCTCTGATTCCCTGCCTCTGATTCCCTGCCTCTGATTCCCTGCCTCTGATTCCGCACCTCTGATTCCACGACTCTCTTTCCTTGTCTCTGATTCCCCGCCTCTGATTCCCTGCCTCTGATACCCTGCCTCTCTTTGCCTGCCTTTATTTCCGTGCCTCTTTCTCTGCATCTAGGTTCCCAAATCTCATTTTCCCCCTCTGATAACCCGCCTCTGATTCCATGCCTCTGATTCACTGCCTCAGATTCCCTGCCTCAGATACCCCGACTCAGATTTACCGCCTCAAATTCCCCGCCTCTGATTCCCTGTCTCAGATTTCCTGCCTCAGATTCCCTGCCTCAGATTCCCTGCCTCAGATTCCCTGCCTCCGATTCCCCGCCTCTGATTCCCCGCCTCTGATTCCCCGCCTCTGATTCCCAGCCTCTGAATCCCCGCCTCTGAATCCCCGCCTCTGATTCCCCGCCTCTGTTTCCCCGCCTCTGATTCCCCGCACCTGATTCCCCGCCTCTGATTCCAGGCCTCTGATTCCCCGCCTCTGATTCCAGGCCTCTGATTCCCTGCCTCAGATTCCCTGCCTCAGTATCCCTGCCTCAGATTCCCTGCCTCTGATTCCCGGCCTCTGATTCCCCGCCTCTTATTCCCCGCCTCGGATTCCACGCCTCTGATTCCCCGCCTCTGATTCCCTGCCTCAGATTCCCAGGCTCTGATTCCCTGCATCAGATTCCCTGCCTCAGATTCCCTGCCTCTGATTCCCCGCCTCTGATTCCCTGCCTCTGATTCCCCGCCTCTGATTCCCTGCCTCAGATTCTCTGCCTCAGATTCCCTGCCTCAGATTCCCTGCCTCTGATTCCCCGCCTTTGATTCCACGCCTCTTATTCCCCGCCTCTGAGTCCCCGCCTCTGATTCCCCGTCTCTGATTCCCTGACTCTGTTTCCCCGCCTCTGATTCCCCGCCTCTGTTTCCCCGCCTCATATTCCCCGGCTCAGATACCCTGCCTGAGATTCCCTGCCTCAGATACCCCACCTCAGATTCCCCGCCTCAGATTCCCCGCCTCAGATTCCCCGCCTCAGATTCCCCGCCTCAGATTCCCCACCTAAGAGTCCCTGCCTCAGATTCCCTGCCTTAGATTCCCCGCCTCAGATTCCCCGCCTCAGATTCCCCACCTCAGATTCCCCGCCTCAGATTCCCCGCCTCAGATTCCCCGCCTCAGATTCCCCGCCTCAGATTCCCCGCCTCAGATTCCCCGCCTCAGATTCCCCACCTCAGAGTCCCCGCCTCAGATTCCCCGCCTCAGATTCCCCGCCTCAGATTCCCTGCCTCAGATTCCCCGCCTCAGATTCCCCGCCTCAGATTCCCCGCCTCAGATTCCCCGCCTCAGATTCCCCGCCTCAGATTCCCCGCCTCAGATTCCCTGCCTCTGATTCCCTGCCTCTGATTCCCTGCCTCTGATTCCCTGCCTCTGATTCCCTGCCTCTAATTCCGCGCCTCTGATTCCACGCCTCTCTTTCCGTATCTCTGATTCCCCCCTCTGATTCCCTGCATCTGATACCCTGCCTCTCTTTGCCTGCCTCTATTTCGGTGCCTCTTTCTCTGCATCTAGTTTCCCACATCTCATTTGCCCACTCTGATAACCCGCCTCTGATTCCATGCCTCTGATTCCCCGCCTCTGATTCCCCGCCTCTGATTCCCTGCCTTTGATTCCCCGCCTCTGATTCCCTGCCTCAGATTCCCTGCCTCAGATTCCCTGCCTCAGATTCCCTGCCTCAGATTCCCTGCCTCTGATTCCCCGCCTCTGATTCCCCGCCTCTTATTCCCCGCCTCTGATTCCCCGCCTCTGATTCCCCGCCTCTGATTCCCTGCCTCTGTTTCCCCGCCTCTGATTCCCCGCCTCTGATTCCCCGCCTCAGATTTCCCGGCTCTGATTCCCTGCCTGAGATTCCCTGCCTGAGATTCCCCGCCTCAGATTCCCTGCCTCAGATTCTCCGCCTCAGATTCCCCGCCTCAGATTCCCCGCCTCAGATTCCCCGTCTCAGATTCCCCGCCTCAGATTCCCCGCCTCAGATTCCCCACCTCATATTCCCTGCCTCAGATTCCCTGCCTCTGATTGCCTTCCTCTGATTCCCTGCCTCTGATTCCCTGCCTCTGATTCCCTGCCTCTGATTCCCTGCCTCTGATTCCCTGCCTCTGATTCCCTGCCTCTGATTCCGCACCTCTGATTCCACGCCTCTCTTTCCGTGTCTCTGATTCCCTGCCTCTGATTCCCTGCCTCTGATACCCTGCCTCTCTTTGCCTGCCTCTATTTCCGTGCCTCTTCCTCTGCATCTAGTTTCCCACATCTCATTTGCCCACTCTGATAACCCGCCTCTGATTCCATGCCTCTGATTCCCCGCCTCTGATTCCCCGCCTCTGATTCCCTGCCTTTGATTTCCCGGCTCTGATTCCCTGCCTGAGATTCCCTGCCTGAGATTCCCCGCCTCAGATTCCCTGCCTCAGATTCTCCGCCTCAGATTCCCCGCCTCAGATTCCCCGCCTCAGATTCCCCGTCTCAGATTCCCCGCCTCAGATTCCCCGCCTCAGATTCCCCGCCTCATATTCCCTGCCTCAGATTCCCTGCCTCTGATTGCCTTCCTCTGATTCCCTGCCTCTGATTCCCTGCCTCTGATTCCCTGCCTCTGATTCCCTGCCTCTGATTCCCTGCCTCTGATTCCCTGCCTCTGATTCCGCACCTCTGATTCCACGCCTCTCTTTCCGTGTCTCTGATTCCCTGCCTCTGATTCCCTGCCTCTGATACCCTGCCTCTCTTTGCCTGCCTCTATTTCCGTGCCTCTTCCTCTGCATCTAGATTCCCACATCTCATTTGCACCCTCTGATAACCCACCTCTGATTCCATGCCTCTGATTCCCCGCCTCTGATTCCCCACCTCTGATTCCCTGCCTCAGATTCCCTGCCTCAGATTCCTTGCCTCAGATTCCCTGCCTCTGATTCCCCGCTTCTGATTCCCCGCCTCTTATTCCCCGCCTCTGATTCCCCGCCTCTGATTCCCCACCTCTGATTCCCTGCCTCTGTTTCCCCGCCTCTGGTTCCCCGCGTCTGATTCCCCGCCTCAGATTCCCCGGCTCTGATTCCCTGCCTGAGATTCCATGCCTCAGAATCCCCGCCTCAGATTCCCTGCCTCAGATTCCCCGCCGCAGATTCCCCGCCTCAGATTCCCCGCCTCAGATTCCCTGCCTCAGATTCCCCGCCTCAGATTCCCCGCCTCAGATTCCCTGCCTCAGATTCCTCGCCTCAGATTCCCTGCCTCAGATTCCCTGCCTCAGATTCCCTGCCTCTGATTCCCTTCATCTGATTCCCTGCCTCTGTTACCCTGCCTCTGATTCCCTGCCTCTGATTCCCCGCCTCTGATTCCCTGCCTCTGATTCCCTGCCTCTGATTGCCTGCCTCTGATTCCCTGCCTCTGATTCCCTGCCTCTGATTCCCTGCCTCTGATTCCGCACCTCTTATTCCACGACTCTCTTTCCTTGTCTCTGATTCCCCGCCTCTGATTCCCTGCCTCTGATACCCTGCCTCTCTTTGCCTGCCTCTATTTCCGTGCCTCTTTCTCTGCATCTAGGTTCCCAAATCTCATTTGCCCCCTCTGATAACCCGCCTCTGATTCCATGCCTCTGATTCACTGCCTCAGATTCCCTGCCTCAGATACCCCGACTCAGATTTACCGCCTCAAATTCCCCGCCTCAGATTCCCTGTCTCAGATTTCCTGCCTCAGATTCCCTGCCTCAGATTCCCTGCCTCAGATTCCCTGCCTCCGATTCCCCGCCTCTGATTCCCCGTCTCTGATTCCCCGCCTCTGATTCCCAGCCTCTGAATCCCCGCCTCTGAATCCCCGCCTCTGATTCCCCGCCTCTGTTTCCCCGCCTCTGATTCCCCGCACCTGATTCCCCGCCTCTGATTCCACGCCTCTGATTCCCCGCCTCTGATTCCAGGCCTCTGATTCCCTGCCTCAGATTCCCTGCCTCAGTATCCCTGCCTCAGATTCCCTGCCTCTGATTCCCCGCCTCTTATTCCCCGCCTCTGATTCCCAGCCTCTGATTCCCCGCCTCTGATTCCCTGCCTCAGATTCCCAGGCTCTGATTCCCTGCATCAGATTCCCTGCCTCAGATTTCCTGCCTCTGATTCCCCGCCTCTGATTCCCTGCCTCTGATTTCCCGCCTCTGATTCCCTGCCTCAGATTCTCTGCCTCAGATTCCCTGCCTCAGATTCCCTGCCTCTGATTCCCCGCCTTTGATTCCCCGCCTCTTATTCCCCGCCTCTGATTCCCCGCCTCTGATTCCCCGCCTCTGATTCCCTGACTCTGTTTCCCCGCCTCTGATTCCCCGCCTCTGTTTCCCCGCCTCATATTCCCCGGCTCAGATACCCTGCCTGAGATTCCCTGCCTCAGATACCCCACCTCAGATTCCCCGCCTCAGATTCCCCGCCTCAGATTCCCCGCCTCAGATTCCCCGCCTCAGATTCCCCACCTCAGAGTCCCCGCCTCAGATTCCCCGCCTCAGATTCCCCGCCTCAGATTCCCCGCCTCAGATTCCCCGCCTCAGATTCCCCGCCTCAGATTCCCCGCCTCAGATTCCCCGCCTCAGATTCCCCGCCTCAGATTCCCCGCCTCAGATTCCCCGCCTCAGATTCCCTGCCTCAGATTCCCTGCCTCTGATTGCCTGCCTCTGATTCCCTGCCTCTGATTCCCTGCCTCTGATTCCCTGCCTCTGATTCCCTGCCTCTGATTCCCTGCCTCTAATTCCGCGCCTCTGATTCCACGCCTCTCTTTCCGTATCTCTGATTCCCCCCTCTGATTCCCTGCATCTGATACCCTGCCTCTCTTTGCCTGCCTCTATTTCGGTGCCTCTTTCTCTGCATCTATTTTCCCACATCTCATTTGCCCACTCTGATAACCCGCCTCTGATTCCATGCCTCTGATTCCCCGCCTCTGATTCCCCGCCTCTGATTCCCTGCCTTTGATTCCCCGCCTCTGATTCCCTGCCTCAGATTCCCTGCCTCAGATTCCCTGGTTCAGATTCCCTGCCTCAGATTCCCTGCCTCTGATTCCCCGCCTCTGATTCCCCGCCTCTTATTCCCCGCCTCTGATTCCCCGCCTCTGATTCCCCGCCTCTGATTCCCTGCCTCTGTTTCCCCGCCTCTGATTCCCCGCCTCTGATTCCCCGCCTCAGATTTCCCGGCTCTGATTCCCTGCCTGAGATTCCCTGCCTGAGATTCCCCGCCTCAGATTCCCTGCCTCAGATTCTCCGCCTCAGATTCCCCGCCTCAGATTCCCCGCCTCAGATTCCCCGTCTCAGATTCCCCGCCTCAGATTCCCCGCCTCAGATTCCCCGCCTCATATTCCCTGCCTCAGATTCCCTGCCTCTGATTGCCTTCCTCTGATTCCCTGCCTCTGATTCCCTGCCTCTGATTCCCTGCCTCTGATTCCCTGCCTCTGATTCCCTGCCTCTGATTCCCTGCCTCTGATTCCGCACCTCTGATTCCACGCCTCTCTTTCCGTGTCTCTGATTCCCTGCCTCTGATTCCCTGCCTCTGATACCCTGCCTCTCTTTGCCTGCCTCTATTTCCGTGCCTCTTCCTCTGCATCTAGTTTCCCACATCTCATTTGCACCCTCTGATAACCCACCTCTGATTCCATGGCTCTGATTCCCCGCCTCTGATTCCCCGCCTCTGATTCCCTGCCTCAGATTCCCTGCCTCAGATTCCTTGCCTCAGATTCCCTGCCTCTGATTCCCCGCTTCTGATTCCCCGCCTCTTATTCCCCGCCTCTGATTCCCCGCCTCTGATTCCCCACCTCTGATTCCCTGCCTCTGTTTCCCCGCCTCTGGTTCCCCGCGTCTGATTCCCCGCCTCAGATTCCCCGGCTCTGATTCCCTGCCTGAGATTCCATGCCTCAGAATCCCCGCTTCAGATTCCCTGCCTCAGATTCCCCGCCGCAGATTCCCCGCCTCAGATTCCCCACCTCAGATTCCCTGCCTCAGATTTCCCGCCTCAGATTCCCCGCCTCAGATTCCCTGCCTCAGATTCCTCGCCTCAGATTCCCTGCCTCAGATTCCCTGCCTCAGATTCCCTGTCTCAGATTCCCTTCATCTGATTCCCTTCATCTGATTCCCTGCCTCTGTTACCCTGCCTCTGATTCCCTGCCTCTGATTCCCCGCCTCTAATTCCCTGCCTCTGATTCCCTGCCTCTGATTGCCTGCCTCTGATTCCCTGCCTCTGATTCCCTGCCTCTGATTCCCTGCCTCTGATTCCGCACCTCTGATTCCACGACTCTCTTTCCTTGTCTCTGATTCCCCGCCTCTGATTCCCTGCCTCTGATACCCTGCCTCTCTTTGCCTGCCTCTATTTCCGTGCCTCTTTCTCTGCATCTAGGTTTCAAATCTCATTTGCCCCCTCTGATAACCCGCCTCTGATTCCATGCCTCTGATTCACTGCCTAAGATTCCCTGCCTCAGATACCCCGACTCAGATTTACCGCCTCAGATTCCCCGCCTCAGATTCCCTGAATCAGATTTCCTGCCTCAGATTCCCTGCCTCAGATTCCCTGCCTCAGATTCCCTGCCTCCGATTCCCCGCCTCTGAATCCCCGCCTCTGATTCCCCGCCTCTGTTTCCCCGCCTCTGATTCCACGCACCTGATTCCCCGCCTCTGATTCCACGCCTCTGATTCCCCGCCTCTGATTCCAGGCCTCTTATTCCCCGCCTCTGATTCCCCACCTCTGATTGCCTGCCTATGATTGCCCGCCTCTGATTCCCCGCCTCTGATTCCCCGCCTCTGATTCCCCACCTCTGTCTGTATGCCTCTCTTTCGCCTCCGCTTTTTCCCCTACACTCTTTCCGCGCCTCTCTTTCCCTCCCTCAATTTGAACAACTCTGTTTGATCTGTTCTGTGTACCTCATTTTCAACACACAAGTTCCAACCACTATGTTTCACCCATCACTTTCCCCGCCTCTATTTTTCCGCCTATGTTTACCCGCCTCTGTTTACCCACCTGTTTCACCGCCTCTGATTCCCCGCCTCTGATTCCCCACCTCTGTCTCGACGCCTCTCTTTTGCCTCCACTCTTTCCCCTCCACTCTTTCCGTGCCTGTCTTTCCCTCCCTCAATTTCAACAACACTGTTTGATCTGTTTAGTGTACCTCATTTTAAACACACAAATTCCAACCACTATGTTTTGCCCGCCTCTTTCCCCGCCTCTATTTATCCACCTATTTTTACCTGCCTCTGTTTACCCGCCTGTTTCCCCGCCTCTGATTCCCCACCTTTCATTCCCCGCCTCTCTTTCCCTGCCTCTATTTCCGCGCCTCTTTCTCTGCCTCTCTTTCCCCACATCTCTTTTCCTCCCGCTGATTCCCCGCCTCTGATTCCCCGCCTCTGATTCCCTGCCTCTGATTCCCCGCCTCTGATTCCCTGCCTCAGATTCCCTGCCTCAGATTCACTGCCTCAGATTCCCCGCCTCTGATTCCCCGCCTCTGATTCCCCGCCTCTTATTTCCCGCCTCCGATTCCCCGCCTCTGATTCCCCGCCTCTGATTCCCTGCCTCAGATTCCCCGGCTCTGATTCCCTGCATCAGATTCCCTGCCTCAGATTCCCTGCCTCTGATTCCCTGCCTCAGATTCCCTGCCTCAGATTCCCTGCCTCAGATTCCCTGCCTCTGATTCCCCGCCTTTGATTCCCCGCCTCTTATTCCCCACCTCTGATTCCCCGCCTCTGATTCCCCGCCTCTGATTCCCTGCCTCTGTTTCCCCGCCTCTGAATCCCCGCCTCTGATTCCCCGCCTCAGATTCCCCGGCTCTGATTCCCTGCCTGAGATTCCCTGCCTCAGATACCCAGCCTCAAATTCCCCGCCTCAGATTCCCCGTCTCAGATTCCCCGCCTCAGATTCCCCGCCTCAGATTCCCCGCCTCAGATTCCCCGCCTCAGATTCCCCGCCTCAGATTCCCCGCCTCAGATTCCCCGCCTCAGATTCCCTGCCTCTGATTGCCTGCCTCTGATTCCCTGCCTCTGATTCCCACCCTCTGATTGCCTGCCTCTGATTCCCTGCCTCTGATTCCCTGCCTCTGATTCCCTGACTCTGATTCCCTGCCTCTAAATCCCTGCCTCTGATTCCCTGCCTCTGATTCCGCACCTCTGATTCCCCGCCTCTCTTTCCGTGTCTCTGATTCCCCGCCTCAGATTCCCTGCCTCAGATACCCTGCCTCTCTTTGCCTGCCTCTATTTCCGTGCCTCTTTCTCTGCATCAAGATTCCCACATCTGATTTGCCCCCTCTGATTACCCGCCTCTGATTCCATGCCTCTGATTCCCCGCCTCTGATTCCCCGCCTCTGATTCCCCGCCTCTGATTCCCTGCCTCAGATTCCATGCCTCAGATTCCTTTCCTCAGATTCCCTGCCTCTGTTTCCCCGCCTCTGATTCCCCACGTCTGATTCCCCACCTCAGATTCCCCGCCTCTGATTCCCTGCCTGAGATTCCATGCCTCAGATTCCCCGCCTCAGATTCCCTGCCTCAGATTCCCCGCCTCAGATTCCCCGCCTCAGATTCCCCGCCTCAGATTCCCCTCCTCAGTTTCTCCGCCTCAGATTCCCCGCCTCAGATTCCCTGCCTCAGATTCCCTGCCTCAGATTCACTGCCTCAGCTTCCCTTCATCTGATTCCCTTCATCTGATTCCCTCCCTCTGATTCCCTGCCTCTGATTCCCTGCCTCTGATTCCCCATCTCTGATTCCCCGCCTCAGATTCCCTGCCTCAGATTCCCTGCCTCAGATTCCCTGCCTCAGATATCCTGCCTCAGATTCCCTGCCTCTGATTGCCTGCCTCTGATTCCCTGCCTCTGTTTCCCTGCCTCTGATTTCCTGCCTCTGATTCCCTGCCTCTGATTCCCTGCCTCTGATTCCCTGCCTCTGATTCCGCACCTCTGATTCCACGCCTCTCTTTCCTTGTCTCTGATTCCACGCCTCTGATTCCCTGCCTCTGATACCCTGCCTCTCTTTGCCTGCCTCTATTTCCGTTACTCATTCTCTGCATCTAGTTTCCCACATCTCATTTTCCCCCTCTGATAACCCACCTCTGATTCCATGCCTCTGATTCACTGCCTCAGATTCCGTGCCTCAGATTCCCCGACTCAGATTTACCGCCTCAAATTCCCCGCCTCAGATTCCCTGCCTCAGATTCCCTGCCTCAGATTCCCTGCCTCAGATTCCCTGCCTCAGATTCCCTGTCTCTGATTCCCCGCCTCTGATTCCCCGCCTCTGATTCCCCTCCTCTGATTCCCAGCCTCTGAATCCCCGCCTCTGAATCCCCGCCTCTGATTCCCCGCCTCTGTTTCCCCGCCTCTGATTCCCCGCCACTGATTCCCCGCCTCTGATTCCACGCCTCTGATTCCCCGCCTCTGATTCCAGGCCTCTTATTCCCCGCCTCTGATTCCCCACCTCTGATTGCCTGCCGCTGATTGCCCACCTCTGATTCCCCGCCTCTGTTTCCCCGCCTCTGATTCCCCACCTCTGTCTGTATGCCTCTCTTTCGCCTCCGCTTTTTCCCCTACACTCTTTCCGCGCCTCTCTTTCCCTCCCTCAATTTCAACAACTCTGTTTGATCTGTTCTGTGTACCTCATTTTCAACACACAAGTTCCAACCACTATGTTTCACCCATCACTTTCCCCGCCTCTATTTTTCCGCCTATGTTTACCCGCCTCTGTTTACCCACCTGTTTCACCGCCTCTGATTCCCCGCCTCTGATTCCCCACCTCTGTCTCGACGCCTCTCTTTCGCCTCCACTCTTTCCACTCCACTCT
Source organism: Narcine bancroftii (assembly GCF_036971445.1). Lineage (NCBI taxonomy): Eukaryota > Metazoa > Chordata > Chondrichthyes > Torpediniformes > Narcinidae > Narcine > Narcine bancroftii. The sequence goes on along the minus strand of NC_091479.1, from coordinate 4,392,252 downwards.
TTCCGTGCCTGTCTTTCCCTCCCTCAATTTCAACAACACTGTTTGATCTGTTTTGTGTACCTGATTTTAAACACACAAGTTCCAACCACTATGTTTTGCCCGCCTCTTTCCCCGCCGCTATTTATCCACCAATGTTTACCTGCCTCTGTTTACCCGCCTGTTTCCCCACCACTGATTCCCCACCTTTCATTCCCCGCCTCTCTTTCCCTGCCTCTATTTCCGCACCTCTTTCTCTGCCTCTCTTTCCCCACAACGCTTTTCCTCCCGCTGATTTCCCGCCTCTGATTCCCCGCCTCTGATTCCCTGCCTCTGATTCCCCGCCTCTGATTCCCTGCCTCAGATTCCCTGCCTCAGATTCCCTGCCTCAGATTCCCTGCCTCTGATTCCCCGCCTCTGATTCCCCGCCTCTTATTCCCCACCTCTGATTCCCCGCCTCTGATTCCCCGTGTCTGATTCCCTGCCTCAGATTCCCCGGCTCTGATTCCCTGCATCAGATTCCCTGCCTCAGATTCCCTGCCTCTGATTCCCCGCCTCTGATTCCCTGCCTCTGATTCCCCGCCTCTGATTCCTGCCTCAGATTCCCTGCCTCAGATTCCCTGCCTCAGATTTCCTGCTTCTGAATCCCCGCCTTTGATTCCCTGCCTCTTATTCCCCACCTCTGATTCCCCGCATCTGATTCCCAGCCTCTGATTCCCTGCCTCTGATTCCCTGCCTCTGATTCCCTGCCTCTGATTCCCTGCCTCTTATTCCCTGCCTCTGATACCCCGCCTCCGATTCCACACCAATGTTTCACCGCCTCTGTTTCTCTGCCTCTTATTTCCCGGCTCAGATTCGCCGGCTCTGATTCCGCGCCTCTGATTCCACGCTTCTCTTTCCGTGTCTCTGATAGCCCGCCTCTGATTCCCCGCCTCTGATTCCCCACCTTCCATTCCCCGCCTCTCTTTCCCTGCCTCTATTTCCGCGCCTCTTTCTCTGCCTCTCTTTCTCCACATCTCTTTTCCTCCCACTGATTCCCCGCCTCTGATTCCCCACCTCTGATTCCCTGCCTCTGATTCCCCGCCTCTGATACCCTGCCTCAGATTCCCTGCCTCAGATTCCCTGCCTCAGATTCCCGGCCTCTGATTCCCCGCCTCTGATTCCCCGCCACTTATTCCCCGCCTCTGATTCCCCGCCTCTGAATCCCCGCCTCTGATTCCCTGCCTCAGATTCCCCGGCTCTGATTCCCTGCATCAGATTCCCAGCCTCAGATACCCTGCCTCTGATTCCCCGCCTCTGATTCCCTGCCTCTGATTCCCCGCCTCTGATTCCCTGCCTCAGATTCCCTGCCTCAGATTCCCTACCTCAGATTCCCTGCCTCTGATTCCCCGCCATTGATTCCCCGCCTCTTATTCCCCGCCTCTGATTCCCCGCCTCTGATTCCCCGCCTCTGATTCCCTGCCTCTGTTTCCCCGCCTCTGAATCCCCGCCTCTGATTCCCCGCCTCAGATTCCCTGGCTCTGATTCCCTGCCTGAGATTCCCTGCCTCAGATACCCCGCCTCAGATTCCGCGCCTCAGATTCCCCGCCTCAGATACCCCGCCTCAGAATCCCCGCCTCAGATTCCCCGCCTCAGATTCCCCGTCTCAGATTCCCCGCCTCAGATTCCTCGCCTCAGATTCCCCACCTCAGATTCCCCGCCTCAGATTCCCCGCCTCAGATTCCCCGCCTCAGATTCCCCACCTCAGATTCCCCGCCTCAGATTCCCTGCCTCAGATTCCCTGCCTCTGATTGCCTGCCTCTGATTCCCTGCCTCTGATTCCCTGCCTCTGATTCCCTGCCTCTGATTCCCTGCCTCTGATTCCCTGCCTCAGATTCCCTGCCTCTGATTGCCTGCCTCTGATTCCCTGCCTCTGATTCCCTGCCTCTGATTCCCTGCCTCTGATTCCCTGCCTTTGAATCCCCGCCTCTTATTCCCCGCCTCTGATTCCCCGCCTCTGATTCCCCGCCTCTGATTCCCTGCCTCTGTTTCCCCGCCTCTGAATCCCCGCCTCTGATTCCCCGCCTCAGATTCCCCGGCTCTGATTCCCTGCCTGAGATTCCCTGCCTCAGATACCCCACCTCAGATTCCGCGCCTCAGATTCACCGCCTCAGATTCCCCGCCTCAGATTCCCCGTCTCAGATTCCCCGCCTCAGATTCCTCTCCTCAGATTCCCCGCCTCAGATTCCCCGCCTCAGTTTCCCCGCCTCAGATTCCGCGCCTCAGATTCCCCGCCTCAGATTCCCCGCCTCAGATTCCCTGCCTCAGATTCCCTGCCTCTGATTGCCTGCCTCTGATTCCCTGCCTCTGATTCCCTGCCTCTGATTCCCTGCCTCTGATTCCCTGCCTCTGATTCCCTGCCTCTGATTCCCTGCCTCTGATTCCCTGCCTCTAAATCCCTGCCTCTGATTCCCTGCCTCTGATTTCCTGCCTCTGATTGCCTGCCTCTGATTCCCTGCCTCTGATTCCCCGCCTCTGATTCCCCGCCTCTGATTCCCTGCCTCAGATTCCCTGCCTCAGATTCCTTTCCTCAGATTCCCTGCCTCTGTTTCCCCGCCTCTGATTCCCCACGTCTGATTCCCCACCTCAGATTCCCCGCCTCTGATTCCCCGCCTCAGTTTCCCCGCCTCAGATTCCCCGCCTCAGATACCCCGCCTCAGATTTCCCGACTCAGATTCCACTCCTCAGATTCCCCGCCTCAGATTCCTTGCCTCAGATTCCCCGCCTCAGATTCCCCGCCTCAGATTCCCCGCCTCAGATTCCCCGCCTCAGATTCCCCGCCTCAGATTCCCTGCCACAGATTCCCTGCCTCAGATTCCCTGCCTCTGATTGCCTGCCTCTGATTCCCTGTCTCTGATTTCCTGCCTCTGATTCCCTGCCTCTGATTCCCTGCCTCTGATTCCCTGCCTCTGATTCCGCGCCTCTGATTCCACGCCTCTCTTTCCGTATCTCTGATTCCCCGCCTCTAATTCCCTGCCTCTGATACCCTGCCTCTCTTTGCCTGCCTCTATTTCGGTGCCTCTTTCTCTGCATCTAGTTTCCCACATCTCATTTGCCCCCTCTGATAACCCGCCTCTGATTCCATGCCTCTGATTCCCCGCCTCTGATTCCCCGCCTCTGATTCCCTGCCTCTGATTCCCCGCGTCTGATTCCCTGCCTCAGATTCCGTTCCTCAGATTCCCTGCCTCAGATTCCCTGCCTCTGATTCCCCGCCTCTGATTCCCCGCCTCTTATTCCACGCCTCTGATTCCCCGCCTCTGATTCCCGGCGTCTGATTCCCTCCCTCAGATTCCCCAGCTCTGATTCCCCGCGTCTGATTCCCTGCCTCAGATTCCCTTCCTCAGATTCCCTGCCTCAGATTCCCTGCCTCTGATTCCCCGCCTCTGATTCCCCGCCTCTTATTCCACGCCTCTGATTCCCCGCCTCTGATTCCCGGCTCTGATTCCCTGCCTGAGATTCCCCGCCTCAGATTCCCTGCCTCAGATTCTCCGCCTCAGATTCCCCGCCTCAGATTCCCCGCCTCAGATTCCCCGTCTCAGATTCCCCGCCTCAGATTCCCCGCCTCAGATTCCCCGCCTCATATTCCCTGCCTCAGATTCCCTGCCTCTGATTGCCTTCCTCTGATTCCCTGCCTCTGATTCCCTGCCTCTGATTCCCTGCCTCTGATTCCCTGCCTCTGATTCCCTGCCTCTGATTCCCTGCCTCTGATTCCGCACCTCTGATTCCACGCCTCTCTTTCCGTGTCTCTGATTCCCTGTCTCTGATTCCCTGCCTCTAATACCCTGCCTCTCTTTGCCTGCCTCTATTTCCGTGCCTCTTCCTCTGCATCTAGATTCCCACATCTCATTTGCACCCTCTGATAACCCACCTCTGATTCCCCGCCTCTGATTCCCCACCTCTGATTCCCTGCCTCAGATTCCCTGCCTCTGATTGCCTTCCTCTGATTCCCTGCCTCTGATTCCCTGCCTCTGATTCCCTGACTCTGATTCCCTGCCTCTGATTCCCTGCCTCTGATTCCCTGCCTCTGATTCCGCACCTCTGATTCCACGCCTCTCTTTCCGTGTCTCTGATTCCCTGCCTCTGATTCCCTGCCTCTGATACCCTGCCTCTCTTTGCCTGCCTCTATTTCCGTGCCTCTTCCTCTGCATCTAGTTTCCCACATCTCATTTGCACCCTCTGATAAACCACCTCTGATTCCATGCCTCTGATTCCCCGCCTCTGATTCCCCGCCTCTGATTCCCTGCCTCAGATTCCCTGCCTCAGATTCCTTGCCTCAGATTCCCTGCCTCTGATTCCCCGCTTCTGATTCCCCGCCTCTTATTCCCCGCCTCTGATTCCCCGCCTCTGATTCCCCACCTCTGATTCCCTGCCTCTGTTTCCCCGCCTCTGGTTCCCCGCGTCTGATTCCCCGCCTCAGATTCCCCGGCTCTGATTCCCTGCCTGAGATTCCATGCCTCAGAATCCCCGCCTCAGATTCCCTGCCTCAGATTCCCCGCCGCAGATTCCCCGCCTCAGATTCCCCGCCTCAGTTTTCCTGCCTCAGATTCCCCGCCTCAGATTCCCCGCCTCAGATTCCCTGCCTCAGATTCCTCGCCTCAGATTCCCTGCCTCAGATTCCCTGCCTCAGATTCCCTGCCTCAGATTCCCTTCATCTGATTCCCTTCATCTGATTCCCTGCCTCTGTTACCCTGCCTCTGATTCCCTGCCTCTGATTCCCCGCCTCTGATTCCCTGCCTCTGATTCCCTGCCTCTGATTGCCTGCCTCTGATTCCCTGCCTCTGATTCCCTGCCTCTGATTCCCTGCCTCTGATACCCTGCCTCTCTTTGCCTGCCTCTATTTCCATGCCTCTTTCTCTGCATCTATGTTCCCAAATCTCATTTGCCCCCTCTGATAACCCGCCTCTGATTCCATGCCTCTGATTCACTGCCTCAGATTCCCTGCCTCAGATACCCCGACTCAGATTTACCGCCTCAGATTCCCCGCCTCAGATTCCCTGTCTCAGATTTCCTGCCTCAGATTCCCTGCCTCAGATTCCCTGCCTCAGATTCCCTGCCTCCGATTCCCCGCCTCTGATTCCCCGCCTCTGATTCCCCGCCTCTGATTCCCAGCCTCTGAATCCCCGCCTCTGAATCCCCGCCTCTGATTCCCCGCCTCTGTTTCCCCGCCTTTGATTCCCCGCACCTGATTCCCCGCCTCAGATTCCCCGCCTCAGATTCCCCGCCTC